>NC_140240.1:23576026-23598526 GCF_949987555.1 Borostomias antarcticus
TAGCATAGCATAGCATAGCATAGCATAGCATAGCATAGCATAGCATAGCATAGCATAGCATAGCATAGCATAGCATAGCATAGCAAGGCACACA
This sequence comes from Borostomias antarcticus, assembly GCF_949987555.1. Taxonomy (NCBI): domain Eukaryota; kingdom Metazoa; phylum Chordata; class Actinopteri; order Stomiiformes; family Stomiidae; genus Borostomias; species Borostomias antarcticus. Next base: position 23,576,121 of record NC_140240.1, read on the forward strand.
CATTTGTTGACACAGAAACTATTCAATCACATTATATGTCAGAGAACAAAGGGAGAGAGGAACAAAGTCCAAACGGGATAGATTTCAGTATATGGGAGGCGAGGCCACGCTCTTAAACTAAATCTTAAGCAACTGAGAGACAAGGCTACTTCTCTCTTTCTTTCTTCCTGTGAGACGGATTTTCTTCCCCTGCCGCTACGATTGGAGAGCGAACGATGAGGATCTTTGCGGTTCTGCGACTGATCGTGGCGTGCCGCTGCCTGGCTACGGCGCAGGGTCTGGGAGATCTGGGATCTCCAGACCAGAGTTCGGTCCGCGGCGTGGACGCTGAGGCCGCCGCGCAACAGCAAACCTGCCGGCCTGACGTCCACACCGCGCTCAGGGAGATGAGCGTCAGGCTGGCCGAGCAGAGCTTCGAGCTGAGGCGCGTCAGGGAACAGCTGGACGCCTTGGAGGCCAGACTGAGAGCCTGCGAGAGCCAGGCAGAGTCGCTGAAGGAAACGTGTAAAGGTAAACTACGCTACGTTTAGGAGTAAGCTGGAGGTAAAGTACGCTACTTTTACGAGTAAACTGAAGGTTAACTATGCTACGTTTTGGAGTAAACTGAAGGTAAACTATGCTACAGTACGTTTACGAGTAAACTGAAGGTAAACTATGCTACGTTTACGAGTAGACTGAAGGTAAACTATGCTACGTTTACGAGTAAACTGAAGATAAACAATGCTACGTTTACGAATAAACTGAAGGTAAACTATGCTACGTTTACGAGTAAACTGAAGGTAAACTATGCTACGTTTACGAGTAAACTGAAGGTAAACTATGCTACGTTTCGGACGGTACTTCTATCTCAAAAAAGTTTCTAAATGCAAGTCATCTATAGGGTTGGGCATCGAGAACCGGGACTAAATTGGAACCGGTTCTAAAATTCCGATTCCAAAGGAATCGTTTATATATTTTAATTTCGATTCTGCTTATCGGTTCCTAAACAAATTTCACTTGCGCTAATTTCAGTTTCCGTGTTGGTGGCTTGCGCGTTTGACTTTGGTTTGCAGTCCGCCAGAAAAACCAACGAAGAAGAAGTAGTTTCCGTCTTTGCGATTTGAATGTAGAGCCGTTCTCAGAGGAATGATGAGTCGGCCCAGTGCAACACCTGTGAGAAGTTTATTTCGTGCAAAAGGGAGGATGCACAACTAATCTGATGAAACACCTGCGCTTGCATGGCATACAAATCAACAAATGTACCATCTTTGATGCGTTGCGCCGGTCTCCCTCCGTCTCTCCCGCCTCGTCCTCAGTCAACCCTCACGAGCCAACCTCGCACCTCGTCGTCGCAATCGGGTACGTGAAAATTAAATAGCACTAACGTTTGTCTTATTGTCAACAGCGAGACAGCAAACAAATTATACTAGACCGAACTGGCCAAATGCAAATACTGTAATGTATTTTTTCGTAGATGAACGTCCGCAGATTGCTAGTAGCCAGCCTGGCATTACTGCTGCTAGTGCTAATCCACCACGTGACACGCCATTCACCTTGGCGGCAAAGGGAAAGATGCCAGTGGAGAAAGTTAAAGAGTGCCACAGAAAAGTGACAGCTTATGTGGTAAAACGGCTGCACCCCTTCTCAGATGGTGAGGCACTGACATTTAGGTAAGCAAACATAAGAATAGAGCTAAACTAGCTAGCTAAGATAGCTAGGCTAGTTCTAACTCTAGCTAGCTAGCTCAACTAGCTAGCTAAGATAGCTAGCTCTAGCTAGCTAGCTACTCACCACCCTGACCTAGAGTAACAGTAACGTTATGTTTGTTTTTGGGTTTGCCTGGAGGGAGAGGTGAGGGAGGGAGGAGGGATGCAGGGAGAGGAGAGGGATGGATGAGAGTAGAGGATGGTGGGATGGAGGGGGAGGAGGAGAGGGGAGGGAGGAGGGATGGAGGGAGAGGAAAGGAGAGGATGGAGGGATGCAGGGAGAGGAGAGGAGGACAGGGAGGAAGGATGAAGGGAGAGGAGAGGATGGAGAGGGATGAAGGGAGAGGAGAAGGTGGAGGGACGCAAGGAGAGAAGTGGGATGGAGGGAGAGGAGAGGGAGGGGGTGTGGAGGTTTTGAAAAGATTCTCCCATTCTGGGAGATGCAGGTTGTCTCAAGGGATTGGCAGGATTGGAGAGGGGAGTTGTGGGTAGAGAGAGGGGGGTTGTGGGTACAGAGAAGGGTCGCACACACACACACACACACGGCTGACGCATCCCTATTCACTCTTTCACACACAGATTCACTGTCACACACACCAAATTAAACTGTGAATTCACAGGTTCAACTGTATGAAATGAATTTTGAATGACTTGTTTTTAAAAGATTATTACAAATAAATGTTTCTTCTGTGAAATAAGCGTGCAGCCTGTTTTGACCCCACCCATCAAAGAATCGGAATCGAGAATCGTTAAGAACCGGAATCGAAAAGAAGAATCGGAATCGGAATCAGAATCGTTAAAATCCAAACGATGCCCAACCCTAGTCATCTACAGTACATTGTGCCAAAACACAGTAACAGTCAGTGAGTGTCCTATAATGAGGAAGTGTGTGTGTGTGCGTGTGTGTGTGTGTGTGTGTGTGTGCGTACGACCCTGTACTTCACAGACAAACCGAAGGTGGCCTTCTCAGCCGCACTGGGAATCAAGGCAGGGAACATCGGACCGTTCAACACGGACATCACCCTGGTCTACAAAAAGGTCTTCTCAAACATCGGGAACGGCTACAACCCAGCTACAGGTACAGACACACACACACACACACACGCACACAAATCAATCCCTTTACCAGTGTGTAAAAACAAAATTGAGTAAGTAAGTAAGTAATATGTAAGTAACCAATGTTCTCGAGCCTAGTGGCCCATATGCACATGTCCTGATTGCTGTTGTCCTTTGTTGAAGGCATCTTCACCTCACCGGCTAGAGGGGTCTACCATTTCACCTTCTACTCTCACACTTACGGAGCCAACCCCGGGTTTATCTTCCTGTTTAAGAACGAGAGGCGCGTCGTCTGTACCGCAGATATACCTGGCGACACGGCAGACAACGGCTCCAACGGTGTCATATTAGAGCTTGAGGTAGGAGACCAGGTTTACATGCGACTGAAGGAACACACATGGATCTACGATGACGACAACGATTTAAACCTCAGCACCTTCAATGGCATTCTACTGTTCACTCGCTAGCTAGCTGGCTATGAGCCCTTATGTGGTCTACTGTGATAATTCTGCCTATGTGGCTAAACCCTTAATTCTGTTGACCTTTCTACTACAACTACTCTTTCAGATGTGAAATGAATAAAAAACTTTACAAGCAACTATACTTGTGGACTTACTTCGATTCAAATAAAGTGCAATTATATTCTTGGTAAATGATAAATGGACTGCACTTATATAGCATTTTTATCAAAGCGCTTTACAATGGCCTCTCATTCACCCAATCACACACACACATTCACACACCAATGGCAGCAGCAGCCATGCAAGGCTCTAGCCTGCTCATTGGGAGCAATTTGGGGTTCAGTATCTTTGCCCAAGGACTTTAACATGTGGACAGGAGGAGCCGGGATTCGAACTGCCGACCCTACGATCATTGAATGACCCCGCTCTACCTCCTGAGATACACTTTCTTCCTCAGTTTGGTTGTTTGCATTAGCACGGGTCAGTTAGCAAAGTTCACGCTAAATCGCAGTTGAAAGCATTGGGGCCATTTTGTGTCAGATCAATGTAACCCTGCAGATGTAGATGAATTCCTCCTGCTCTGCTGTTCTCAGGCCACACAACTACTAGCTGGCATAGCGCTGCGCGGAGCTCAATTCCTATCGGACTACAACTGCTCTCAGCTGCAGATGAAAGAGCTATAGCTTGATCCCAGCTAGCCTAGCGTTAGCCGGCGAGGAGGCCGGTGGAGGGGGGGGGGGGGGGGGGGTAAGTATCCTGCCTCACGCTTTTTCAATTAGCTCGCGGGTCAAAGACGCCGTGACGGGAAAAAGCTCCTGGGGAAATCCCACAGCGTGCCTTTAAAAAGGCTGTCTCAGCGCTGGGAAGCCCACTGACCTTCAAGCTAGCCTCTTTAATAGCAATGGCCCTAAAGCAATAAACAAGTGTTGATAAACAAGTTTAGTCAACATCTCATTACTGTGTGTACGGTCCCCATTGTCGGTTAATACGGCGTGTGGGTCGAGAAACAGCGAAAGGCCCCTCGGCGGGGGTCCCGCTTAAAACGAGGTCGTCGTTGCTACAGTAGCTGGAACTCAGCCATGCTGCTCTGGGGGGAGTCTACAGCAGAAGCGTATTACGGCCTTGAGCACAGACGTACAGTAGCCCTACAAAGCATGGGGATTTCTCAGCCCCCGTTCACGACAACATACGGAGAGAGGGAGAGGACAATTAGAGAGAGTGCTAAAATAGGATACAAAAAACACGTCTCCCAGGCCGTTCTGCTGAGGGGCGCTAAAGTGACACTGCTGTCCCTCGGCCACCGCCCCCGTCGAAATGTCACCGGACGTTTACAGTTTCGGGCATGGTGACCTTCAGTTTTCTCTATATGTGTGTGTGTGTGTGTGTGTGTGTGTGTGTTTGCGTGAGAGAGTGCGTCTCTAGTTCTGCTCTGTGTCCCCTGTGAGTGCTCCAGTTTTCAGTCTGAAAATGTGTCGTACAAATGGCATGTACTGTACATGCTACTGTCTCTGAGTGTTTTCAGGATGGTGTGTGTGTGTGTGTGTGTGTACAGTACTATACTGTATGTGATGCATCTCTGTTTTGCCATCATAATGAGTGTAACACAGACGGACAAAGCGTGATCTCTGTCTGCCTCTCCCACAGTTCTGTTAGGGCCTACGGTCAGTTCTGTTAGGGCCTACGGTCAGTTCTGTTAGGGCCTACGGTCAGTTCTGTTAGGGCCTACGGTCAGTTCTGTTAGGGCCTACGGTCAGTTCTGTTAGGGTCTACGGTCAGTTCTGTTAGGGCCTACGGTCAGTTCTGTTAGGGCCTACGGTCAGTTCTGTTAGGGTCTACGGTCAGTTCTGTTAGGGCCTACGGTCAGTTCTGTTAGGGCCTACGGTCAGTTCTGTTAGGGCCTACGGTCAGTTCTGTTAGGGTCTACGGTCAGTTCACACAGGCCCATTAACTGCAATACTGTACATGAGCATGGTTGTGTTGCTGAGTGTGTGTGTGTGTGTGTGTGTATTTGGTTGTGGCGTGTGTGTTCTGTAGGAGTGCTGGAGTTTGTACTGAGTGTGTGTGTGTGTGTGTGTGTTTGTGTGTGTGTGTGTGTGTGTGTGTGTGTGTGTGTGTGTGTGAACATGCACTTCAGTATTGGACCCCAGTTAGCGTTCAAGTGTGTGTGTACTGTTCAGCATGTATGTCTCTATAGTATGTGTGTATGTGTGTGTGCCTGTGTATGTGTGTATGTGTGTGTGTGTCTCCCTCTCTCTGTGTACGCGTGTGTGCGTCGGCGGACGTCTCTCCCGTCTCCCTAACGCCACATGACAGTTCTGGATCACGCCGGTAGGCTCCTCCCACACCCCCCGCCTCCCTCACCGTAACGACCGCTAGGAGCTAACGACTACTACGACGACCACTACCGCAAGACACCACAGCCAAAATGCCACCTGACCCCGCCACCCCAGCCCGGTCACACAAAACAGTGTGTTACGTGGTGGTGGTCCCCCCCCCCGTTGAAATGTGTATCCCTTCAAGGGAGGTGTGTGCCGTGCGCGGAGACACGCACTGAGCCATTCATGCCTACAGAGTACAGTAGTTAGTGAGGCTGCTGCGCTGGATGACGCCATATAAATAAAGTTTGATTTGATTTGATGCAGCGTATATAACGAGGCTCCCAGCAGTGCATTACGCCGTCATTATACTTTTAGAGAGTTAAGTGGATATACGTGTACACCAGAGAGGGTAGTAAAAGTGTAGATTGGCTACATGTGCTAACTCAATCTAGTTATGTTTGTATGTACTGACACAAACAGATACTGTAGGTAACATTGATGGTGAATTTTATAAAAGTGCACTTCTGTTACCAGACATTAACTTCATACACAATGAGGGAAGTACCCAGCTTTAGTTAGACAGCAGTATGGTACGACGACTCGTGGATGACAAGTGGCTGGACTCCATCTTGGCTAACGCTAGCTGTTAGCGCTGTGGGGTTTGGAGTGGGGGGCACAGCAGAGTGGGAGGTCAGGAGATCTTTACTGATGAGTGTGCAATAATAATAATAATAACAACAACAACAACAACAACAACAAACACAATAATAATAATAATAATAATAATAAATGTATGGAGTGCAATTCTGGAACCCAAAGCGCCGGAAGTAAACTACCATAGTCTCTCCTCTTTTCTCTCTCTCTCTTTCTCTCTCTTCCCTTAATTTTCCTCAAAATTCTCTTTCTTTTTCAGCTTCTCTTTTCTCACCCCCTCCCCTGGCTCCTCCCACACCTCCGTTCACAGGGACGCTAATGGCTCCTGTCTGAAAACATATATCACAGCCTCCTCTAATTGCACCTAAAAATAGGAAGTGAGGTTCTCTAAACACAGGGGAGAATTCGATCACCTCTGTTTCTATTTCTGGGTTTTGCATAACGTTTCGGGGCGTGCGTGTGCGAGAGAAAGAGAGAAGAGAGATAGAGATAAATGAAGTATTTTGAGGTGATTAAAAACAAACTGCCCATTCCTGGTAGCAGAACCAAAAGCATGCGAGCCACCTTGTAAGAGGTGCGTCTGTCCTCGGTGGCAGAGAAGACAGGAAGTGCGTCGCCACAACCCCGCGACAGCCGTTCACGCGCCCCGACAGACGTGACCGGGGGAGCAGACTCCCACGCCAGCGGGTGGTGACAGGGGAGGAAGTCTTTCTCTCCCTCTTTTTCTCCATCTTTCCTCATCATTCGCACTACAGTACCTCCTCTCTCCCTCCCTCACTCCCTCCCTCCCCTGTCTCTCCCCTGACTCTCCCTCTCCCTCTCTCTCTATCTCTCTCTCTCTCTGTCTCTCCCTCTCTCTCTACCTCACTCCCTCTTTCCTCGCTCCTCGGTTAATTAAACCACTGCATATTCAAATTAACAACAAACAAGCAAATTATGTGTGTGTGTGTGTATTTGTGTGTGTGTGTGTGCGTGTTTGTGTGTGTGTGCGCGCACATGCTCCTCTCAGATAGGAACTTCCAGTGAGTGGCTATGTAGGTCAGGGAAGGACCGATCACCCGGGAGCAGTAGAGCGAGGTGGCTGGCGTGGGGGGAACACACACACACACAAACACACACACACACCTGGATCACAAACAAATTAATCTGCAGCCTCTATCCAAAAGGGAATGAGTATTGCATGTGTGTACGCGTGCATGCGTGCATGTGTGTCTGCGTGTACACACACACACACACACACACACACACAGTGTATGTGTGTAGAGTGATGGAACCGCAGTCCAGGGGAATGACTGAAAGGCTGCTCTGGGTATATGTGGTAGTGTGTGTGTGTGTGTGTGTGTGTGTGTGTGTGTGTGTGTGTGTGTGTGTGTGCTAACCCACTGTGCCAGCGGTCTCTGGCGGTGCGTTGCTATGACTCAGAGAGTGTCCTGTCTGGTCCCAGCTTGTTCTCCCAGCACTCATACTGTAGTTCTATATTCTACAGAGGAGGTACAGGAAGTCAATGACCCTAGATGGGCGTGGGGTGGGCGGGACTTGTGGATGGACACGTGGCGAGGGCTCTCGGCCTGAACCCACCGTTTTTAAGATGGGATGACGAGTTTATTCTAGCGTCTACACTGGAGTGACGTATAACTAAGGTTTGTGTCTAAACACTAAACCAAGTGTAGCTTCCGAAAGTGGATCAAATCTACTACAAAAGTACTTTTAAAAATGTATCAACTTGTAAATCTGTTACACAAAAAAAAAGTCAAAGTTCATAAGTGAGTACAGCACTGTATGTCAAAGCTTTTTAAACCAGGTCTCATCTAGTCTCTTGAAAACGTTTTTCTTCAATCAAAATATGGCTGGCAAAAGGGTTAGGGTTAGGACGATGTGTTCAGTAGTGCTGTGCATAAAGTGGCTATGCGAGAGACCTCGGCCTGCGTGGTAAGGTTGGACTAGCTTTGGGCTACAAGGATGTCCGAGTGAGACAGATATGTTGTTGGAGTGTGTGTGTGTGTGTGTGTGTGTGTGTGGTGTCCTGAGCTGTCCACTTACATGTGAAACATGGGGTTGACGGGGGACTGGGATGACCTCGTATAACACACACACACACACACACACACGCGCGCGCCGCCTTGCCCATCCGTACCTCCGGGGCGATGTAGTCGGGGGTGCCGCAGAAGGTGCGCGTGGTCACCCCGTCCGTCATGTTCTCCTTGCACATGCCGAAGTCGGCGATCTTGATGTGGCCCTCGGCGTCCAGCATCACGTTGTCCAGCTTCAGGTCCCTGTGAGGAAACAGCCGTGTCACATGATCAGGGAGGAGGAGGAGGGGTCGGGGGGTCACCTTTCATTCTGCTGTTAGAGATACTTACTTAGTTCCAGGAAAACAATGAACGTTTGCTCCAAATTCGTTTTTTTTAGATTTTTTTTTTAAGCCTGATCAGATCAGGATCAGATGTATTTATTTGCCAGGTAGGTTTTTACACATACTGTAACAGGAACTCGTCTGCGTATTTGAAGCCCTGTACGTCTACTACGCAGTATACAGTATTCCCAGAATGGAAGACATTGGAGACATCGTGATGAAGAGATTTAGTGAAGAGCGCACAGAGCCGTGCTACCCAGAACACACCTGTATACCACTCCCTTCTTGTGCAGGAAAAACAGACCAATAGCAATCTCTGCTGCATAGAACCTGCAATGACAAGTACATTACATTACATTACAGTCATTTAGCTGACTCTTTTATCCAAAGCAACTTACAATAATTGCATTTAGTGTAGGAAAAGCCAATGTACAGTACTACTACTGTACTTGCCAGAACCCACAAGTGCATCTTCTTTCTAAAACAAGTGACTAAGAGCATAATCTAGTGCTGAAGGCAAAGTGCAAAAATAGCAAAGTAGTAGATAGATGCATTAAGGCCTCCATCTCTCTCTCTCTCTCTCTCTCTCTCTCCCTCCTTCTCACTTTCTCACTCTCCCTCTTCTTTCTATTTTACTGTACTCTCTATTTTATTCTTTCTTTCTTTTACTGTCTTTCTCTCCATTTTACTGTCTCCCCCTTTTCTCTCTCTCTCTCTCTCTCTCTTACTCTCTCTATCCCTCTCTCTCAATTCAATTACATTTCAATTCAAAGAGCTTTATTGGCATGGGAAACATACATTTACATTGCCAAAGCAATCTCTTCCTCTCTGTCGCCCCCCCCCCCCCTTTCTCTCTCTTTGTCTTCCTCTCTCTCTCCCTCTCCCTCTCCCTCCCTCTCTCTCTGAAGGACCGTGGTGGAGAGCAGGTCAGTCTTACACGGCCTGGGGCTCCTTGAACTTGCCCACTTGCTGGATGTGGTACATCAGGTCCCCACCGGTCACATACTCCATCACGAAGTACAGACGGTCCTGCAGAGAGAGAGAGAGGGAGGGAGAGAGAGGGAGAGAGAGAGAAGGAGAGGGAGAGAGAGAGAGAGAGAGAGAGAGGGAGAGAGAGGGAGATGGAGAGAAGGAGAGGGAGAGAGAGAGAGAGAGAGAGAGAGAGAGGGGGAGAGAGAGAGGGAGAGAGAGGGAGAGGGAGAGAAGGAGAGAAGGAGAGAGAGAGAGAGAGAGAGAGAGAGGGAGAGAGAGAGAGAGAGAGAGAGGGGGAGAGAGAGGGGGAGAGAGAGAGGGAGAGAGAGAGAGAGAGAGAGAGAGAGAGAGAGGGAAAGAGAAAGAGAAGGAGAGAGAGAGAGAGAGAGAGAGAGAGAGGGGGAGAGAGAGAGGGAGAGAGAGAGAGGGAGAGAGAGAGAGAGAGAGAGAGAGGGAAAGAGAAAGAGAAGGAGAGGGGGAGAAGGAGAGAGAGAGAGAGAGAGAGGGAGGGAGAGAGAGGAAGAGAGAGAGAGAGAGGGATACGGAGAGGGGGGTGGAGGGATGGAGAGAAAAGGGTCATTACTCCTGACGAATCATGTGGGCGGGCTAGGGTCCAGGGTCTAGGGGCCACGGTATAGGGGCTAGGGTATAGGATCTAGCGGCTAAGGTCTAGGGTATAGGGACAAGGGGCTAGGGTTTAGTGCCTAGGGGCTAGAGTATAGAGTCTAGCGGCTAGGGTCTAGGCCAGGGTATAGGATCTAGGGGCTAGGAACTACAGTATAGGGTTGATCTAGAACACAGGGGACCAATTCATTTGTCCTGGATGAATGTGCCCTGAGGGAAAGTCTGTCCTGTTCCCAGTGCACCCCACTGCTCTGATTGGTCCAATCAACAAGCTTGTGTTGGAGCGGCCATCTTGGCTGGATCTCTCGGAGGGACTGATATCCACATGCAGTCTGAAATGGTGTGGAGTGTGTGTGTGTGTGTGTGTGTGTGTGTGTGTGTGTGTGTGTGTGTGTGTGTGTGTGTGTGTAGAAGAGTACATGTGTGTAGAAGAGTGGGCATTTGGGCCAAGGTGTGACATTATTCTATATGAATAAAGACTAAATAAATAAATAAATAAATAAAGGAACACATTTACTGTATACGTGCAGAAGAGTGTGTGAAACTACAGTGAGTGTTTCATCCAATCCGCTCACTACTCAGACGGCGGTCTGAGCAGCCTGTCACACTCAGAAAAATTACCTGCTGAAACAGTGATTGACGCCCTTCGTTGTGATGAAGATTACTCCTCTGTGCTTGGAAATGCGATTAAAGTTTAAATTCCATTTTGAAGGAGGTGTGTGTGTGTGTGTTTGTGTGTGTGTGTGTGTGTGTGTGTGTGTGTGTGTGTCCAGGGCACCTTTGTCGTATCTGGGACATTGAGGGATTAAAGTTTGAGGGGGAGAAGAAGCTCTGAGAAAGTTGGAAGAGTCCATTCAACCCACTACACTGAACTTCCTGTGTGTGTGTGTGTGTGTGTGTGTGTGTGTGTGTGTGCCTGTACAGTATGTATGTGTGTGTGTATGTGTGTGCGTGTGTATGTCTACGTGTGCCTGTGTGTGTGTGTGTGTGTGTGCCTGCATGTGTATGCCTGTGTGTGTGTGTGTGTGTGTGTGTGCCTGCATGTGTATGCCTGCATGTGTGTGTGTGTGCCTCCGTGTATGTGTATGTGTGTGCCTGCATGTGTGTGTGTGTGTGACTCCGTGTATGTGTATGCCTGCCTGCATGTGTGTGCATGTGTGTGCCTGTGTGTGTGTGTGTGTGTGTGTGTATGTGTGTGCGTACCACGGTCTGGAAGCAGGAGTGCAGCTGCGTGAGGAAGGGCGGTTTGTCCTGCTGGGCCAGAACCCTCTTCTCCACCATGGTGCACTCGATGTCGTCGTCCTGGATCACAACGTCCTTCTTCAGGATCTTGATGGCGTACAGCTCGTCGGAGGACTTCATCTCCGCCAGCACCACCTGGGGACAACGGCGGGGGCGACACAACAGGGAGTCGCTTTAAGATTCGACTCTGCGTTTGGGAGAGCCAGTTCTGAGCGATTAGTTTAGGCGCGAATAGGTTTCGGAATCGCTGGATTTGAAACTGTGCACAGGTGGGGCTTGGTGGTTTTGAGGGGTGAGTGAGAGGGTGAGTGAGTGAGAGGGTGAGTGAGTGAATGAGTGAGTGAGTGAGAGTGAGAGTGAGAGTGAGTGAGTGAGTGAGTGAGTGAGTGAGTGAGTGAGTGAGTGAGTGAGTGAGAGTGAGTGAGTGAGTGAGTGAGTGAGTGAGTGAGTGAGTGAGTGAGTGAGTGAGTGAGTGAGTGAGTGAGTGAGTGAGTGAGTGAGACAGGTACAGGTGCAGTGGATTGTGCTCGTCTTCTGCATATCTCTTTTCCTGAGCGAGTGAACTCACCTTGCCGAAGCTGCCCTTCCCCAGCACGGCCAGGAAGTTGAAGTCGGCCAGCTTGACCTCGTCCAGTCTGCTGGGGCCGCCGGCCCTCGTGGTCGGCGTTTTCTTGGGGCCCAACTTGGCTTTCTGTCCAAGGGAGAGAGACACGTGAGCTAAACGCACGCACGCCCACACACACAAATATGGATCCAAATGAAAAGACACACACGCACGTGCCTAGATAGACCGACAGATGGAAGGACAGACGGATGCGTGCGCACACACACACACACACACACACCCCTCTGCCGCCACTCAGAAAGCACGCCGCCGCCTCACAGCTCCGTCAAGCCCGGTCCAGGAAGCAAGCAGGCCGAGATGTGAGACCGCGTCCGTTCCGGGTGCGGGCGGGAGCGGAGACGCGGACGGCAGAACCACGAGCAGTGTGGTGAGGCGGAACCAGGAACGGACACAGAACTAGCATCGCTAGGTGCTGGACGGGCTCCTAGTGGTGCGCCACGTCTCGGTTTTCCTCACCGGGACGCCCTGACGCCCGTCTAAGGTTCCAGTCTGGGAGCCAAACGACAATACAGTGTTTTGGGCTGCCCTGTTTTGGGCTATCTACCTGTATAGTTATACATATACTAACTAAATGTATGTGTAGGTACATATATATATATATATATATATATATATATATATATATATATATAGGCTATCATATTATATTCTATACTGCACAGTAACTGTACATACAGTATGGATGTATATAATCCCTGATATCCCTCTTTTAATAATGCTACTCTCCCCTTATCTAGTGTCTTTTGTGTTACTCTGTATCTAGTACTTCTTTTCTTTCCAACCTTTCTGTAATTTTTCAACTGCTGAAATGTCAAATTTCCCTCTGGGGAATCAATCAAATATCTTATCTTATCTCCTGTAGTAATTCCACTCCCATCTTTTATACAGTAGCAAATAGCAATGCATGGACATTAATCCAGTTAGTCGTTTGACAGAACTGTGCTTAATACTGGCGTCCAATCAGTGACGATGCACCCTCACGCTGTCGACTGAACGATGTGACCTTCGACCTCAATGAAAATGTCGCCGGAGGGATTTTGTGTATTGTCCGCAGCATGCACTTCAAGGCGACGGCAGAACCCGGGAGAACCCACAACTCATGCTGGGTTCGTCGTCACGGGGCGAGGTGCTCAGCCAAGCTGGCGTGCACACTGTCACACACATGCACACGCGCACACACACGCATGCATGCATGCAGAATCCTGCCTTCTGCTCTCCACACCATTATGAAGGCACATTGGTATCTCCGTATGAAATGTAATGCCTCTATCTGGGGCTATAATCCTTATTGTTCAAAGGTGCCTCTCTCTCTCTCTCTCTCTCTCTCTCTCAGAAAACACACACATATAGACAGACACACGCATGCACGCACGTACACAGACACACACACACACACACACACACTCACACGCACACACACACACACACACACAAGCTCGGGCCAAACAGGTCAGCCAGGGACAGACACACTCCCATGCTACGTAAAACCTTCACAGGTCACAGTGAAATATTATGTCTATATAACACTGGCTATAAAAGACCAGGCTAGATAGTACTGTATGCCTCTTAACGCTAAAAAGGCCGTCTCCATCACACCTACCCAAGCTCACGGCCAGTTGACATACAGTAACGTACGTAGCGTTGCACATAATGCGAGGCAGCTTTAGTGTGGTTAATGGCGTATGCCGTCAAAAAGAGAAGTCTGCTTTGTGACGGTGATGGCCAGAACGCTGTGGCGTGGTGGGGGTGGGGGTGGGGGGGAGGTCACGATGCAGAACTGCACACGGCACACCTGTAAGCTTAGCCAATGAAACGAGACTCGCCGAGCAAGCCTTACTTTCCAGTCTGACGCACCTGAGCGGAGACGTCCCCCTTCTTGCCCTGCAACCACAGGGGAGGTGAGCCAAGATGGCCGACTGGACCGGCCCACGCACACACACACACACACGCACAAACACACACACACACGGGTGCACTTTATCTCAAGGGAATGCCGTCACCCGTGACCTCAGAGCGATGGCTTTGTGTGTTGATTAGAGCTGGCAGATTCTTTGTGGGGGAAAAAAAAGATTATTTGCCAGAAATAAAACCGAAAAACAATTAAACAGTCCATCCTGTCTGGCTGCTATATACATCACATTTCCTCCAATAGTCAGTCTGACCTGAAAACCTGGTTATACCGCCCCCTTGTGGATGTGTGATACACTCCACAGAGACAGTGACAGGGGGCGCTCCAGTCATAATGTACAGTACGTCTGTATGGTAGCCACGGTGAAACACTACGGAGGCCTGAGGAGTCCATCCTCCAAAGTTAACGTTTGTTCCTGGCCCCCGCACGTAATGCTAATGGTCAAGCCGGTACCAGGACGAACAGACCGGCGATGAAGAACGAGAAAAACTCGAACGTTCAGGAGACGGACGCACGATAAGACATGACGAACAGACCGGCGATGAAGAACGAGAACACTCGCACGTTCAGGAGACAGGAAGAGAACAACTGAAGACCGATCTTTACTAGCAGTCGCCTTCTTCCGCCCCAGAATGCACCACCAGAGAGAGAGAGAGAGAGAGAGCATTCATCAATCCCTGATGAAGGCAGCTTGTGGCCGAAACGTCTGAGAATAACGTTTGCGTCGGAGAATATCGTTGCGTTGGAGCATCGGAGTGTGCGACCCTCTCTCTCTCTCTCTCTCTATTTTAGATTATAACACGGCCTTGGGTCAGCGCCTCGCCAAACAAGGTGTGCGTTCTCTTTACTCAATCGATCCTGGTTGAAACAGGACGGCGAAGATGGAGAAAAGGAGGCAGAAGAAGAAGGCCACGGTGAAGAGAGAGAGAGAGAGAGAGAGAGAGAGAGAGAGAGAGGACGGGAACAGGATGGCCTGTCCTTGGATGAACCCCTCACAGTGTGTTTGTATAGTGAAGCACAGTCTGTATTCCGGTAATCAATGGATCTGTAGAACATTTGGATTTCATTTCTTTTCTCACAAGGAAAAAAGCTATTTGGCTGTATGAGATATTGATTTATGAAAACAACATCCTCTATTAGACAGTCTGAGTCAGAGGGGAGGAGGAGAGAAGTGGAGAGGAGAAGAGAGGACAGGAGAGGAGATGAGGAGATGAGAAGAGAAGAGAGGGACAGAAAGGGGAGAGGAGAGGAGAAGAGAGGAGGGGAGAAGAGGAGAGGAGAGAAGGAAGGAGAAGAGAGGAAAGGTGAGGAGAGGAGAAGAAAGGAGAAGAGGAGATGAGGAGAAGAGGGGAGGAGAGGAGGAGAGGAGAGGTGAGGAGAAAAAAGGGAGAGGGGATAGGAGGAAAGGAGAGAAGAGAGGAGGTGAGGAGAGCAGAGGAGAGGTGAGGAGGTGAGGAGAGGAGAAGAGAGGAGAGACAATGATTTATGGAGACACCACCACCTCCGTCAGACAGTCTGTCAGCCAGGCCGTGTTCTCAACCCTCCCATCTCATACTGAGAACTGGTTGCTTGTAAAACTGGATTTATTTCCAGCAGCCTCAAACCACAAACACAAGATCAGTGAGGAGAGAGGTGGAGGAACGGAACGAACGAGTGACGGAAAGAAGAGAAAATGTTGAGAAAGAGCAGTGCAAAAGAAGGGGAGGAGGGTGGAGAGGAGAAAAAGAAGGGGGGGGGAGCAGAGGAAGATGGAGCAGAGAGGAGGAGAAGAGAGGACAGGAGGAGTGGAGGGGAGGAGAGAAGAGGGGAGATGTGGAAAGGGTAAGAGAGGAGATGTGGAGAGGAGAGAGGAGAGGAGGAGAGGATGAGGAGAAGAGAGGAGGAAAGGAGGAGAGAAGATGAGAGGAGAGAGGATGAGGAGAGGAGAGGAGAAAAGGAGGAGAGGACAGGACAGGAGAGGAGAGCTACCTTTAGGAAGTGAGAATTAATTTGGCAGTCCTGGAGGAAAGAGAAGGGAAAAGGGAGGAGAGAAAGGGAGGTATTTTGATTGGCAGGATAAAGGATAGGACATCCATGTCAGAGCAAGCAGGGGAGAAACTGAGGAGAGGAGGAAGTGGGATTAGGAGAGAGAGAGAGAGAGAGAGACAGTACAATTAAACTATGCCCAGATACAATCAACACACAAACAGGAACTGACCTCACACTATTAACCTTTGAACTCTCACCACAAGTTAAAATCAACACTTTGGGACACTTGCTTACAAAAACACCAAATAAGAATTGTACATACGATACACTGTACAAACAGCAGAACTCACATCAGCAACATTAAAAGGGATGGTATTAAAAGGTCCTGCATTCTGCACTAAGAACCATGGCCCGGGAACCGAGAGACTGGAACGGAGACTTCCCCTTTAACAAGGGGAATTACAGAGTGCCACGACGGCTGGTTCGACATTGCTTGTGTTTTGGGCCGGTTTCCACGGCAATCCAAGCGCGCGCGGCGTCTCGGGGAAATAAAGACAACCAGGGCAAGAAAGGTATGGGGCTGTTGACACGTCCGGTTCAAAGAGGACACGAGAGCCTTTTGATGTGCCGACTTCAAAAAGACACACATGAAAGCTGCTCTTCCTTCAATCACGTTAGAGACTGGGGAGAGAGAGAGTGAGAAGGAGAGAGAGAGAGAGAGAGAGGCCACGTCTGGGTGTAAATGTGACGCGACCAATCATCGCTTTGGGAATCCAAATTAGCGCTTTCTGGAAGAACACGGAATAGCGCGCAGATGAATTAGGGCTTATTATCACAGGGCTGAGCTAGGTGTGTGTGTGTGCGGCGTGTTTGTGTGCGCGTATGTGTGTGTTTGCAAGCATTAAGCGAGTATTTGGAGTGGGTAGGTGATAAAGATTAAGTGTGGCAGTATGAGTGTGTGTGTGTGTGTACGTCTCTCCCTCCTCCAGGTAGTGTTAATGTGTTGAGCAGTGAGCAGGCGGTGTCTGAGTCAGGCGTCAGACTCCAAACGGGGGGAGGGGGGGGGTTGAGGGGACTCTCTCTATGACCCAGTCCATTTGAAGTGCCCTCTGGACAACTTAATCAGTCTACAGAGACCCCGACCTCCACACTGGTGAGAGGCGGGGTCGGGGGTGGCGGGGCTCTAAGTGACGGGGCGGAGTTTATACCCCTCCACTTCAAACCTGGGCACTCCGAACCCAGGGTCACCCGGAGCACGTTAAAAAAAAAAAGAGCCGTGCGGTGACTTTGTGTGTCGTACGGGCGACAGGGGTCAGCGGAGCCACCGATGGGCCATCGACGCGGGGACCAAGCGAGGTCACGCCACGACGTCGCCGTCGCCACGGGGATGCGATCCATCATGTCCGGATGCTCGGGATGCGCCGCGGCCACTTGGTCGACTTAGTTGCGCTCACTACAGTGGCGAACACATCCACCGTCCCACCGGGGTCCGGCGTTGTGCCACGGTCTCGCCAGATCTGAGTACGGCTGGGCGCCAGAGGGGGCGGAGCATCAGGCAGCCGGCCGCTACCCGAGGGGGGTCAATTTAACCTCGGCTCAAAAGATTCATCACGCCGCAGCGGCCCCGGCCTTCTGGTACCGGAATCGCAGTCGCGGGCCCGAGAGAGAGTCAAGTCTCAACTATCTGTCATACAGTAAGATATCATAAGAATAGGGAAGTTGGACAGTAATGTCAGGTGTAACTGGCTAACAAATTAGGGATCTGGACACAAATCTGAAAATACATTATAATAAAATAAAAATAAAAACATAAATTTGATATTTCTGAATATTTGTATTAGCTGTAATATTTGTATTAGCATACTGATAACAATGAATCGGGTCGCCAAATCATTCATAAAGCCACTAGCCATAAAATGTCAAATGTGTAATAAATGTAAAATTTGTCTAACTACTATGTAATTACTGTGTAATAATTACATCTCTGATTACCGGAAGTTTCTAAAATCACCATGCGGTGTGGTATGCGATAAAAGCAGCTTGCTAAATGAAGAGTAATAAATACATGTGGTAAAGCAGCTCGTTAAATAAAGGTTAATAAATAAATGTGGTCAGTATAAAAATAAACGTGTTCGCTCACTCCTGCAAATGGATCTCACCTCAAACTTCTGTCTCATTTCTTCGTTCCCGTCGTCCATCTCTGGGATGGGCACGTTGTAGTATTCTCCCTCTTCCTGGTTCAGCATCTTATACCTGAGAGAGACGGGGAGAGAGAGAGGAAGAGAGAGAGAGAGGGGGTCAGAGTCAAAGGGGTTGTGAGGAACGGACGTGGGTCTTTCCCACGGAGCATTCTGTGCTTCCGTGAAGCCAGCATCGCCCAGAGCCCCTGTCTCCTGCGTTGCCAGCTGAAAAAATAACAAATGGACATTTCTGAGGTTCATGTAGGAAGACTTCTTCAGTTTGAAAATAAATAAAACGAGAGAACTTCGTTGAGGCTGACAGTGGTCAGTGATTTATCTCTTTCACCCTTCCTACCTCCATCCCTCCCTCCCTCCCTCATTCGCTCGGCCGCACCTACTGAGTTCAATAAGCTCGGCCCAGAAACACAGTTCATTACCAAGTGACCCCTTTGGCTCCGGTCTGCTGGCCTGGCCTTGAATCCCTGTGCTGGCGGTGGTGTGCATGAAACACATGACTATTTACTGTCCAACCAGGGGTCATCATGATGGCACTTGAGGGCGGCACGCTGGGCTGATGGTTCTGATTCATGAACTGCAGGGCCAGACCAACTCAGCAATAGAGCGCAATTCAAATGATGTCGATGACAATAAATTGCAATAACGATAAAGATAAGTGGTTCCTTGACAACGTCTCTGTATGATTTCGAATTTGACCCCATTTTTCTCTTATAATATGTTGATTCTGGTAAGAGTCAATGGCCAGAGAGAACAGTAGATGCCGGACCTGAATTGTAGATCAGATTCAACATTTATTCAGTATAACAGCAAACAGATCTGGGTCAGTCACAGAGAAACACTTTGGCATTCAAGGTTCCTTGATCAGACAACATAGTATTCAGTTTGGCCCACCTTTAAAGTCGGCGGCCTGTACAAAGTTTCAGTCCAATGTCTAGAGTTCTCTCCAACTATGACCTTATACATCAGTGGGCAGCAGGGCCGGACTGGGTGCGCCAGGCCACTGGGAGAATTCCCGGTGCTCCCGATGGCCAGTCCGCCCCTGGTGGGCAGTGAGCTTCTTATGGATGTACACTTGATCTTCTCCAGACACTATGACCAACTAAGGCAGGTATATGTTTTTGTGCTGAGAATAGCCAGGACACTTAAGACAGAAAAACCACTCATCAAAATCTGCCAAAACACTGTACTACTGTACTTACTTAAAGTCAGTCAAATAACAAGAAATATCGGGCCGTAAGTACCAGGGCCGACGTTCGGATCCTTACCAGCCTAACACTGGAGACTTTGCCAGCTCTGACACTCCGAAGGACACGGATCCCATGAAGTCATTCCTGGTGGTACGGTCCCAGTCCCACACCTCCAGAGACAGCCTGCGGTCCTTATCTGCAGCCTTCAGCTTGCTGAAGAAGTGTACAGGTTTCATTTAGGACTACATTACCCGTCATGCAAAACAGTAAGAGGAACAAACACTGAGCCTTGGGGGACAATGCTAAGGGTTCATTTTTGGACTATGTTACCCTTAATGCTAAAGGTTGAAGAGAATAAGTACTGAAGTACACTCAAGGGTTGGAGGTTCGGACTACATTTGCCATAGTACAACAAACTGAATGGACAGAGCGTTGGTCCTTGGGGAACACCCCAGCTTTACTCACAATTTGAAGGTCTCGTTCCAGACGGGGTTGAGGGAGGAGCGGATGACCTTGGTCTTCTGCTTGCTCTCATTCTTGGGGTCCGGGATGAGCTTCAGCTTGACGTATGGGTCAGACAGCCCATTGGGGTCCATAGGGATCAGATTCTTGCCTTCGATCACTTCAGGAGTAAACGATAAAGGGGAAGAAAAAAGAAAAAAGAAATGTTTTAAACAAATATATATTTGCTTTGTTTTTGGGTGTACATTTTCAACAAATGTACCTGTAGAAATACTTATTCAAACATAAATCGTCATTCATTTGTGATTCATTCATTATTTGACAGTAGAGAAGTGAATTAGCACTCAGACTGAACTGCCGTTTCACTTCATTATTCAGTCTGAAGAAGCTCCCATTGCAGCTGTTTTCTGAGATGGGTGTTGCCGAAGGAGTGATTAGTTCATACCCTAACCAATCACAGCATTTGACACTGCATTCATTTGATTCTGATTCTGATTGAAAGGACGCTGATTGGCCTGGTTGGAATTCCAACCGAGGAATCACTCTGGACGAGAGCTTTTCCAGACCCTGTATCACATTTTGAAAATGGAGCCAGGCTAATACTCTCTCTCTCTCTATCTCCCTCTCCCTCTCTCTGTATCGCTAATAGTTACGGGTGTGTGCTTCGAGAGCAGCAGCCCTGCTCCCTCTGGTCCTGTATTTAGCTGTGTTGAGTAAACAGCCTTCAGACCCGGGGGACATTGGCACTCCATTATCACTCTGGGCTCTCAGAGGCATGGAACCCCCTCCCCACCCCACACACAGGCTGCATGCCTGCTACCACCACTAGCCTTTCCAGGCTCGCCTACAGATTGAGACCTGGCGGAGAGTGTGGGGGTTCTCATATGCTCCTGTCAATCCAACACTGACCGTTGCGTGGAGGGCACTGTGGTGATAATGCTGGATTGACCTCAGACCTGGAAGTTAATGGTACGAGCTATAACTGTGAAACAGAAGATGGACAGCTGGCCTGTGTTGTTGGTTGGCTTTGGGTTACAAGGATAAGTAATTTATAGAATAAGCTACCTGTATAAGACCAGAAAATAATTGAACCACTGGATTAATTGCAATAAACAGACCATTTTGCTCCAAATCTGCTGGCATAAAAAGTAATGAGCACAGCCTATTGTGTACTTCCTCACTCATTGAGGAAGAGCTCATTGTCTGTTAAACATGTTAAACAGAGAGATGGCTACATCTATGCAAATTGAATTAGCAGACAACTTGATAATCCATGTGCTATTAAGATTTTAGTGTCTGCCACCACAGCTACAAAGCATCTAGAGTTTGGTTGGGGAGTGATGGATGGGAGAGAGAAGGGAAGAGAAGGGGCGAGAGAGAGAGAGAGAGAGAGAGAGAGAGAGAGAGAGAGATGGGGAGAGACAGAGAGAGAAGGGAAGAGAGAGAGAGGGGGGAGAGAGGTGGGGAGAGAGACAGAGACAGAGAGAGAGAGAGAGAGAGAGACAGACAGACAACTGTATTTTGGTCCCCGTCTAGGCAGACCTCGGATTGTGCTACGAGCAAAAAGTTGCTTTTCTTCTTCATATTACCGAACTTGAAGTTATGAGGAAAAAGTTGTGTGTGAGAAGTGTGAACAGCTCTGAATCTTTGAAGCCCTTTTTTCTCTGCTTAGTGATTCCAGGTGTACAGACATCCCCAGACACATATCTTCAAGTATTTTCAGATCTCAGTGTATGAAACATCATTTGAAAGTTTAAGATCTGCACTTTCATAATCTGTAAAAAAAACTCAACCCACACTCTCTAATTAGTTCTTCCAGGATGCTCTTATGTGTCCCTGTTGGTACATGTCACTCCTAGCACGCTGTCACCTTCTCTACTGACACTCCTTGCATGCTAGGGCAGTCAAGTGTAGTCACACAGCGACATGAAGTCACAATCACCTAAAACACATCAAGAAAACCGCACGGCAGCAGCACTGCATATGTGCAGACATCTATATAGCCCATTACTTATACTATATACTATATATATTACTTATTACTTTGGTGTAAGTAAATACTATAATACTGTACGGTAAATACTATATCCATGCAAGAGTCGGAACTTCTAGAAATTCTAGAAAGTCGAGATGAACTTTGCTTCCTTCCCCAAAGATCTGTCGCAAGGTAAAGGTTATGTTTTGAATATTTACAAATAATTTATTACAAAGGAGCTGGATGCAAAGTGGCCTTTGTGACTGGTTCCAACTGGCCTTTGTGACTGGTTCCAACTGGCCTTCGTGACTGGTTCCAACTGGTCTTTGTGACTGATTCCAACTGGTCTTTGTGACTGGTTCCAAGGGTCTTTGTGACTGGTTCCAACTGGTCTTTGTGACTGGTTCCAAGGGTCTTTGTGACTGGTTCCAACTGGTCTTTGTGACTGGTTCCAACTGGTCTTTGTGACTGGTTCCAACTGGTCTTTGTGACTGGTTCCAAGGGTCTTTGTGACTGGTTCCAACTGGTCTTTGTGACTGGTTCCAACTGGTCTTTGTGTCTGGTTCCAAGGGTCTTTGTGACTGGTTCCAACTGGTCTTTGTGACTGGTTCCAAGGGTCTTTGTGACTGGTTCCAACTGGTCTTTGTGTCTGGTTCCAAGGGTCTTTGTGACTGGTTCCAACTGGTCTTTGTGACTGGTTCCAGGCTTTAATGGTCA
>NC_140240.1:23603526-23608526 GCF_949987555.1 Borostomias antarcticus
CTGAGGCGATGCATACAGGCAGCAGAGGGAGGAGCCAAACGCAGGCTCAGACGCCGGCGGAGAGGGTCCAGCGAGTTTGATCCACAAAATGATCCAATTGGGGGAAAAGTCACTAGGGGCAGGATGGGACGTGAGAGACAGAACCACCCCCCCTCAAGGGCTGGATTCCAGACGGGTCACCAGGCCGGCCAGGAACCCTGAACATGCCGGGCGGAGGGAGGTCCAGAGGAGGGACCGGGGGGGATGGGGGAGGAAGTGTCCAGGGAGCTGGAGGATAGGAGAGCCGGTGGGGAGCTTGGGGAGGACTGCCTGGGCTCTGGACAGAACTGGCAGAGCCGGAGTTCATAGGGCAGGAGTTTACAGGGCCGGAGCTATCAGGGCAGAGGCTAACAGGGCGGAAGCTAACAGGGCAGTAGCTAGCAGGGCAGGAGATAGCATGATGCAGAAGCTAACAGGGCTGGAGCTAACAGGGCAGGAGCTAACAGGGCAGTAGCTAGCAGGGCAGGAGCTAGCATGATGCAGGAGCTAACAGGGCAGGAGCTAGCAGGGCAGGAGCTAACAGGGCAGTAGCTAGCAGGGCAGGAGCTAGCATGATGCAGGAGCTAACAGGGCTGGAGCTAGCATGATGCAGGTGCTAACAGGGCAGGAGCTAACAGGGAGGAGCTAGCAAGTTCCCTGCACTTCCAGCTAGTCTTTCCGCTATGGAAGGCATTAGTAGGCTATAGCACATCTCTGGTAGGCCCAGAGGGCCTCGTTCACAGCTGCTTCCTTACGCTCTATACAGGAGGTGTTGCTGCAAACATTCACCGGGTGCTGAACGGTGCCAATCACTTCACGAAATTAATCCGCCGGGTCCGCGCTTGGTCAGTCTATTCTGTCAGGGGTGATGCGTGCGAGCGGCAGAGGCAGGACCCAAACGCAGACTCAGACTCTTAATCCACAAAAATAATCCGACAGGTACACGAGGAAGCTGACTAGGCACCACATGACACAAAACAATGAACCAACAAGGGGACAAAGGATCAGGGGTCGGATATAAAGGAAGGCTAATTAAGGCAAGGAGGTGCAGGTGAGCGGGGCGGGGCAGACCGTCACGCAAAACACAAACACCAGCAGGGGCCACAAAAAAGCAAACGCACAGGAACATCAGTGCAGGGAGAGAAGTCACTTGGGGCAGGGCGGGACACGACACTGTTTGTCTATCTAAGTGTGTGTGTGGCCTCTTGCTCTCTCTGTGTTACTCTGTCCCTTCACAACTTGCTCTCCCCCTTCTCTCTCTCTGTGTCTCTCTCCCCTCCCCACACACCTTTTTGCCAGAGACAGGGCAGTGTTGTCACTTCCCATTAGACATAGACATTAGACATTCTGTCGATGGGTGACGTCAACATGATGCCCTCTGTGAGTGGGAAGAGGTGGCAGGGGCCAGCTGTGTCCCCAGTGTGTGTGTGTGTGTGTGTGTGTGTGTGTGTGTGTGTGTGTGTGTGTAATAAAAATAGCTTCGGTTATATAGCAAATTCCTTCCTGGAAGCCAAGCTAAACAGTTAAGTCTGTGTTAATAATTATGTGATTTGTGGGCCAATAAACCACGTTACTCAGTGGGGCAGTCCACAGGCCGCTGTTATAGGGGTGATGAAGCACACACACACACACACACACACACACACACACACACACGCACACACACGCGCACACACACACACACACACACACACACACACACACACACACACACATAGAGGGATGGGTGGGTAGACAAACAGGAACACAGCGTAGATACACCAGCTCAATACCACCAAGGAGTGGTAGGCCATCTTAGCACTTATGCAGTGCTTACATACCGTAGTCGTCCAAAAAATATGACAAACATTTCAACTTTCACACCACATTAACCCCGGCTATAAACATTTAGCATTCCGACAACTAACAACGCGGAGCTGGAAGTCTAACCAGAACTCGGGTCTGGGCCCTAGTCTAACTGCGCACGTAAAGGAGGGTGAGTAAGTTAGTGGCATCTATTCTTAAGAATTAAGCCTTTGATAATGATCTGTTAGCACCTAACGTTACTAGCTTCGTAGCTTTTTTGTGTCGGCACTGTTGTAAACTGATGTGTAAAGGGAGGTGTGGAGTATCGTACAGCTTGTTTTCTTATAACATTATGGTACAGCAGCCTGCAGGCTGGTTTCTGTATGTTTTAAGAACCATTTTCTTCAGACTAATATCTAATCTGTGAACCCAACGCGGGACAAGCTTTGTTTGTGGGACATAAGAGGCGTGGTCTTAAGTAATCAGGCAATCTTATTGATTATTATTCTCTGTGTGACTGACAGGCCGGAACGGTCTATTTCCTGTCTGTCCGCAATATTGAATTCTTCAGATTGAAACGGTCTGCCCAGCCCCCCTCTCCTCATTCCTCCCCTCTCTGATGGATTTCAGTCGTACTTGATTTCACTCCAACGACTATCCTGAGGAGGTCGCGGTTCCTTAGCGTCAATCGGGGGAGCTTGGCTGGCAGCCAGCCGGAAAGAACTGAAGCGCGTCGTTGAGTGACTTTGACTGACGTTCTGTGATGTGAGACGGAGTAAATGTGAAGGATCGTCCCGACAGAGCTACGGCGTGAACGGATACAGAGGAGGAGTTTCCATTCCACTGGGCATTAACAACTCCATCTCTATATTTGTATCTGTAGGCATACTGTAAAAACCAAACAACAATCTAGTTCATAGTTGTAGTGTTACTACAGTACGTATTCTAGGGATCTGCTTCGCTGGCCGGCACACGCACAGCAAAAAACGCGTATGCGAAAACTGCGGACGGCGATGTCGCCACAACGGTGTGTGTATGTGTGTGTGTTCAATCAATCCTTCTGGATCGTGCTAAGAGATGCCTCCTCTTGATTTCCTCCCATTTGATTGGATAATCCCAGGCTCCTGGGTGATAATCTGACCATTTGCGCGGTGAGCGAGTGGCATGTGATTCTGGAGACCCCCCCCCCCCCACTGGCTTAACCGGCTAATTGAATGATGGGCACCACCTGCCGCCCACTTCCGCCTGCCCACTGTTGTTCTAGAGGATTCTCTATTATTACAGACGGGCTATGTGTACGGTATACTGCAATTACCCTGCAGTTGGGCTGGCAGCGAGAGGAAGGCCTGTCTACTACGGTAAACAGTGACATTTGATAGCCGGTGCTTCCCAGCAACAGAGCCTCCCACGCTGCGCTGACATACGCACGGCTTTTCACTTTGTTTGTGAGACTACGAGCCGCCGATGCGACAGGAAGCCGATGGCAAGTTGGATACAGACGGGGGATTTGGGGGGTGGGGTGGGGGGGGCGATATATTCTCTGTAACTCGTTGGAAGCTCCTAAAGCGTTTGGTGAACATTCAAGTTTTTCACAGAATGCAAGAAATTTAACGAGCCGTGACTCCTCTAAGTGTGTTTGGGGGGGCCCCCTGCGTCTGGATCAAGTGCGACGGAGCACCGCTAGGCGCTCGGGGCTCGTGTCGTGACGGTGCGTGGTTCCAAAAGAAGAACGGGCTCGGCTTGATACCGTGAGACACATATTGATCTGGGCACCAAAGGGAATTTGCCCACGTCTTGGTAGGACCAAGCGTTTAAGAAAGTGTTTAGATGCTCACATGAGAATAGTGTTGCTTCTCCATTCACATACAGTACGTGTTTTATTCGTAGTTCCCCTGCAGGGAGGGATGTTTTCCAATCATGACCGTCACGTCACGTCAAAATTCCCCAAAAAACGGAATCAGAATGTACAGTAGAGAGCATCAACGTTTATGCTGTTTTAGACAGAACCCAAGCATGAATATGTACATATCTATTAACCAATGAGTGAAGCGATAACAGAGAGCAGGGCAGTCTGGCACGTCAGTAGTAAGATAGCACAGACCTTCGTTTATGGTCCTGAAAACCAAAGGAGAGTTCTACAGTATAGGGGTAAATATTCCCCCTTGCCTGCCGTGGCTAAGGAACACTGTTGGCAGAAATGGAGGTGATTTGAGAAATGCTCTCACACAAGACTATCGAATCAGGTTTTGTTGGACTAAAGAGAAGTGCGGTGATGAGAGAATGGGTTTCTGCCAGCCAGAGCCCATTAATGTAATGGGCTGTGGGGTAGAAATCCATTTGGACTACACACACACACACACACACACGCATCAAAAACAAAACGTAAGCATAGAGTACACACACAGACACACAAGAGACACAAACAAAATGTCTGAAAACCAGGATTGCGGACGATGTTAGGGAGGGTGGAAGGGCTGTGTGTGTGTGTGTGTGTGTGTGTGTGTGTGTGTGTGTGTGTGTGTGTGTGTGTGTGTGTGTGCACGGGTGTTTGTGTGCGTGTGTGCGCGTGCGTGTCATCAGTCATATCAGCGCAGGCCGACTTGACAACTAAAGTGATCTTGACAGCTAAAGTGTCAGTGCTGACAGTACAAGGGTATAAGCCCTGCCTTGTAAACCACTTAACCCTCCCTCAGAGTTAAAGAGCACAGTGTGTTCAATACTCCCTCTTAGATAACCAGGTTTTCCCATAAACCCCCCTGAGTTAAGGCTTTGTCTACAGCATGCTGTAGCTATGCGGACCTACGGTAGACCCACTGGAAGACATGTAGAACCAGGTTTTCAGTGCAAATTTTCAGTTAGGACGATTCCCTGCACTGGGGCCCCCATAAACCATTCATTCTTTCGATCTTCGCGATATTATATTCTTTCATGGGGCCCCATAATTTCCAGCGGAGGCCCCATAATTTCCAGCCGAGCCCCTGAGGAGGTAAGTGTAAGTGAATCATGGACTGTTCTACTCATATACTGGGGGATGGGGGGGGTGTGGCCAACCTGTGACGAGCAGTTTGTCTTCCGCGACCTCGCACTTGATGTGGAGGCGGCCTCTCTTCTCTGTGAAGTCCATCCCGCAGAGGCTGGGCACGTTCACCACGCACGAGTTGTGCACGTTCATCTCGCAGGCTGGACAGGAAAAAGGA
>NC_140240.1:23613526-23631026 GCF_949987555.1 Borostomias antarcticus
GTTTGTTTTGCTTTGCTTTCATAATCAATCCAATGTCTTTAGGGCGTAGGTTTGTTTCTCTCTGAACCAATCCAATGTCTTTAGGGCGTAGGTTTGTTTCTCTCTGAACCAATCCAATGTCTTTAGGGCGTAGGTTTGTTTCTCTTTGAACCAATCCAATGTCTTAAGGGCGTAGGTTTGTTTAGCATTGAACCAATCCCACGCAATGGGTATGTTAGCGGCGACAATCTTGAATATAGACATCCCCAGACGACTGCTAGGCGAGATCTCCGATTGTCTGGTATCGCGAGACTGTCTACAAACGTTTCAACAAAAGACCAGAGATCAAACAAAAGCCCTAAGCCCTAATTCCCGGGACGTCACATGTGGTTACAGCAGGACTACCGTGTGATTTGATTTCACCCTTTCCTCATACCCGATGTCTGATGCCGTCGCTATAAACAGGGTCGGTGCACCCAGAACCAGCGGCCACCGTACAGGCTAGGGTACACGGAGGGAAAACCGCTCAGAGCACATCCCGACCTCAGAGCACATCCCGACCTCAGCCGTACCGTACCTGCGCGTCACGCAAAACGTCACGCTCCGACCGCCGTGACACATGGCCTTCATAACGCATGGCTGGAATCGACGCGACTCACGGTCGTCTATATATTCATACAACCCCTGCGTTCAACCCCCCCCCCCCCCCCCCAATAAAGTGATATCCCACACTGCTCAGGAAACCGAGGAAACCGTGATGGCCGCCAAGGGGCTTGCCGATGCTATACTCTGCCGTTTCTCTGCTCAACTCTCACCCAAAACCTCTTTCAGAGCAGACTTCTTTTTTTTTTAAGTGGGTTTTGTATTGAGTTGCACTATCCCAGGCCAACCCCCCCCACCCCCACCTGCCTTGTTCTCTGCAGTGGATGAGTTTTGAAAGTGAACACCTGTTCTTTATAATCTCTTGGAGTGAGCTCTGTTCTTTTCCCGGAAAAGCATGGATTTCTAGTCCGCTCAGGGGAGATAAAGTCTCTGGAAAAGCCGTCAGTAACGGTTCTCCGCGTCCTCCAAGTATCCGGGCTAACGCACTCGCCGCGGGGGACAGACGCCGACGAGAGCCTGGGGGAGGCGCCGGCTGGTGGGGCTGACGCTTCATCAACGCCGCCGTTGTGCGTCAAGAGAACGATAGAGCCGCGGCCCCCTGAGACCCTCTTGGGCTCCGTCTCTCCGTCTGTCTCTCCATCTGTCTCCACTCCGGGCCGGGGAGCGACAAGGGCCTCGGCACTGGCAGCCAATGCTTTCCTTCCTCCCGCCTCTGGTCCCGCCCTCTCATCTCCCACCGCCGCGTGTGCGGTTAAAATAAGACTCCCGGGATGAATAGAATAGTGTTTGTATATTAATTGCGGTGTAAACAAACACACACACACACACACGCACACACACACACACACTCACACGCACGCACACGCACGCACACGCTCAAATACACACATGGCGAGCTCCCCCTAATTACTGTAGCAGTCTGCGCTGTTTGTCCCTGGAAGCAGTTTGCGTCGGGTAAAGGGGAGAGGACCAGAATAGGTGACAGAGAAAAAGAGAGAGAGAAAGAGAGAGAGAGAGAGAGAGAGAGAGAGAGAGAGAGAGAGACAAACAAACCGCCAGCTGCGGTTACTCATGCCCGCCCACACACAGCTGATGCTGAAGGATTATCGTTTGTTTTTTTCCTCCTCTCTCCAGCCACCCTGGAACATGAATATGTCGATGGGACAGAGACATGGGCTGTGTTGGGTATCGCTCCCTCGTTCCCTCACTCCCTATTCCCTATATGGGTTTCACCATGTAGTGAACTACCTAGGGAACAGAGAAAATGTAGGGTACATGCGCTGTTCCCTGCAAATCAAGGTGAATTGTGGGTAATAAATAGTGGACTATATAGGGAACGAACATTCCGTGGACAAACAAAATGGCTGACGCCCTATATAGTGCACTAGTGAATAGGGAGCGATTCCAAACAAAGCTAAGCTCTCTCCCTCCACCCCGGGACATGAATACACGGAAAGGACAGAGACATGCTCCGTAGCAGATGTCTCGACATAGAATGAGGCAAGTAGAAGGCTGTTTTGAAGAGAGAGAAAGCCAACAGACTGGATAGAGCGTTTACAGCTGGACGTAATAGGCAAAGCCTAGCCAGTAGAGAGGGTATGATAGGTTCTCAGAGTATCGTATATGGTATGTTGAGCTTGAGGTGAGTATAACACCAGCCAGGAGCCGACAAACGTGTACACAAAAGTTGTTCAAGTGTGTCGTCTACCCAAACTACTTCATGGAGTACATGGGGATTGGACATACCGCAACAACACACAACACCTTGAAGAGCTACCAATAGGTACATGTGTGACCGCCACGCTCTGGTCAGGTTTTGGACGTCGTCCATCGATCAGCCTGTGGGATTTGCAGTCCATCTCTATGGCCATGCGATCTCCCATCGGGACCTGATGTAGGGCCTCCACTGGAGGCCGAGGTCAGAGGTCAATGATAATGGCTTTGTGGGCGGGGAAGCACAATTAGGCCACGTTGGGGGAAATATGATCATCAAGCATTTCTCTGCTGATTGGATGGAAATTAGGAGGATTGAGATTCATTGGAACAAGAACCCTGAAAGAAGGGGGAAAAAAGCGAAAGGCTAATGGATCAATACGGACACAGCATTTCCCCTGAGGCGTTTTCACAATTGACACTGAGTTGCGGTCTGTCAACGAGGAAGTAACTACTGCAGTGTGTGTGTGTGTGTGTGTGTGTGTGTGAGAGAGAGAGAGAGAGAGAGAGAGAGAGAGAGAGAGAGTGATGACCATAATGAGTAACTGTCGTAACTGATCGTTACACCTGTGACTAATGGAGCTGGTGTCATGTTGATATAATATCTAATAGTGCGGAGCTGAGATTTAAGGGGCTGTGCCTGAAATCACTCACAAAGATCATGTTCACTTCTAACGTGGCCCGTCGAAATGTGCATGAGCTTCAAGAGACACATTGCCTTAAAGCCCCGTCCCCACCGGAGGGGAAACCGTCACCGTTGTTGACTTTGCGTCGCATGGCGGTGCCTCCGTGTCTCTCCTGTCTCCCAGAAAACACAATAAACATGCCTAAAAGCTGCTGTGTAGCTGATGCAACAGGGAAATTCGCCCCCAAGTAAGTTTTTTTATAAGCTGTCGAAACGAAAAACGGAGCCTTTTAAGATGACAAGAGTGGATGCCGCTAGTCAGTTGCAGAAGCGCCACACTCTGAAAACCCCACCTGTGACCAAGGGCTAAGGCAACGCAAGTTGCATGCTGACAAAATGCTTTAGCTTAACTTATAGTTAGCTAGTAAGCTAACTATTGTTACGGTTAAAATAGAGTTAGCCTAAAAATTACATTTGGATATGAATGACCAGTGACCGAATGCTCGCTGCACACTTAGGCATACTGAGCGTCCGAATCCTGTAGTTTCTCGCCTGCTGTTGCCTCACTTCTCCTCAAAGGCTTGGTTTTTGTATTTGGCAGCTTATAAGAACTAAGCTCATGGTTTATTTGCCTTATTAGCTGTTCATCCCACCAGACAGCAGCGTTGAGACATGTTCATTAGTTTTGCTGACAGACAGAAGAGACCGGGAGGCACCTCAATGCAATTCAAGTGAATGACTGGCAAAAAATGCTTTCCCCTCCGTGGTCGTGGTTTCAATCTCTATGACAGAAAGAATACATTTCAAGGCAATTTCGGTAGTTAAATGAGATGACTCAAAGGTCAGTAGTCGGCTTTCCCCTAACTTTTGGAAAGAGGACAGTAACTGAAAGGAAATAAGACAGAAAGATTGTTTGATTGAATGATGATGACTATCTTTGTACACTCACACTTTCCCTGTCTGACTGCTGGCTGATTGGCCAAAACCGGAGCAGCAAAAAAAACATCAATAGGTAGGCAAGCCGTAGTCAGGAAACTGTTCATCCAATCAGAAAGGGATGGTGGGCGGACAGACACTGCCGCTGAAAATCCAAGAACACTTCTCACAAGTTTTCCACTTTTAGACTTCAACTATATTCTCCGCAGTGGGAGGATAAAACGAATGAGCTGGGCTCGCATACCTCTGGGTAAGTCCTGCATGAAGCTCCCTTTCTTCTTCTGGAGGTATTTCTCAAGCAACTCAAGGAGAAGAGAGTTGGGAGAATAACAAAGGCCTAGCTTCTATCATCCAGACACCTCTTCAGGAAAAGACATTCCCGCCACTATTTAAAGAGTCTCTCCACTGAGTATTCTGGTCACGCTGGCGCTCATTTGCGCTCATTTGCTTTTCCCTTTTTTTCTCCACTAACTTCAATTTTTGTTGGAGAGGAGTCGAGTGTTCTATTGGGGAAATACAGAGGCAAGAATGAACGACGGTTAATGTACAGACATGTACACTATGTGAGCCTACCGGGAGAAACGATGTACTATACAGCATGTGCATGGGGTGGCTGTGGCTCAGGAGGTAGAGCGGGGTCGTCCAATGACCGTAGGGTCGGCGGTTCGAATCCCGGCTCCTTCTGTCCACATGTGGAAGTGTCGTTGGGCAAGGCACTGAACCCCAAATTGCTCCCAATGAGCAGGCTAGCTAGCACCTTGCTTGGCAACTGCTGCCATCGGTGTGCGAATGTGTGTGTGAATGGGTGAATGAGAGGTTTGGATAAAAGCGCTATATAAGTGCGGCCCATTTACCGTTTACCACGACGCAGCGAGCGGCGAGATCTGAGCTCAAGCCAAAAGGCCGAACGCACACCAAGGCGGCAGCAGCAGCGCTATGTGGAGCGCGCGCACCTTAAACGTCGAGCACCTCTGGATGTCTGTGTGGCGGAGAGGAGCGGAGGAGTTCGGCGTGCGGCGAGAGCCCGCGGATCGACGGCAGCCTCAGCGAAGGGCGCCAGACCACCAAACGCACGGCATGCAGGGGCCGAGGGAGGAGGATGAAAAACAAGAGTGCGGTCAGAGTCGGCTGCAAATTAGCCCCGCCGCGGGGCATCCCCACGGCTGGGAGGGATGATGTCATCGAGGGCGGGTGTGTGGTCTCCCAACGCTTACACTACATGTGATACCATACTGTGTGTGTGTGTGTGTGTGCCTGCGTTCCTGGGTGTCTTGTAGTATGAGCGCAGTATCTTTCATGGACTATGTACTAACGACGGCTGACAGTTGGGGGCTCTCCGTCGTCATTGGCTCCGCCAGCCAGAATACTAAGGCCTTGGAAGACCTGAATCTGTGCCAACAAGGCTTGGCTAGCGTGGTTAGCGTGATTAGCATGATTAGCGTGATTAGCATTGTGCGGTAATTACGCCAGGGCACAGCTGTACCAACCTGCAGGGGGGTGGCTGTTAATTCAAGTCCAGTGGTATTTGACAATTGATTAATATTTCAGCAGTATATGAAAGATCAGGGTGTGGATACTTTAGCTGGAATTCTACAGTATGGATGGTCTACTTGATATCCATTCTCTTTGAGATACGAGTCTCATTGAGAAAGAGAGAGAGAGAGAGAGAGTGTTAATGTGTGTGTATGAGTATGAGCAACCGGAGCTTCGTAGTAGAGAGTTACCCCAACTTCCAACATTGACCAAAGTTAGCTCGCTAACAGCTCCTTATGCCTGTTTCCTAGTATAGACTCCCATGTCTAGGTAGGGTTAGGGTCGCGATGACAACACCCTCAACCCTGCAATCCCGGCCAATCACAAGGTCTCCTACTGAGAGAACCGAGTGACCACCACACCCACCCCTCTCAGCCAATTAGGGAAGCCCTCAGGAGGATGCCGCTGGCCTAATGATATCACCAGCTAGCCCTCCCAGAGCTGCTTCCCAATCCCATCACTCCCACACACCTTTCCACCTGGGGCTGAAACAACACACAGCCTGACCACGGAACGAGAAGCTCTTCTCCCCCATCCACTATGAACCAAAGTAGCTATGAATGAGATTAAAGGATTATTCCGGAAGGGTCAGGGAAAGGTGATGACAAGAAGTGCAATTTTGTGTGAATTCCCCCCGGGGATTTCCAGAGCAGAGCAGAGTGTATCTATATTGGGAATATACTGCCGGCAGGGGTGCGAGCCAAGGCCCCTGGACATGAGATGCTGTCTCCTGTTGATGTCTGGACTGTTTATTTAATCTACTGGAGAAAAAAAACTAAACTGTAGAAACATCTAAGGTGTGTTCCTCTTCCATCCATCTCTCTATACTCCAACCATCCACCCATCCGTCCGTCCGTCCGTCCGTCCGTCCATCCCTTCATCCATCCCTCCCTCCCTCCATCCCTCCATCCCTTCATCCATCCCTCCCTCCCTCCCTCCCTCCCTCCCTCCCTCCCTCCCTCCCTCCATCCATCCATCCAGAAAGAGCAAGTAGAAAGAAAGACAGCGACTGATGGAGGAGGGAGGAGAGAAGAGAAGACTAGAAGGACAGAGACTGAAGGAGGAGGGAGAGTGTGTGTGTGTACAGTATGTGGGTGGGGGGGCTAAAGATAGCTCCTAGGGCTTTGATTATACTGTACACACACACTCCCATGCAGGCTCCATGCCTGGCCGTCTCTCTGTCTGCCTGTACCTCTGCCACTACAACACAAAAACACACAGGCAGTCCTGCAAACACACACACACACACGCGCACAGACAGGGGCAATTTTCTGGAAGAATCGGCGACCAATTAGACAAAAGTCAGCGGAACACGCCGTCCGCTGTTACAGCAGAAATCAATGTACTATTCGCTCTACAGCCTCTGAACACGAGGGCTTGATCTGCTGCAGTGGCTCTTAGAGTCAAATCAAATCAAACTTTATTTATATGCAGAATTTCATTTGCAAAGGTGACACAATGGGCTTCACAGAACAAAAGGGAGGGGGGCGTGGTATAGGCTAAATATACAGATCCTACCCCTAATTCAGAGGGAGGCAAAACAAAACAAAAACACTTCACCCATTTGGAGAGTTCCATTATCCCCGTCACTTGTACAGGAAGTGTTATTAGGCCTGGGTGACACTAATACAACACCACCTGGCGGTGAGCTACACAACGGCTCGCTAGACAAAGACGGATGGACTCACAGGTGACGGAGCGAGAGGACGCCGTCCGTTCATGTGGAGGGATGAAGACGGCCGTTGGTGGACGGTTTTAACGAATGCAGCGCGGGCGGGCTCCTGTACCCCAGCTACCCCCTTCCACCCTCCTACTAGGTTCTCCGCTCGAGAGCTTAGCCGTTCTCACAGCGACCAGACAGCAGAGGCAAAGGAGAAGGTACGTAGGGGACAAAGACTCCCCTCTGGGGTCACAGAACGCCCCCCCCCCCCCACCTTTGGGGGTCATGGGTATCGATCTCCGCCCCCACCCCCCGCCACCTTTAATCCCGGACTACTCTCCTATCGCCCCTCTCCTCCCCTCCTCCCCCTCTCAGCGCCCCGCACTGGGAGGTGACATTTGGCGCCACCCCCCCCAACACACACACCCTGCTGCGCCCGCCCGAGTCAAACCATAACAAAATAATGCCACTTCCTGACAGGGGCAATTACGCCGCGCAAATACACACAAGGACCCACTGGGGTGAAACAGAGAGGTAGAGAGAGAGAGAGAAAGGGGGGGGGGGATAGAGATAGACATGGAGAGAAGGGGGGATTGGGAGAATGGGAGATTGAACAAGGGAAAAGTGTGAGAGAGAGAGAAAAGGGAGAAGACGGGGGACAAGCAGGTGAGCGAGGGGTCGGTGTCAGCTAGCTACTTCATCCAGTCTGATCATCGCTTTTGAAGGCGAGTTTAAGAGCGGGCAGCAATGTAACATCCTCCCAACATTGAATATGAAAGGTTGGTCAATCAGTTCCTCCTCGCGTCCGGCCATCTTCTGTATCATGTCTTTCCAGTGGTTGGCGTCATCCTCGGTGCATTGTGGGGCTTGGCTACAGCTCATGATGTGCTCCATGGTTTGGGGTTCGCCACACACACACACACACACGAATCGGAAGTTTATCCATTGGGTTGTCTGGCTGCCAAGGCTGTTCCACTGGTTCTGCCATTCAGTAATCCTGGCATCAGCTGGGGGTGGTCTCCAGTGCTTCAATGGTGTGCAGGAAGCTGCTCCTGGAACTCAGCCGTTTCTAGGCCGCGGAGCGGCCATGGAACGAGCGCCGGTTGTCACCAGCCCTGCCCCGTGCGCTCGGCCTTTGCGACGACTGCTTCGCGGATGTCGGGGGTCGTTCTGATGCACCCAGTTACTGTCCTGAAGGTCTCATTGAGGATAGGGTCTAATTTGCTGCTCCATGCTGGGCAGGCATACTGAGCAGTGGAGAAGCACAAGGCTGAGCCCCCCCCCCGTTTTTGAGTTTGTTATTTGATGCAGGAGGTTGTTCCCGGTGGAGACCGTAGCTCTCGTCTTTTGGATGTGCGCTTTGTAACCGAGGGCCTAAAGCAACTCCCAGATAGACCGGCTGCTGGCCGTTTCCGAGCCTTACACCGTCCCAGGCTACGTTTAGCCTCTCTGTTCTTGAGACGAAAGCTGACAGACTTGAGTTTTGCCAGGGTTTGGGGCGCAGGTGGTTTTCCAGACAGTACAGTTATGCTGTTGCCTTTGCCATGGCTAAGTCATCTGCGTAGATGCATCGCTCTGGTAGGGGCTATACACATTGAAGAGTGGAGGGGCCAAGACGCTGCCCTGAGGAAGCCCGTCAGTCTGGTGAAGCCCGTCAGTCTGGTGGAACCATCTGCTTTCCTTATTGTTGAGTGTGATGTAGAACATCCGCTTGCTCAGCCGACTTCTTATAATGTTACATAGTTTGGCATCAGCTGTCATGTCAAAGAGTTTTTTTGATCAGCAGCCTGAGTAGATGGTACTGTGAGCTGCTGACAGATTGACAAAAGACCACGCCTGTTATCAGCTTCTTCTGATAGCCGATTAGCATTTGGCCTGTGCATGATTTCCTGGATCTGAACCCAGCTTGATCTTTAATCAGCTTAGCGTCTATCTGGGGAGATAGTCAATCAGTGTGCATCCAGATAAGTCAAGGGAGTCAGTCAGACAGGCATATCACTCATTCATGCCCATTCAAAGCTAGCTCCACTATGCTACCCCTGAGCTCAGGGCCGGCCCTAGGATTCTGGTGGCAAGATTTTTTTTGGTGGCCCCCCAAAACACTTCCAGCGCAACCACCAAACTAAACGCATGCACGTACACATAGAGATGGACAAGTGAATTAACAACAAAGCTCTTGCTTTATTTTAAAGTGATGATGAGTTCCCTGTGGACCACACCATCGTTCTCCACGAGGGGAGGTATAGCTAAAGTAGCCTATAAGCCAGATTCAACGGGAGATTTGGATAGAGTGAAGTTGGGGAAGGAGGGAGGGGGAGGGGCCACAGGTGGATTGCGTTCAACTGCATGTGGCTTATTATAAAATCATTGTTATGAGATCTTTTCGTTTTATTGCATATTAAATAAGAATGGCAGTTTTTGGATAGGGGATACATGACATAATGTAACAATTATGTAAAAAAAAAAAGAAAAAGAAAGAAATATATATATATATTTTTTTTTTTACCCTCCTGTGATGTGGCCCCCCCTAGTGGTTGTGGCCCTAAGCGACCGCTTATATTGCTTATAGCAGCGGCCGGCCCTGCCTGGGCTAATAATACGCACTCCCACTCCCAAGGCCTCGTTCAGATTCTAACAGCCGTTTAGCTCGGTTGACCTTTCTGTCGTCAATTGGGGCCATGGCGGCTTAGCGGCTAACTGGAGGTGAGTCACTACAGGCTAGCCTGCTAACCTCTCCGCGACAGCTAACCCCCTCCATCTCCTCGACTAGCCACGTAGCATTAGTGCTACGCTAGGATAGCAGCAGGTATGTGGAGGGAGGGGGGAAGGGGTGCTGAGCTAGCTAGTGACGAGCTAGCTATAGCCGGCTAGCTATTTTTTGCACGAATCACCATCCTCCTCCTTCTCCAACCCCCCCCCTCCCCCAACCCCCCCCCCCCCCCCCCCACCTGGACTTTTCTACCACTACAGAGCAGACAATTTTAGGCCTTACAGAGAATTCCTCCACTGCGCAACTACTACACTGGAATATCAGAGGCTAGTATGAGGTACCTGCGGAGACACGGCCATCTTGATAATAACAGTCATTATTTGTCTACTACGGGGGCGAGTGAGGCATTGTGCATTATGAAAGAGGATTCTATTCTGGGGTGGAACACACACACACAGACACACACACACAGACACACTCACACAGACACACTCACTCTCTCGCTAGGCGGGACCTACAGCAGTACTACAAAGACCGTCCTGTGAAGCGGTGCAGCACGACGACAGCAGACCACCTCCTGCTCGACAGCGCACAATGCAGCGGTGTGAATGAGAACTCTGTGGTGAAGTTAAGTGCTCCTGGCTTACATGTGGGGTGCCATAGAGAGAGAGAGAGAGAGAGAGAGAGAGAGAGAGAGAGAGACAGAGAGAGAGGGAGAGAGAGACAGAGAGAGAGGGAGAGGGAGAGGGAGAGGGAGAGGGAGAGGGAGAGAGAGAGAGAGGGAGAGGGAGAGGGAGAGGGAGAGAGAGAGAGAGGGAGAGGGAGAGGGAGAGGGAGGGTGGGGGGGCTAAAGATAGCTCCTAGGGCTTTGATTATACTGTACACACACACTCCCATGCAGGCTCCATGCCTGGCCGTCTCTCTGTCTGCCTGTACCTCTGCCACTACAACACAAAAACACACAGGCAGTCCTGCAAACACACACACACACACGCGCACAGACAGGGGCAATTTTCTGGAAGAATCGGCGACCAATTAGACAAAAGTCAGCGGAACACGCCGTCCGCTGTTACAGCAGAAATCAATGTACTATTCGCTCTACAGCCTCTGAACACGAGGGCTTGATCTGCTGCAGTGGCTCTTAGAGTCAAATCAAATCAAACTTTATTTATATGCAGAATTTCATTTGCAAAGGTGACACAATGGGCTTCACAGAACAAAAGGGAGGGGGGCGTGGTATAGGCTAAATATACAGATCCTACCCCTAATTCAGAGGGAGGCAAAACAAAACAAAAACACTTCACCCATTTGGAGAGTTCCATTATCCCCGTCACTTGTACAGGAAGTGTTATTAGGCCTGGGTGACACTAATACAACACCACCTGGCGGTGAGCTACACAACGGCTCGCTAGACAAAGACGGATGGACTCACAGGTGACGGAGCGAGAGGACGCCGTCCGTTCATGTGGAGGGATGAAGACGGCCGTTGGTGGACGGTTTTAACGAATGCAGCGCGGGCGGGCTCCTGTACCCCAGCTACCCCCTTCCACCCTCCTACTAGGTTCTCCGCTCGAGAGCTTAGCCGTTCTCACAGCGACCAGACAGCAGAGGCAAAGGAGAAGGTACGTAGGGGACAAAGACTCCCCTCTGGGGTCACAGAACGCCCCCCCCCCCCCACCTTTGGGGGTCATGGGTATCGATCTCCGCCCCCACCCCCCGCCACCTTTAATCCCGGACTACTCTCCTATCGCCCCTCTCCTCCCCTCCTCCCCCTCTCAGCGCCCCGCACTGGGAGGTGACATTTGGCGCCACCCCCCCCAACACACACACCCTGCTGCGCCCGCCCGAGTCAAACCATAACAAAATAATGCCACTTCCTGACAGGGGCAATTACGCCGCGCAAATACACACAAGGACCCACTGGGGTGAAACAGAGAGGTAGAGAGAGAGAGAGAAAGGGGGGGGGGATAGAGATAGACATGGAGAGAAGGGGGGATTGGGAGAATGGGAGATTGAACAAGGGAAAAGTGTGAGAGAGAGAGAAGAGGGAGAAGACGGGGGACAAGCAGGTGAGCGAGGGGTCGGTGTCAGCTAGCTACTTCATCCAGTCTGATCATCGCTTTTGAAGGCGAGTTTAAGAGCGGGCAGCAATGTAACATCCTCCCAACATTGAATATGAAAGGTTGGTCAATCAGTTCCTCCTCGCGTCCGGCCATCTTCTGTATCATGTCTTTCCAGTGGTTGGCGTCATCCTCGGTGCATTGTGGGGCTTGGCTACAGCTCATGATGTGCTCCATGGTTTGGGGTTCGCCACACACACACACACACACGAATCGGAAGTTTATCCATTGGGTTGTCTGGCTGCCAAGGCTGTTCCACTGGTTCTGCCATTCAGTAATCCTGGCATCAGCTGGGGGTGGTCTCCAGTGCTTCAATGGTGTGCAGGAAGCTGCTCCCGGAACTCAGCCGTTTCTAGGCCGCGGAGCGCTCATGGAACGAGCGCCGGTTGTCACCAGCCCTGCCCCGTGCGCTCGGCCTTTGCGACAACTGCTTCGCGGATGTCGGGGGTCGTTCTGATGCACCCAGTTACTGTCCTGAAGGTCTCATTGAGGATAGGGTCTAATTTGCTGCTACATGCTGGGCAGGCATACTGAGCAGTGGAGAAGCACAAGGCTGAGCCCCCCCCCCGTTTTTGAGTTTGTTATTTGATGCAGGAGGTTGTTCCCGGTGGAGACCGTGGCTCTCGTCTTTTGGATGTGCGCTTTGTAACCGAGGGCCTAAAGCAACTCCCAGATAGACCGGCTGCTGGCCGTTTCCGAGCCTTACACCGTCCCAGGCTACGTTTAGCCTCTCTGTTCTTGAGACGAAAGCTGACAGACTTGAGTTTTGCCAGGGTTTGGGGCGCAGGTGGTTTTCCAGACAGTACAGTTATGCTGTTGCCTTTGCCATGGCTAAGTCATCTGCGTAGATGCATCGCTCTGGTAGGGGCTATACACATTGAAGAGTGGAGGGGCCAAGACGCTGCCCTGAGGAAGCCCGTCAGTCTGGTGAAGCCCGTCAGTCTGGTGGAACCATCTGCTTTCCTTATTGTTGAGTGTGATGTAGAACATCCGCTTGCTCAGCCGACTTCTTATAATGTTACATAGTTTGGCATCAGCTGTCATGTCAAAGAGTTTTTTTGATCAGCAGCCTGAGTAGATGGTACTGTGAGCTGCTGACAGATTGACAAAAGACCACGCCTGTTATCAGCTTCTTCTGATAGCCGATTAGCATTTGGCCTGTGCATGATTTTCTGGATCTGAACCCAGCTTGATCTTTAATCAGCTTAGCGTCTATCTGGGGAGATAGTCAATCAGTGTGCATCCAGATAAGTCAAGGGAGTCAGTCAGACAGGCATATCACTCATTCATGCCCATTCAAAGCTAGCTCCACTATGCTACCCCTGAGCTCAGGGCCGGCCCTAGGATTCTGGTGGCAAGATTTTTTTTGGTGGCCCCCCAAAACACTTCCAGCGCAACCACCAAACTAAACGCATGCACGTACACATAGAGATGGACAAGTGAATTAACAACAAAGCTCTTGCTTTATTTTAAAGTGATGATGAGTTCCCTGTGGACCACACCATCGTTCTCCACGAGGGGAGGTATAGCTAAAGTAGCCTATAAGCCAGATTCAACGGGAGATTTGGATAGAGTGAAGTTGGGGAAGGAGGGAGGGGGAGGGGCCACAGGTGGATTGCATTCAACTGCATGTGGCTTATTATAAAATCATTGTTATGAGATCTTTTCGTTTTATTGCATATTAAATAAGAATGGCAGTTTTTGGATAGGGGATACATGACATAATGTAACAATATGTAAAAAAAAATATATATATATATATTTTTTTTTACCCTCCTGTGATGTGGCCCCCCCTAGTGGTTGTGGCCCTAAGCGACCGCTTATATTGCTTATAGCAGCGGCCGGCCCTGCCTGGGCTAATAATACGCACTCCCACTCCCAAGGCCTCGTTCAGATTCTAACAGCCGTTTAGCTCGGTTGACCTTTCTGTCGTCAATTGGGGCCATGGCGGCTTAGCGGCTAACTGGAGGTGAGTCACTACAGGCTAGCCTGCTAACCTCTCCGTGACAGCTAACCCCCTCCATCTCCTCGACTAGCCACGTAGCATTAGTGCTACGCTAGGATAGCAGCAGGTATGTGGAGGGAGGGGGGAAGGGGTGCTGAGCTAGCTAGTGACGAGCTAGCTATAGCCGGCTAGCTATTTTTTGCACGAATCACCATCCTCCTCCTTCTCCAACCCCCCCCCTCCCCCAACCCCCCCCCCCCCCCCCCACCTGGACTTTTCTACCACTACAGAGCAGACAATTTTAGGCCTTACAGAGAATTCCTCCACTGCGCAACTACTACACTGGAATATCAGAGGCTAGTATGAGGTACCTGCGGAGACACGGCCATCTTGATAATAACAGTCATTATTTGTCTACTACGGGGGCGAGTGAGGCATTGTGCATTATGAAAGAGGATTCTATTCTGGGGTGGAACACACACACACAGACACACACACACAGACACACTCACTCTCTCGCTAGGCGGGACCTACAGCAGTACTACAAAGACCGTCCTGTGAAGCGGTGCAGCACGACGACAGCAGACCACCTCCTGCTCGACAGCGCACAATGCAGCGGTGTGAATGAGAACTCTGTGGTGAAGTTAAGTGCTCCTGGCTTACATGTGGGGTGCCATAGAGAGAGAGAGAGAGAGAGAGAGAGAGAGACAGAGAGAGAGGGAGAGAGAGACAGAGAGAGAGGGAGAGGGAGAGGGAGAGGGAGAGGGAGAGGGAGAGAGAGAGGGAGAGGGAGAGGGAGAGGGAGAGAGAGAGAGAGAGAGGGAGAGAGAGAGAGTGACACACACACAGGGGTGTTGATGACACCTGCCATGCCGAGGCTGCTCCTATGAACTGATCCTAAATGAGGACCCCCTGGCCTCTACTACCGGGGTGGGAGGGCGCGCCACCCACTCAACCCCGAGGGTACCGTGATCCACTTCCTGGTTCGCTATGCACACGCGCGTGGGCGCGCACACACACAAAGGAAAGTTGGAGCTAGGAGGAGAAAGGCATGAATCTCACTCTGAACTAGAAGGACACTTGGAGAGCGCAGTCCTTCACCTCTATGATGCATGTCGTCATTATGTACTGTACAGTGACATCAGGGTACCGATTCTTTGACAAATGTCAAAAATACCGTGGTGCATAATCAGTGCAGCTGGGTTTGGCCAAATGCTGATGCTACGAGCATAACTAGCTATGATTAAAGTATTTTGGGCCTAATACCCGCAAATTAGCTAGGTAGCTAGCTAGCTAAATCACTCCTTCCCAGCATGCTATCGATAACTAACGTTAGTACCTATATAGATTCGGACCGCCGACCCTACGATGATTGGACGGCCCGCTCTACCTCCTGAGCCACAGCCTCCCTCAACACACGCGCTCACGTCCAAGAAAGCAGCAAAATGGATGAATGGAGCGAGTCCCTGGCTCTCGCTGCTACTGGCCGGGGGAACACGGTGCGACGCGGAGCGGTCAAAACGAAAACTGAAAAAACGGACTTTTGGGACCATAATTATACAGGTGTTTCAATTATTCAGAGCCAGCGCCAGACGGCCTTCTAAAAATGTAACTAATGGCTACCCAATTTTTTCCAAGTTAAGTGAATTAATAATGGGTGACACGGCCCGCATGGCAGTGGGATGATTAAGTTGTTGTTCCCCGTGGCTCTGCTTCACGGCTCCGTTTCATAAAGTTCAGTTTTCTCAGAGAGGAAGCGGTGAGCTTGGTGGCTGGAGCATGATTAAGGAGCGAGGAAACAGGAGGCGTTTTGGACGGAAACCTTTTCACAGAGAAAAACGCCTGCGTGGTGGAGAGAGAGAGACAGAGAGACAGAGAGAGACAGAGAGAGAGAGAGAGAGAGACAGACAGAGAGAGAGAGAGAGAGAGAGAGAGAGAGAGGGTCCGGCCTAATAGACAAGCCATGGGGATAGGAAGGAGGATGGTGCGCGCGTGTGTGTGTCTGTGTGTGTGTGCGTGTGTGCGTGTATGTATGTGTATGTATGTGCATGTCTGTGTGTGTATGTGTGTGCATGGGTGTGTGTGTGCGCGCGTGCGTGTGTGCGTGCATGCCTGCGCCCCTGCGTGCGTGTGTGTGTGTGTGTTAATGCCAATATGCCAGTCAACATCTTAGGAAAAAAAATCATTTCAGTGCAAGGTTTCTGCCAACAATACAGTGCAATGCTATTAACACCTGTGGATTGAATATTGGCCCTAAGCCCAGCTGGCAATGTGATGCGCTGCGTGTAGTCACTAACAAAGATGTGATTATCAAGTTCCAGGTTATTGGATACAGATATGATACAAACACAAAGGGGCTTTGAAAAGCTCAATCAGTGAATGTGCCAAGGAAGCAGAGAAAGAAAGGCCTTCTCCTTCTCTGCGTCAGAGCAAAAGACCCTACTGTCACCACTTAATAGCAGCTATTTCAATTCGGACTTTATTCTTTTTCTCAGAAGTTCACTTTTTACTGCATAGCATACATATAGGGCCTTGAACCAATCAAAGTGCTTGGGGCGGGGGCGGGTCGTAGGGCTGCTCGATTAATCGGATTTTAATCTAGATTAAGATTTGGCTATTTAAACAAAATAATCGCCATAAAACGATTTTGCACAAATCAAGTGCACCCTACACTGCAGAGCTATACTGTGCTTGACCTCAAGGTCAAGGTTCACTATTTGTCTCCCATGGGAGAAATGTATCTAATCCAAAGAACAGCCACTCTAATCCAAAGAAAAGCCACTGTCAACATTTAATAAATTAATTGTTATCAAAGTCAATGTATAATTTGATATGTTAAGAAAATGTAAAAACTTTTGATTAAAAAAAAAAATCAATGAATAATCGTGTTAAATAATCGTGATCTCAATAGCAATCAAAATAATTGTGATTATGATTTTTGCCATAATCGAGCAGCCCTAGCGGGTCGGTCTGTCTACGTCCTGAATTTTGGATTTTGGTAAAAATCTTCCACCCTAGAGCAGAATAGTCCAGATGTTCTGGAACTTGTCTCATATACCTGTATATTTATTTATATTTATACATACTGAATGTGTTACTGTCTATCCTGTAGCGGACTGTTACTGTTCATATGGTTGTACTGTATATATACCCTGTTATCCCTCTTGTTTATGCTCTACTGTACCTTGTCTACCCTGTAATTCATTTCACCAATCAAAACATCTCATAGAGCTTGGAATATGTTTCAAATCAAAGTGGATGCCTTGGCCTCCTTGGGCAGTTTAAAAAATATATAAAATTGGGAACCAGGTCTGGTTTTTAAATAATATTGATCAGTTTTATCAGTCTCATCCGTTTTAGCAGCATCCATTTTATGCAGCTATGAAGAGTTTTGCATTTCCCATGAGCACCACTGCTTCCTGTCGTAAAGATCAGGAGGACTAGCGACGAGGTAAATAAATCGCTTCGTCCTTTCTGGTCGACCCGACCAGCAGAGCAGATGTCTATAGAATAACTACATAGAAACAGCCAATCTTCTCGCGGATGGCCGCTTTTGCTAATGTAATGTAGAAGCATCAGTATTAAAATGAGACTGTTTCATAACCAGTCAAAATGTCCTGGTTGTTGCTTTAATGATGCAGGATGTTTCTGTATTTATCATTCATGTACTGTATAA
>NC_140240.1:23641026-23693526 GCF_949987555.1 Borostomias antarcticus
ATGAACAATCATCCCTCT
Source organism: Borostomias antarcticus (assembly GCF_949987555.1). Lineage (NCBI taxonomy): Eukaryota > Metazoa > Chordata > Actinopteri > Stomiiformes > Stomiidae > Borostomias > Borostomias antarcticus. The sequence goes on from NC_140240.1 coordinate 23,641,045, forward strand.
ACAGCCTTTAGATTACAGTGGTAGATGTAGATCAGACCGAGGTCTCCAATCTGTTCCTGTCAATTTTGTAATTCCTGACTGCTCGCTGTGAAGAGCCTATATTTAGTAGTCTTTCCCTAATAAGGTGAACCCACAAAAGCCCAAGAAATCGGGTCAGTCAGAAGAATGGGACCGTGTTTGTCCATCTGGCTTTGCTAGAGAATACCATACCCTTCCTGTTACAACAGTGATTCTGGGACAAAGTGTTTCTCCCAGTGACATTTGGAACAAACCTTGTCTAAGGGGTAGAGACAGTGAGAGGAGAGAGAGAGACAGACAAAGAGAGAAAGAGAGGGAGGGAGGGAAAGTCAAAGGGCATAGTCGGAAGATGGACAAGGTTTTCATGAGAGTCTCCATGGATACAGCCCCTGGTGTTCCAATTAAAGGGAAGGTAGCTGTGTGTGACAGCGCTTGCTCCTCTCGCGAACCCGAGGGCGTCGCCGCCGCCCATCCATCACCCGCCGCCATGTTGGGACGCGGGAGCTCCGTCCATACTCCCATGACGGAGCCTGCGAAAGCCCCGGCTAGCTCCAGGTAAGCCGGGCTTACGGTCGGAGGTCGATGCGCTCCGTGTTACCAGGGGGAGGCTGGGGTGGGGGGCTGACTAGCAGCTAATCACTTGACCTTATTAATTCAAGCCGGGTTCAGATCAGGTAGCCGACGCGCTGTTCTTGGGCGGGGCTTCGTCGGCGAGTCTAAATGGCACTAAAGGGCACGGCAGTAAAGATTCATCCTCTCATCGCGGAGGAGCGGTACAAGAACAGACGCTGCCGACCCTTGATTTTTCCATTTATTCTTTCATTCATTCATTCATTCAAGGAGAGCTCTTTTAGAAGTACATATCGGGCTAGTATCCAGTTGATTTCTCAGAACGGGCCTAGAAGCACAGGCCTATAAGCCTGTCGTCGTTTTCTTCAACTCTTAACTGCGGCAGAAGGAGCCGTTCTGTGTTACTGTAGACGCACGATCGGACGGATAGAAAACGGTATTAGCACCGTTAGCGGAGCGGAGAAGACATGTCACGGGGAACAGAGATCGGAGGGAGGTTGTCTGGCTGTGACCTTATCATTCGCACACTCTCCGAGCGGAAAGGAGATTATGTCGAGGGCGAAGACGCCACGAGGAGATTTTTCGAATCGATACTTATTAAATCCTTTCCGATCCAACCCCCACCCCCCACCCCCCCCAGGGGTGAAAGAACAGGCTGTGTTCTCTCTCAACCCCTCTCTTTTTCCTTCTTCTGCTCAGAGACGACGTGTTGCTTGATATCCCCCCCCGTTTCCCGCCCTGCTATCAAGGGGGGGGGGCGTAATAGATGCGATTTCGAGAGGTCGGTGGATTCGGGTCGGCGATTGCGGAGCAAGCACAAAAGGGGAGGAGTCTGCGCTTGAGAACGAGCGTTAGCCGGACGTGGAGATGAGCCTCCCGTCGACTCCGCGGAGAGCTCGCCTCTTCGCAACGACGCGATCGCGGGGGGGGCCCGAGCTTTTAGCCATGACCTTTCTGACGAGACGTTGCCCCCGCAGTCGGGGGAGGCCTGTTCGATCGTTTCTGCTGTTTCTTAAGTGCCGGCACATTCCGCGGGCACTCTACACCTGCGGCTAAGCGAACGCCTCGTGGCCTTGTAACGGCGAATGTGGGGAAGTTATTAAATAACGCCAGCCAGCAGCACCCAGACGCAGAACCCATCGAGGCTAAACCGGAGCGCAGTGAGTGTCGGTCAACCGACGGGGCAACCTGCCGGTCTCGAAGGGCACGTTCGAGCAGGGGCGACGTTGATTTGCTGTGTCTGCTATACTATCACTCTTACGTACAACCCGCCAAAGCCGGAACACGCCTCTAAACGAGCTGGAGGTGGCCTCGCTGAGAGGCTGAGTGACACCTGGGGTTTCTCTGTTGTGGTGCAAAGTGCTCCGAGAGGGTGTTGGGGGGGGGGGGCAGGGGGGGGTGAAGGACGTGCTTAAGAGCAGAGCGGCCCCGCGTTGACCCGGGCCGGTGTCAGATCGTATCACACCAAGGGGGGAGGGCAGGGGTAGAATTGCCTGGAATGGAACAGAAGCCAACCGAAGTGGCAGTCAAACAACCCTTGATCCCTACTAGTGAGGCCAGACAGAGAGAGAGAGAGAGAGAGAGAGAGAGAGAGAGAGAGAGAGAGAGAGAGAGGGGTGGGGTGGACATGGGGGGGGGGGGGGGGGGGGTGATGTCACTGATCGGGGCTTTAAAAACCACTGCTGAAATGACTAACAAGGACGTTTCGGAAATAACGCAATAGCAATTCAGAGAGACATTCTCTAAGGTCGAAGGTTAAATCAGCGCTCATTGATTTCATTGTGCCACCATATTGGTGAGATAAACGACGATTTGTGATCATCTGCGACAACGACCACAGCAATTATGATGACATAGCAATGACGATGAAGGCGATGGTGATGATGATACCGGTGGCGCTGGTGATGTCAATAACGACGGCGGCGACCGCCACGATGGCAGGAATGAAGACAGAAGATGATGAAGTTCGCTCCGACGCGGCCCGGCCCGTCACTGTAACTCCACCTTGTCACCAGCGGAGACGGGAGATGACATCATTTCCACCTCGCGGGTCCCAGCCTTGGCCTCTTCACAGAGGGGGGCATCCATCATTTGAAGTAATATCATGGCCGACGAGTTATAAAAGTGAAAAATGAAGTCACGTTATTGTGCTGTGTGATTTATCCCCGTTCCCGCCTGGCCAACTCCCATATCTCTCTTTGAGATCGGAAGCCAAGACGGTCGCTGCTAAAAGGGAGGTCCGCACTGGTGTGTTCAGTGGTGTTCATGTGTCTATCGTCAACGCATAATATCACTGGAATCGGTGTCTTTCCTCATTTAGTTCTAACATGGTCATAGAGATGCATGGATGGTCTTACTCCTGCTTTGCATAATGGCTTATTACGAACCTTGCTCTAGTGGTGTTCAACTATTTAAATATTAATTCAATAAGTACCGTGATGGCATGTTGTCAATGTGGCTGTGTATTGGGATGATGAATATTGCAAATTCTGCATAAATACCCAATCAGTGATTATATACTTCCTGCTATAGATTTAGCTATTTATATGATATAACTCTGAGCCAGCTCGGAGGGGGATGACATGGTTTTCTCTGGCGCCAGTCGTTTTTTGGACTGGATGTTAGTTATTATTTATTATTACAGTTCACTTGTGTGTGTGTCTGTCTGTCTGTCTGTCTCCATGAGTGTGTACTGTGTGTGTGTGTCTGTGTGTGTGTGTGTCTGTGTGTGCATAAACAGAGCAGTAGACATGTTTACAGGGCAGCCAGGCTGCTTCTCATCATGGGCCAGATATAACACCGCCGTTAACATAACGAGTTTCCGCTGCCTGTTTTAAGACCATAGCTCAGCGCTGTCAGGGCGCACGTATAATAATACAATATCCAACGGTTACCGAGCTTTGTCGGACCTGATGTAGAGCCACGGTCGCAGGCTTTTTCAACATGCAGGTACTGTTTACCTTAAAAGGGGAAGGAGGGGCACTTTCTCAGGACTACGGGCTGCTGGGAAAGAAAGAAAGCCAGCAGCGTTAGAGTACCAGGAGCCTTGTAGGGAAATTTCCATTTGGAGCATTTTCGTTTCCCTGGAAACTCGCTGTGGATCGCAGAGGTCAGGAGGGCAAGGCTAAATGGGAAGGGGTGGAAAACCACGCCCCCGGGGGCCCCTCCCTAAAATGTAACTCCCTTCAGTAGGGGCTTGTAAGGCCCAATCCCAATCCCCCCCCCCTTAGCTCTAGCCCTTGGCCCTACCCCTACATTTTGCGCGTTCACGCGTAGGGTAGTGTGTCCCATTCCTTTTAGCTTCGAGGGCTAGGGGGTATATCGAGAGCTAGTGGACGTTCAAACAGTCCTCCAAAACAAGGGTTTTCAGGTGCTGACTTGAAACCGAGGGGTAGATGGAAATTCACACAATGCTTTGCGAACTTAGGCAGGGATATGAAACATAGCTGCCGGTGCCTTGAAAAAACATGGAAATAAAGGTTAAAAAATTTTAAAATCCATGGAATAGCTTAGTTTAAAGTAGATGCAAAGGAATATGTCATTGGATTGTTATGACTCGCATTTCAGAAAAAATCTCTGTTCATGATGTCAACTGCATTTCATTGTTAGCCTAACTTAACAGCATTTTGATGTTCCAGTAGGCTACGGTGCAATGTTGAATCTAATCTAATCAATAGAACTTTGTGTAAACAACTATTTTTGAGTGCTAGTTGATTCCATGTCCCGTTCATGAAGTCCAAAAAATAATCCAGTAGCATTTTTTCTGCACTTTGCTCATCTGATATCAGTGCATTTCTATGGGCAGGACTAACGTTAGCAGCCGATGTGTAAACATGCTTCATGGCTGTACAATTGATTAATCTGTCTTGTTCTGTCCTGGAATTTGGTCAGATTTGTCACTATAATAGTAATCATACTGTAACATCCCAGGGACTCCACAGAAAATCAGGCAACTGATAAAATTTAGATTGAATACGTAGCGAGTGGTGTCCCATTTCTTAGGTAAATATTTCAACCCCTATCCCTTGTGGCTCCGTTCTGAAGGGCCACTACCCAGTCGAGGGCACTCCCAAACTAAGGGCTAGGGCTAAGGGGGAGTATTGGGATTGGGCCTAGGGCGTCCGCTCCTGGGAGTTCCTCTGTGTGGAGTGAGTGGTGAGTGGGTTTGTTTTTCTGGGGGAGGTTAATCAGATTTTAGGTTTTTTTTTACGAGGAGGCTTGAAGAGGAGGACTTAGTCATCATAGTTGAGTGATCTGGGACCAGCCGGGGATCACTTTGTCTTCCTGAGTCCGCACACACACACGCAGACGCGCACACGCCCAGACGCACACGCACACACACACACAGACACGCGCACACACACACACACACACACACACACACACACACACAAACTGACACACTGACACCAGAGCTGAGAGACACACACCGTCACACAGAATCAAAATGGATACACAGGTAGACAGCTAGGGGTACGTGTGTCACCGCAGGGCGTTTTTCTTTTCTCTGACACCTGGCACCACCACAGCACATGGGGATCAGACGGGCGACTGCCAATTACATCTGGAAGTAGTTGAAGCCTCTCCAGTGTTCAATAGCTCTGTCCTGCTCAGTCACAGTCAGCTACAGTGGAAAAACACAGTGGTTGAAACACGTGATCGCCCTCAACCCAACCTATCGCTGTCTGGTGATGCCTGGCGTCTTGGGCTCGGCTCCACTTCAATTCTTTTTTTTCATCTTTTTATTTATTTATTTTTTTACCCCCTTTTTGCTTTTCTGCTTTGTTGTATGTTTGTGTTGCATTTATGTATGGATGTTTTTTTGTGTGCAATGTTTTCGTGAAATGTTTTTACTAAAACACCAACCTGCCCATGGGACTCCTGATGTAAATTACTGTACAATCAGGCATATTTATATTTATTCTCGAACGTTCACTAATATGCACTGTCAATGAATAAATAAATACATAAATCCATAAAAGCAGACCTGGGGAGCCAGTAGTGAAGAGCCACAGGACTGGAGCGGGGGAGGGGTATCCCGTTTCCAAGGGAACAAGCGCCGGGCAGTAATGAAATAATCATAAGAAGTTAAACAGCCTATCTCACAACTTCATCAGAGCCTGGTGCAAAGGAAGAGAACAATGGTGTGTGTGTGTGATGTGATGTGTGTGTGTGTGTGTGCATACTCTGGTGTGTGTCTGTGTGTCTGTCTGTCTGTGTGTGTGTGTGTGTGTGTATGCGTGTGTGCTTCTCAGAGTAAATCGCCCCGCTGATGAGATCTGTAGAGACCTTCTCCGCCATCGTCCCTCGCTGGCCCGTCACAAAGCCTCCGGTCGGCCGTCCCAGAACACGCCTCCCCGTTCCCCTGCCAGCTGCTCGGCACAACCCACTCACGCGATTGTTTTCCACTTGTCCGAGGCGACGACTCGGCGGACTGGAGAAGCTGAGCCACAGATAGACAGATTCTCGAGGCCCGTTTTGAGACTGCGACAGCTGCAGGTGGAATGTTCAAGGGAACGGTGGGGTTGGGGTTGGGGGTCGTGAACGGTCGTTCGGCGGTTGTCATCCGAATCAAAGCAAAAAACGCCTCCCCCCCCCCCCCCAAATAAACCAGCATAGAAAAGACCACAACAGTCTTGGGTCGGATTGGGTCATTCATGTGAAGCTTAAGTACCCCCCCCACAAACTAAACTAAACTGATTTAGCGACTGTTCTGCGTTCGTAGCGAAAACGTCCGTCTGTTAGCTGAAGCCCGTGGGGGTGGAGGGGGTGACTAGGGGGGGAGGATGCGTAGTAGGAAGTTAGGTTCGCCAAACCCCTGATGACACGTGGGATGTCGTTACGGCCATTGCCTGTGGAGAGCGCACATACGGAGGACAGGCGGAGGACCAGACGCTTGACCCGTAAAGGCCGCCTCGAAGGCACGAGCCTCATAGCGGAGGTACTCGTGGAGCGCGATTGGCGGTTTTGGAGGCACGCGAGGGGACTCCAGTCGCTACTGGTCATAATGAGAACTGCCGAGGGATGGATTACAGTTATCAGAGAGCACTTATGGGGCATAGTCAGAAGTCAACTGGTCCATGCGTGTGTGTGTGTGTGTGTGGGGGGGGGGGGGGGGGGGGCAATCAAAGGAGGCGGGTCCAACATTCGCGTTTCTATTCAAACGGCGGCGATAGGCCACCGGTTTAGGAGGGCTTCATCAATCGTCAGTAACTGCGCTTGAAATCCAGCCTCATCTCTCGGAAGCGGTCTCTGGGGTGACGTGAGCCTCTCCATTATTATCCTCACTTCCTGACGTCTGCTGCCAGGCAAGATTCGCCCTTATCCAAGAGAATCTGTGTTTTAAACTAACAAAATCAATCATCAGGTTAGGATTCAATTATGTCTCTTTAACAGGTAATTCCACCCAGTGGCAGTCGATTGTTCCAACGCTACCAGACTGTTATTCAGAGGCTCTCTAATTCGGTACTCTTTCCTCTGATTGCACTGAGCCTTCCTTGTCAAGGACAGAGATCGGTTTGGGCTGTTTACAATCAGAAGGGAGAGAGACGGGTTTGCATGCTGAGTGGTTTGAGAAAGTGCTGGTATGTGTGTCTGTGTGTGTGTGTGTGTGTGTGTGTGTGTGTGTGTGTGTGTGTGTGTGTGTGTGTGTGTGTGTGTGTGTGTGTGTGTGTGTGTGTGTGCGTGCGTGCGTGCGTTAAGGGTTGGCATGCTGAGTATTTTTGTATTTTTAGTTTGCTACTCTTGCACTTCAGCACTAGGTAATGCTCTTAGTCACTTGTTTAAGAAAGATGCACTTGTGAGTTATGGAGAGTAGTACACTGACTTTTCCTACATTAAATGCAATTATTGTAAATTTGTAGTTTGAGAAAGTGTACAGTACAGTATGTGTCTATGTGTGTGTGTGTGTGTGTGTGTGTTAAGGTTAGGCACGTTGAGTGGCTTGAGAGTGTTGGTGTGTGTGTGTTTGTGTGTGAGTGTGTGTGTGTGTGTGTGTGTGTGTGTGTGTGTGTGTGTGTGTGTGTGTGTGTGTGTGTGTGTGTGTGAAGGGTTGGCATGTTGAGTAGTTTGAGAGTGTTGGTGTGTGTGTGTGTGTGTGTGTGTGTGTGTGTGTGTGTGTGGAGGAGATGCTCTGGTCTAGGCCGAGTTTGCCTCACATCGATAGATGCTTTCAGGCAGAGAAAACCCTTTCACACGCCTCACTGAACCCCTTTGAAGGTCTGAACAAGACAGAACAAAAAGGGTTCAGACAAAAGGCTGTATATTCATTTCACAACATTAGTCCGTGGGTAATAAAGATCTAACAACTGTGTGAACATTTCTAGAGCTAAGCTGCTGTATAACTGCACACCATGGGAATTAAAAAGAAAAGTTTTTTTTTTTTTTTTAAAGATGACGATCAAAACATTAATTTAATTAACTATTGGGAACAGTCAATTTTCTATATGCTCCAGTGTGCGGACTCTAAGGACGACGGGATGGGTAAAGCGCAGAGAATATGTCATCGGTGGCAGCCTACTGCATGTGTGTGTGTGTGTTCATGTCGCCTATTGCATGCGTGTGTTGGAGTGTCAAGTCATATGACAAATAAAGCCTTCTTCTTCTTCTTCTTCTTCTGCTTCTTCTTCTTCTCCTTCTTCTAGTGCTCGCCTTTATGGAAAAATGGTGTCCTTGATAGAACTTCGCACTTCTTCTGCCTGTGTCCAACACCGTGTCCTAACTACACGCGACGCGAGCGAGCGTCAGCGACAAAATGCGTTCCATTGCTTTGTTTTCTATTGTTATGTCCTAACTGGACGCGAGCGACGCAGCGCAACGTTTTAACTGCCCTTTTGACGCTCGCCCTGTTCCTATTTCCCTCCTGTCGCTCGCGTTGACAGGCGTTCGTTCTTTAACTGTCTTCAGTTGGGAATATAGACAAATGACGTAACAGAACAGGAAATTTAACGGTTTCAGTTAGGACAGCAAGCATGCGATGTCGCGTTCTGTTGCTCGCGTCGCAAGCAGTTAGGACACGGTGTAAGGAACAGTTCTGAGTTCCTTCAAGACTCCAATACAGCCGAGTGGAAAATGGACGTTTGAGAAAGAACAGGTGAAGCGAGGGCTGCAGGAGCCCAGAGGCGACCCCACTGTCACGGCAGCCAGTAGCTTTTAATTCAACCATAAAACACACCGAGCACATAGCCAGTCGCCCTGGAGATGCAACATATAAACATCCAACCTAGGAAAACATTGAACCAGTTCATCAGTGACGGAGCGCTGCTCTCCCTGTGTCCTGAAACAGCCCTCTGATTAGGAAGTGGGCGGGGCATGCGACAAGTCACTGTGGCGCCCACGTCACTGATTTTCACTCACTCACACAGAGAGAGAGAGGGAGAGAGAGGGAGAGAAATATGGGTGACCTATTCCATTTTCAGTACACACACACACACGCACACACACACTCACTGAGTGACAGGGCGAACAAGTGGGGTGTTTATGGACCAAAAAAAATCTAACCTTTATCAAAGCAATGTTGGCCTTTAAAGCACACAACTACACAGGGACAATACAACGTTATGATTGATTCTCAGTACGGTCTAGAAGTAGGCCACAGTACATACTGACTCATGAGGAGAAAAATAAGCCATCTCTACCAACAGATAAAGAATACTACGGATGAAAAACCCTGATGGGTTTAAGTTGCTCTGAGACTCTTTCAGACTAGTCATCCATCCAGGCTGTCGAAGAAGAGAATGAATACTGTTTAGTACATATCAAAACATACTTCAGGGATATTGATTCTTGGCCAAATTACTTTTTTATCGATCGTAAAATCTATTCTGTTATTCCTTTTTCCACTCTAGTGCTCAGACACCAGTGGCAACGACCAATTGTTCCTTTAGAGAGATGTGATGTGAAAACAGCTACAGTACAGACTAACGGAAATGACAAAACGATCCCTTTTCTTTATTGCCTGCATTCGTTGAACAGGGAAACTTTTCTAAAAAGCTGCCTCTCACTGGATTTGGTTTTACTTTGGAAAGAAGTTAAATGAGCCTCTTTTTTTCCCCTTTCATTCTTATGTTTTTTTTATTGAAACGGGCCTCTTTCTATCCATGAATCACTTCGTTTTCGAGACAGAATGCAGTGTCCTACACTTCGTTCATGCATAGCTAGCTACAGTACAGTAGCAATATCAGGCACAGCAGGCTATTGGTTTAGCTAGTTTGGGTTGCTGACAAAGCTAGGGCTCGTTAATGTTGCTATAGTACCAGCTTGATAGCGCATTAATTTAGATCGGTGATTAAACTTCAGCTGAACTATGTGTGCATTATACAGTTATACAGCACACCTGCTGGCCAGTCAGAAACGAGTATTCACCCAGACCACGGTATAGCCCTTTATAACTGAGCTCGCAATTAAACAATGAATTTGGAGGGTCTTTTTCTACAATAGACCCTCCGTGTCGTCACCCGATCCCTTTCTTGCATGTGATCGCCCCCCGCCTCCTCAAATGGCCTCGGCCTCCTGAACTCCAGCGTAGCGCTAACTACCAGGGCCAGACAGGTCACACTGGGCAGGGGGGAGGTCCCCGGGTAACCATAATTGGATTAAGTGATGTTCCACACTCCGCCAGAGGTGTTGACTTGCTGAACGTCGTGCGCCTGCTCCTCCAATTGTGCTCCTCAGATCGCTAACAAGGCTTTGAGGGGTTGCGGGGGTCTCTAACAAGGCGGAGCAACAAGTGAACACCCTCGTGTCTGCCCCGGAGGGTTCATGTCTGCTCCAGACGCCGTCGGCCGACACTTAGCAGTAGCGCTCGGCGCTACCGTTAGCACTACAGATGCTGCGGCATGCTAGGCGGCTAGCTGGCTAGCGGGTGAGGGGCAAAGCTGAAATGTGAGAAGCCAAACAGTAATTATGATATATTATTCATTATTTTTCAACTCGCTTCCACTGAACATTATGTCACAGTATCATTGACACAGTTGAGTACACCAGCCTTTATGTGTGTGTGTGTGTGTGGGGGGGGGGGGGGTTAAGGGAGACCAGGGCAGAAGGCTTGGGTTTCCATTGAGACTGGCTCAGTCTGTTCTGGCGAGAGTTCTCTGATGTCTGCGGGTCCCTGGGGGCCGAGGGCCCCGCAGGGTCCTCTGAATCAATGCGAGAGGGAAAGTGAAAACATCCAGAGGCCTGTCATGTCAGTCATGAGCCGGTGGTGCAGCGTTTCTGATATTGAACCGAAGAGTTTTGTGTGTATATACCTAAATAATCCAGTCAGTCCGAGCTGTTGTTCACGACTCGCCATTCGACAGACTTTGCCCAATACCCTCGCCGTGAGATGACGTGACATGACCTGTGAAGTGTATACTGGGTCCAGGCTATTAGTCGGGACGCATTGGGAAACTATTGTTGCTGAAATTCCAGTCGATTCCACAACCATAGAAGCAGAACATAAAGTAATTAAAATTCACTACTGACAGCCATGAGCATACGATTCAGCAGGGTTGGGAGCTAGCATAACACAACCAGCCCTGTGTGCGTGAGTGTGTGCGTGCGCGTATGTGTGACTGTGCGTGTGCACCGGGGGTAGGCTTAATTGAATTTGGACATGGGGAGGGGGACTTTGAGCACATTATTCACTCCCTCTTCCCCCGTCGCTCAGAGATAAGCCGCAAGGGAATTTGCATAATTTTCTGATTGGGTTTTTGAGCGAGTGAGATGATCTCCTATTGCTGCCCCCTCTGAATGACGTAATTGAGAGGACAGGGCAGGTCTGGGGGGCCATCTTTATAGGGCGGCCATGAGACTCCTCTTCACTGCTGGCTTCCCCTCAGAGGACTTTTTATTCTTAGTACGAGGGGTTTGTTGTGAAAATAAATGTTTGTTTAAGAATCCCTGACAGGTTTAAAGGTTGGACATTTGGCCTCATCTCTGTTTTTCGGGGGTTATTCTAAAATGTCTGCCTGTGACGGAAAATGACGGAGGGCAAAGGTCAAAGTATGGCATGAAACCATGAGATTGTGTTAGGTCAGAACCAAAGTGGAACAATGGCATTGCTCGATTAGCCGCGTGGGCGTTTCTGACCAAGAAACCACACTCATGGATATGGGCCACTGGGACGACGTCTGGTTCCACACACACACACACACACACACACACACACGCACACACACACACACACACACACACAGGTGTATTATAGTATAGTAGCATCCTTTATTTTGTGGGGACCTGTTATCTCTGTGGAAGTATGACGTAACATTTATTTTGAAATCAGCTAGGTTCGCACTGACAAAGTAAAGGTTTCGACGATAGTTTGATGTCAAAAATGATGGTAGGGCCTATAAACACTCATATAACCCCGACAGACGTTATATTTGATTTGCTTTGCGTGTACTGTGGATTGTTTAAGTGTGTTTGATAGTGGTTGCTGGTTACCATTGGTTTGCACTAGCATTAGCAAAATATGTATGCCCACAGAGAAGGACAGAATGGAAACAGCTTAAAAAAGTCTCCATGGATCAACAACATAATGGCTAAGATGTGAGACATTACTGTAAGTCCAAAATTCTGAGCTACCCCTTTAAGGCATAAACCCTAGAGTGTGTGGTAGGGGAGAAGCAAAGTGGAAAGTGGAACTATAACGGTTCAACCGACACTAGCCCCCGCTCCACTCCAGGACAGGCCAAACCCTCCTCCGGTCATCTCCCTCCACCATTATCTGCAAATGCTTCCCCACTCCGAGGACCACAACATTCCTCTGGCTGCCTCTCAGACACATGGGGCTAGGACCGGGTTTCCTGTTTAGCTGGCGCAGCGGGCTAGCACTGGGGCTAGCTCGGCGCAGGGGGCCTGTATTTGGATAGCTGGTAGATTCGGAGGAGTCGAGGGAGGGAGGGGGGAGTTGGTTCACCGTTGGGAGGTGTCGCTGTTGGGAGCGCGGTGCGCCGTCACAGCTCAGGAAACCCAGATGTTTTCCCTCGGCGAGGCCCGAGCTTCCATCAGGAACAGAGAAACATACTCGTAGCACTCAGCTAGATGTGTCGCTAACACTGTGGTACATTTCCAAACGGCGCGTAATTCTGTGCGGAGTTCAGCTGCTTGACAGCACAGCGGACACGGTGGAATAGAGCTAGCAACGCAGGAAACGCAATAAAATACATAAACGGCCGTAACAGATATTTCCTGAATGTGTGCTAGGTGGCGTGGATAAGGCTCACCCTAAACAGAGGCCTTCAGCCTGGCGAGCCAGGACACTGGGTAAAGGGATAGGGAGCAGCCTTAATGGGATTGTACCAAGATTAAAGCTAAACCACAAACACAGACGCTAAGCTCTCTACAGGAGAGGGGGGGAAAAAAACACACCACAGAAAAGCACAGACCCGTCTCAATTTGCAGTAAAAACAACGGATCTGTGGACAATCTGCAAATGTTTTCATAAGATAAAGCACCGGCCAAGCACATTCAATTCAAGCTCCCATTACAATCCTCAGTAACGAATTAGAGACCTCCTGCGTTTGGTTCTGTGTTCAGACAGAGCCATGAACATATTATGAATGTGCTATGAATGCCAATGAGGAACGCACACCATACAGTTTACCTTACCTACTCCTCCATTCATCCATTCATCTCGCAGACACTGGGTTCATCTCTCTGGAGCACACGCACACACACCCTATAAATTATTCAAGAAAGTGCAGAAACTACATGTTCCACTGATTGAGCCGTGAAACGGCGCTTCTAATCGAGCCAACATCCCGCCAACAGCACTGAGAGGCGGTCCCCGAAGGAAGAACCAAGTCTACAATCATCTTCTAAATGTCCAGAGAGGTGCGTTGTAGGAATAGCTACCAGTGTCACTGTATAGAGAGACACGATTGTCCTCAAGTAACTAAATGAATTGGATTCGATGAAGAAATCCAATTCCTATGCAAATTGCGAGAGCTCTTTGTTTTGGGAAATCCATACTGAGGAAATGACACAATGAAATGACCTTTCAGAGACGTTTTGTTCACGGGAGAATAAGAACACTGTGATAGAAGTGAGGTGTGCGTAGGCGTCTGAGAAAGCGCTGAAAAGGAATTCATAAAGAACGAATTTGGATAAGGAGAAGGATGAGCGATAGGGGAAGGAGGAGGGGGGGGAAGACTTTTATTGTGCACCTTTCTAAAAGCGCTGTGGATGTGATTATTTTTATTAATTGTATTATTTTGTAAAAACACTATATAAAACATGGGAATAAAGACAAGCATAAAAAAAGTAATACAATTTACGTAAGGATAAAAAACAAGAGTAACTGTCCATGGTGTAGGTTGGCAGTCTGAAGAGAAGCTGAGGCACTCTGTGAATAAAAAACAAACCTTTATTGAATCATGGACCAAAATATGTTTTTTTTGTTTTTAAAAGAAGTTGGTATTTTGTGTGGCCTCCCTTAGAACACACACCTAGCTTTGGTACACTGCTGTGTCATTTTACTAGTCCTGTGGTAAATACTTCACAAGGTTCTTGCAGGATTACAGATTGTATTATCATTATTATTATCATCATCATCATTATTATCATTAATGTTTATTTGTATTGACTGCAATGTTATATAGTGTTTTTACGACCAAATAAACCATTACTGTCCAGATAAAGAGCTTTAAACAATTGTCTTAGGTGCCCTGAGACTTTTGCACAGTTCTGTAGACCCGGGTGGAAGCGGGCGGTTTTTGAGCGACCTGGCCTGCGTCTCCTCCCCCAGCTATGGGTGCAGGAGGGGGAACACCACGCCGCTGGTCTGGCTGGTCAGGGACACAGCCACGGCTCTCTGGCTCCGGACTGGACGGGCCGTGGAAATGGCGGCCGCCCCGTTTCGCTTAAAAACGTCTCTTTTATTGACCGTAGCCCAGAGCTTTCATTAACAACCCCCCCCCCCCCCCCGCCTACACCACCCCTACCATCCACAGCATCTAAGAACACACCGTGCCCATTAAACACAGCCGGTGGGCGGGGCGTGGGGGGGGGGGATTTAAGTAAGGATCTGGGTACCGCTGCCCTTAAGGGTAGAGAGGAGGTACGCTGGACGTGAGGAGGCGCTTTGTCTTCATCTCTCCTCCCTCCTCCTCTTCTTTTCTCTCCTGTTGCGTCGGAGAGGTTGATTAACAGAGGCGTTGGGTGGGGTCTTAACTACGATAGCGTGCGGTGCCATGATAGAGGAGGCGGGAGAGAGGAGAAGAGGTGGAAGTCTGTTCGGAATGAACTTTTGGCACCGTGTGTGTGTTTATTGTGTGTGTGTGTGTGTGTATTGTGTGTGCGTGTGTGTATTGTGTGTGCGTGTTCATGTCTGACCGCAATGCAAGTGCAGTGTATTGACCCACAACAGTGTGTGGTCTGTGGCATGTAGGGCATGCCTTAGTTTCCTGCCTAGTCAAACCAATAAACCACAGCCAGCAGGGTGGGTTGAGAGAGAGAGAGAGAGAGGGAGAGAGGTAGGGAGGGACGGAGAGATGAAGGAAAATGGAGAGAGCGATAGGAAGAGAGAGAGAGAGAGAGAGAGAGAGAGAGGGAGAGAGAGAGGGAGGGAGGGAGAGAGATGAAGGGCAAGGGAGAGAGCGATAGGAAGAGAGAGAGAGAGAGATTGGGGGGGGGGGTGTTGATTGGACGACCGGGCACTTGGATGAGTGTATTCTGAACTCGTCATCACCTGGAATATTGGTGATACTGTAACATACACCTGCTACCGCGGCGGGCAGCACTGTCTCTGCATTGCCTACATCTACAGCTCATCCTGCCGTGTCTAGGCTCCGTCCTCCCTGGTGGATGTGTCCCCGGAGCCTTTCAGCTGGCAGTAGGCCCCGTCCTCCCTGGTGGACATGTCCCCGGAGCCCTTCGGCCGGCATCAATGCAGAGGTAGAATAGTCCCATAGAGAAGGCAGCTGAAGCCCATGAGAACGGCAAACCAGACAACAACACCACGGACTGCTACCCACCCCTCTCCCCACGACTCTTCTGTTCAAACGCACACACACACACACACGCGCACACACACACACACACACACACACACACAAACTTAGATCACAGAAACACACACAGACACAAGCATACTAAAAATAGATCTGATGCACAGACACACACACACACATACCTCATGTACGCACATTAATTGTACACATACGTACAGTAGCAGTCCCTCAAACACCCTCTGCCAAAGCTGTGGCATAGCGGGGGCCTTGGCTCCCAAGAGACTTGCGTTGCATAACCGGCCTAATCTCCTTTTCATTTTCTTTCATCCTGGAGCATGTCCACGGGGGGATAAAAATAACCGTCGGACAGGAAGGGGCGTGGCCGGAGAGGAGGGGGAGTGGCCGGACGCAGCCCCTCTTCCCAGGTTTCTCTTGAGTTGTGATCAAGACTCAATATCTGTATATGAGCCATGTAAATGGTTCACACATACTAGGACTTTGACTATGGTTAAGGCATTCGCTGTTGCAAGCGACACAGGACAGGGAGCAGGACAGGACAGGACAGTGCAAAGACATGACAGTGCAAAAAACAGTGCAAATACAAAATACAAAAAACTGTGCAAACAAAATACAGTGCAATGTGTAAATTACGATATACAAAAAAAAGTCACAAATGCCATATACATACTAACGTCAGACGTACAAATGTAAGAGGCCCAGGTTCACTTTAATAAAATAAATAAAAACACATTTTAAAATATCCGCCGGTTATGGTTTGTACACTGTCATTGTTGTCTGCACGCTGTCGCTGTTTTTCTATACTCTGCTACTGTATTGTTGTGTATGTTGTTTGTAAGCAGGACAAATCTGTAAGAGAGACCTGGTCTCAGTACGTTCTTACCCGTTTAAATAAAGGTGCCATAGTGATATTTTGACGTTGTTGCACAGGTAATGATTATTTCCGAGAGTGTCACACAGGGAGGGGTGAGGACGAACGAACAGCCGACACACACACACACACACACACACACACACACACACACACACACACACACACACACACACACACACACACAAACACACGTGTGCTCACACCCTGCTATGCACCAGGAAGGCATATATCCCTGGATTATGCAGGCAGTCAGCATGAGAACATGATCTCATTATAAATACCTGAATGTGTGTGTGTGTGCGTGCGTGCTCGTGCGTGCGTCTGTGTGTGTGTGTGTGTGTGTGTGCGTGCTTATCTATGAGTGTGTGTGTGTGGGGGGGGGGTGTGTGTGCGCGCGCGTGTCTGTCTGTGTGTGCGTGTGTGTGAGTGGGTTTGCGTGTGTGTGTCTGTGTGCGTGTGTGTGCGTATGTGTGTGTGTGTGTGCGTCACTGCTCCCATTCAGATATCCTGAGGGCACAAAGGCTCTGCTTTGGTGATGAAAAGAAAACACGACTAATGGATTGGATAAGAAGACCAGGATGGTCTCTACGCTGACATATTTTGATTAGTGTAAAGTAAACAACCAGTTTACTCATAAATAAAAGATTCCACGGTCCATTATGCATAACCAAATATCGTGGGAGGGGGTAGTCCTCCATCATTGAAAGACTCGCTAACAGACACTTCAGACAGGCAAAGAGAATAAACCCAACCCTAACATCAATCCGCGGTCTTTCGTAAAGAGAGACCAATTCGTGTGAATGGGATTACCTGTATGATTATTAGGGATGCACCGATGCATCGGCCGAACGTCGGCATCGGCCGATGTTGGCCTTGTTGACTGCCATCAGCCCATCGGCAAATAAAACATAGACTACAAAACAATAAAACATTCACCGATGATAGTGGCCGATGTTATGTCGCAACAATTACGTCTTTTTTTATTGCAAAACGTAACCTACCCAGCTGCAGATTCTGAGAAGGTCCGTGACGTAACGCCGCAAACGCACGTATAGTTTGCTTTCAAATTAAAGTAAAATCAAAATCGGCGTTTGGGAACCAAACACTTCATTTCTTTGTTTCCCTGGCACAAAAGGGGGAATTAAAATAAAATAAAATAAACATCAGCATTGGCCATTGGCCGGATTTTTATTTTAAACATTGGCATCGGCCCAGAATTTTGCAATCGGTGCATCCCTAATGATTATTATTGTGTAGTATTACAGTATAGATCGGACACCAGGAAGACTAGCTGACGTCTTGGCGTCAACTAATGGGGATCCTTGCCAAACAATAAACAATAAACAATTACAGTATAGATATAGGGCATTCCACGTGTCTAGTTGTGGCAGAGGGGGTTTAGGAGGTGTCTGATTACACGGGGTAAGGGTTTATGTCTCCTACTGAGCAGCTATGTAACAACAACGGCTTTGTTTCACTTCCTGGAACACAGGAAAAACAATATGTTGCAAATGTCTGACTTCACTTCCAGTCGCGTGGCGGGTGGGGGTTATTTACATCACTGGCGGAGCAGAGAGAGGAGCGGTCGAGGGCCGGGCTCAACTCGACGTGACTCGGGGCCACTGCGGCGCGGGCGTGGGCCGCCTCCGACGCCCAGTTTTCTGATTTGGTTACGTCGACGCTCGATTCCTAGGCGGACATGGCGGCGGGTGGAACGAGGGATGGCAACGAAGGAGAGGGAGAAAGAGAAGAGGAGTAAAAAGGGCCCTGAGAGGGTAGAGAGAGAGAGAGAGAGAGAGAGAGAGAGAGAGAGAGAGAGAGGAGAGAGAGAGGGTGACAGAGAAAATGGATGAGAGTGTCGGAGGAGGTGAGAGAGGAGGAGGGATGAGAGAGAGGGGAGAAAAGGCGCCTGGCGGAGTGAGTTGCTAAAAGGAGCGCAGGGCGAAACGACAGATATCCGGCGCCACGGCTTACGAGAGGAAGTGCTGGGGCAGAAAAGTCGCTTATCCCGTGAACCGTAGTTGCAAACAGATCACGGATGTGTGTGTGTGTGTGTGTGTGTGTGTGTGTGTGTGTGTGTGTGTGTGTGTGTGTGTGTGTGTGTGTGCGAACAGTATAGCATGCTGGCCTGGAAAATCTCCAAGGCGTCACCGCAGATTTATTGCCTGTTGTCACACAACTGGGCTGGCTCTGTACACATACACGCACACACACACACACACACACACACACACACACACACAGACAGCATGGTTTACCTGCCGTCTGCCTTGGAGAAACCTATTATAAACAATCCCTAACGTAACTCAGGCCTGGCGAAGATGCTACTGTGTAGCCTAGCGTGATACCTGTAGCTCTACTGTACGCGCCTCAATACAGAAATATTGGGTACTTGGATGAAGCTGCTAAAAAAAAGTGTGTGTGTGCGCCTGTTTAAAACATGCCAGTCCGGTTAAATATTGTCACATAATATAGATTATAAGTAGCATCTTTCTTTTGCTATGGGGGAGCAACAGAGAACTCATCCAAATAGTTTCAAATCGCTTCCTCCCCTTGTCTCCTGCCCATTAACTGTGCTGACATGAGATAACGAGAGGCTAATGGAATTTATACACCCACTCACTCGTTTTCCCAATCTTCTTTATAGATCAGCAAGACAAAGTAAACCCAACTAGGATAATGGAGCCTCTCTAAGTGTTGTGGAGAAACTCTTTAAAGAGTTGTGGAGAATCTCTTTAGAGAGTTGTGGAGAATCTCTTTAGAGAGTTGTGGAGAATCACTTTTAGAGTTGTGGAGAATCTCTTTAGAGTTGTGGAGAACATTGCTCCTGAGGGAATGAAAACACACAGTCCTGGTCATCCATCAAAAACGATTATTTAAAAACTATCGCTCATGATGGGGGTTGGGGCAGCCAATAGCTGCAAAGAAGGACGTTTCTTTAGCATCGTCTAGCATGCAGTGTCGAGGGCCTCAGTGGGGATGACCCATTAGAAAACCGGGTGAATATACCATGCAGGTCTTCAGTCATTTCAAGTACTGCAAGGTGGGGTATCGGAGCAAGCCTAGGGCTGCATAAATAGTCCAACACAAACCTGCAGACTACTGCTTTGTAGTAGGGACGGACAATTAATTGTATATTAAAAGTATATATTAATATTTTAATATATAATATTTTACAATAGGGAAATATAGGACGGTGCCCCACCAAAGGTATATGTAAATACAGTATAATACATATAATATAATAAACACAATCCTTGTAGTGCTGTTTTGGAGTTATTTCCTTGCTTGAAAATGTTGCTCAGTGTCAGTGGCCCTGGAAGCATAGATACTGTGCAAACAGTTGTTTGGCTGTAACAGCACCTTGTTTATATAAAAGTCGCACCACAGTTAATAATCGCAATTACAATTTCTGGCAAAATAAAATGACAAATTAAATTGAAATGTTGGTCATAATTGGTTTGAGGTCATGAAGTGGTCATTTGATGCTGTATGCCACATCTGGTTTCTTTTTCTCTTTCTCTTTTTTTGTTGCAGGTCTTGTAGATTTGCACAAGACACCTTGGGTAACTCAATGACTTTCAGATGTGCAAAAATAAGCTGGGGACAATTCCAGAACTATGAAAACAACATTTTCTCATCGAAAAACAGGAACAAATTCATTATCTTCACCCCATCTCCTTCCCTCCATTCACATCTCTCTCTCTCTCTCTCTCTCTCTCTCTCTCCGTCTCTCCGTCTCTCCGTCTCTCTGTCATCCTCTCCTTCTCTCCTCTCTCTCTCAATGCTCTGACATACACACACACACACATACACACGCACACTCAACACGCACAAACGCGCAACATTTACTGCAATTACAAAACCTAGTGTTCTGGAGACTTCAAAGTGACTGAGAGCAGCAGACCAGTGAGGTGCATCTGTTTATGACACGAGTCAAAGCAGATAATACTCACACACACACACACACGCACGCACACACACACACACACACACACGCACGCAAATCCCAACACGAGCACACGCGCACACAGACGACACTGCCAAACCACCAGACGCGCCGGGGGCCAAACAGCGTTCGGCAGTAGTGACGGTGATACTTGGGGTTGCTACGTGTGAGCATGTGGCGGGAGGGGGGGGGCTAAAATTAGCGCACTCGGAGAAACCGGCAGATGACTTAACGCTGGCTGTCAATAATACCACCCCGCCGCAGAAATCGGGTTTGTGCCTCCCCCACTCCTCCTCCTCTTCCTGAAAATAGCCCCCTCCCCCGCCCGCTTCGAAGCTTTGAACACCAAATATTGGCCCGCGGACGGCCCTCGTCCACACACCATGCTGTTTGCACTAGCATAACCCCCCCACTTGGCTAATTCCGGCCACCTGCCATAGAGAAGTGTGTAGTGTAGTGTGTAGACTAGAGGAAGTCAGTCGCATCAGTCATTGTGCAAGTTGCAGCTACCAAAACCCTGCTCTGTGCACTATATAACACTGCAGTGGCCAGTTCTAAATCAGTGAGTCATACTGTACCATAATGAATATAGGAATAAGACCAGATTTGAATTTCTACTGTATTGCTGGATGGTGAGTGAACGATAGGCATGGCCAAGACTCGTTTCCAATCTGAAATCTCATCAAACGTGAAATTTCTGTGAACATGCTCTCTCAATTCCCAAATATATAATTTGGCTCACAACGAAGGCAGCTGTTTGGGGCCACACATCCATCACTGGACAGAAAATATAATAAAATGCCAAATTTCCATCTTTGATCAAATTCCAGCCAATTTCTCAGTTTGGACAAGCAAGCCACCCGTGAACGTTTGAGTAGCAGTTATTATTATTCTGGCTACAGAGGAAGCCAGAGGCCTTGGCTCTCCATCTTACAACCATTTGTTCACGTCAGGATGAAAACCCAACGTGAGGACTCGACAGAATGTGGGGCTTGTATAATAACGCGCTAGAAGTTTCTTATTTAACAGTTGAACAACACTGGGATGCATACGGAGGTTCCCCTGAGCGGTATTTCGGGGTAAATGTGTTTGCGGTCGATAAAGCACCTGTGCCGAACTCGACTCGCTGAGGGGGTCGCATATGCGCACAGGGAAGCCACAGAGACCGTGGATGAGGATGTGAGGACGTGCTGGGTGTCTAACTGATCTACAACTCCACCACAGGGCTAACAGATAGCCTACTTCTTCACAACTACAGCTGCTTAATAACGAGTGCTTGTGTAGGGGCCGACAGCCGATGGCGGACATTTACTCCAAGCCCACCTCGAGCTCATCAAGGAGTGGATGATGGTTAATTTAGTGGTTGTCATGCCTAGATATGACACCCCCCCCCCTCCACCCCCCACACTAAACAAATTACACTAACCCTTAAGCCAAACACGCAAAGCTAGACTTCATCTGGCAGAGGCGCCGCAAGAGCACTCCACTCCATCCCATCGGAAAGCCTCTAATGAGACTCAGGCTAAGTGCTGCTAAGTAAGGATAATAGATCCGCTGTCCTCCAAATTGCCGGAGGCCACCCAGTTAGCGTTAGCCAGTAAACAGGGGTCTTACAGGCGCTCCGTGCTAACGCTAACGACGCCAACAAGCTCTTGGCTAGTGATTGAGGCGCACTGACACAGGGGGAGCAGATGGGAAGCAGCTCTGTACGAGGCTTTGTGCTGTCCTTCTGACATAATGTTGTGTTTGATGCATAACTGAGGAACACCCGGATGTAAAAAGAAAAAGAAAAAAGAGAAAAGAAAAGATAAGATGTTCCAGCTGATTGAGGCTCTGTGCGGAGCTGAATCGTGTGTTAGGCATGATGAGGAACTCTCGCTGAAGCAATCACACGCTAATGAATGCAAATAGGCAATATCGGCTTAAGCCAAATGAGCGTTGAGCTCATTTAGAACAACACCTTTCTGTCTCGATGACAATAATCAACTTCAGTAGTATTTAACACATTCAAAAGAGATACAATGAGATTCTATTTTGCATAAAAATCTGATCAAATCCATTTAAAGTACATCTCACAGCTACCCTCCGAGTGTTGCCAGAGCAGTGCAGTGCGATGGAAGGGGAACAGAATCACAGAGAGCCCGGAATCCCACGATGCACCGGTGTAATTCTGGAACCTTGGGAGCAGCCAGAACACTATTGATTTTCCAATGAGAGAGAGAGAGCGCCTAGGGGCAAAAACCATGTCATGTATCTGCCGCGCGCTCAGTAGAGAGGGCTGGGGTCCTGATGAGATTTCAGTGTTTCCGGGCCAGGTGGGGAGTCCTGTTTAAATGTCAGGAGGATAAAAACGGGGATGAAGGGGGATGGGGGAGGGGGGGGGGGGGGAGCGACATCCAATAGAGATGCAAGGTGGCTCTGACAGTTGTCAGTCTGTCTGGTCTCCCTTGTCTTTCTACCCCCCACCCCCACCACCACTCTCCCTTTTTCTCTCTCTCACGAGGCTTGAGATAAACGAATCTACGCATCTGGCGACCGCGACACTCCCTCGCTCGCTCATTCTGAAGACAAACCGCGGGGCGGCATGTTCCCTCACAGCCGAGAGACAGGCTGGCGTCTCTCCTCCCTCATCCTCTCATCATATTATTATCCCGTTCATGGAACCCCAACGGCGGAATCCCGACGGGGTCGAAACGATCTCTCGGTTAGGGATGTAATGATAACAGGTATAATGATACACCATGATAAATTCAGATTAAATTAATTGCGATAATTTTCACTAAAACCGTGTTTGATCTCTTCACTTTGAAAAGCTCGCTGTAAATACTATCCAGCATCAACCAAAGTCTCCAAGACGCATTATTTTAATGTTTAAGCAAACAAAAAGAGGATAGTGCTGCTAATTGTATTTGTGGTTTTCAATATAAAATGCATGGCGTCAAGAGTTCTCCAGCGCTCTCGTGCTGGACAGGGGGGGGTCAAGGGTCGTGGTGGTGGGGGGGGGGGGGGTATTCCCGTTTCCCGGTTGCTACGTATGCTGTGTGAGAGAAGCGCATTAAGAGCAAAGGAACAGGCCCCGGGGTGGGAACAAACCAACGGACAATGAAATTACGGGGGCGGCCGTGATTTAGACCGAGGAGCCCTGTGTATCCAAACTAGCAAGACGGAGATAAAGACAATGAAGGACAATATGGTGTTGGGGTGGGGGGTTAAAAAGCAGTGGAGGAAAAGAGATGAGATCCATCTTTTCTGGGAGAAGAACAGAGGCCTGGTACTAGACAATTATCTAATGTAATGTGGAGCTGAAGGTGAACAAACTGACCAACTAAAAGGCAATATATATACCGAAATGTCACTTTAATAAATTGTGAGGGGGAAGACAGCTGAACACACATCGCAGCCCCCTACCGCAGAGGCACCGCGGAACAGCCACTATCACCCACCGAGTCATTGAGATGGGTCTGCCTGGGAAACCACTGACTGTGGTCCAGGGCCTGTGGATTGATTCACTTTGGGGAATAGCATGAGACAACATCAAAAAGCTATTTTTACCCTGCCTGTGTGTGTGTGTGTGTGGGGGGGGGGGGGTATGGGCTACATTCAACGAACACAGCACAGAATGCTTCGGATTTTCAAGTTGTATTCTTACCATCCTACTAGGTTGCTGAGCGTTACTGAGAATTAGGTTGAAAATTACTTCCGCAATATAAATATTCTTAAATAATTCAAAATAAATAAATAAACAAATAAATAAACAAACAAACAAACAAACAAACAAAATGAAGGGCTGATCTCTGCCTCATAGGCTGAGCTATACCTAACGTAGCTAGCTGCCTGAGACTAGGCTTGCTGTTCGCCTCCGGCCGGGCGAATCCCACCGACGGGTCCGGCCGTCCCTCGCTTGCCGGGCAACACGCGCGAGGTGTCCGAAACCGAGGAGGAGCATGTGTCACACTGAGAGAGGAGGGTGACGCTAGCGAGTCACTAGCCGGTAAGGGGTGACGTGTACTGTAAAGTTCCATGGACATGATTGCAGCTGGTTGTGGGGGGGGGGGGGTGACGCTAGTGGCGGGGAGTGACGCTAGACCTGGTGACGTGATGTTGGTACAGCGCATTGTGTTGCCTCTGTGTATGAAATGCGTTATACAAATAAAGTTAGATTTGATTTGATACAGAGTGACAGGGTGGGAGGATGCTGTCGTAAGCCGGTATGAGGTGAAGCTACTGTAGCTGCAGTGGACTGATGATAGGGTGACGTTATCTACCGGGAGCCCATGGCTATCATCAGCCTCTGCCAGTGTGTGCTGAGGTGTCTGGCCGGGTAGTGTGTGTGTGTGTGTGCGTGTGCGTGTGTGTGGGGAGGGGGGAGGGTTAATAAGCGTAGCTCTATTAGCACGTCTTAGGCTGCCTAGGATTACAGACTGAGCCTCAGGATGTGCTCGGCCAGGATAGCATTACAGTCCTCCCCCGCACCAAGATTTAATTAAGTTAAACAAAGCCCAAATGCCAAACTCCTAGGCCTATAGCAAGACTGGAGAGTGGTGTGTGTGTGCGTGCATGTGTGTGCGTGTGTGTGTGTGTGTGTGCGCGTGTGGAGGTGGCCTGCACATTCAGAGACAGACAGCCCTCATCCCTAGGCCTACATGAAGACACACAGGTGTGCGTGCGCGTGTCTGTGTGTGTGTGTGTGTGTGTGTGTGTGTGTGTAGTAGCAGTAGTAGTAGTAGTAGTAGTAGGAGGCTTAACATTTTTAATCTACCAGATAACTCTTCCCACTTCACCTCCCTCAACCTTCCCTTATCAACAGCACAATAAAAGAGATGCTATTAAGATGACGGTGTGAAAGAACCTCCATGTTTGGATCAGCAACTCCTGCCGCAGTATCTGCTTCAGAAAAAGAAAAAGCACCGGCAGGCTATGAGAGCAGAACCTCCCTCCTCCCCCGCCCTCGCCGGTGAAAGCAACGGTCACCCTAATGGTTAGACGACGTACCCCATCCAGTCTAAAGCCTCCCAGTTAAACAGATTAAGCCAGGATTAAAAAGCGGCAGACGGTTAACGACGGGGAGGGCAGGATGCAGTGAGACAACCTCCGCTAAAGTCTCGCTCTCAAGAGCACGAACGAGAGGACCTTGACACGTGGCAACGCCTCATGAGAGAGAGAGAGAGAGAGAGAGAGAGAGAGAGCGCTGACGAACGACAGGAAGCTCCCTCTAAATGCCAGCCAGCGTTTGCTGTCTGAGCCGTCGCGCGCCGGTCAGGTAGCAGCCGCGTCGATAGGTGGTGGATGGCAGAGGCTGACTCACCAATGAAAGCGAACAACATAATGTTCCATGTTTTCTCTGTGAAATAACCAGGCCTGTGGAGTGTCTGGGGCCAGACCAGTCGACATTTCCCAGCCAGAGAATTGGTATTCTCACTCAATCACACACTTGTCAAGGCTGAATCATTGTGACCAAATTGTTATTCTCACTCAATCAAAAACCATCAGGACGAATCATTTTGACCTCGGAAATATGGGACGAATCATTTTGACCTCGGAAATATGGGGCACTCAATTTTAAAATAGCTAAAATTTTAAATAGAGCATTCTGGCTAGAAAGCATATCTGAGTGCTGTAGCCATCTTTCACTGTTGACCAGAAATGAACTCTTGCCAGAACCCTATCTGTAAACAAAACAACCGACTACCTTATACAGCAACAAAGTCCCCTTTAAAGTTCATTCACTGCTGAAAAGTTCCCTGCCAGTTTGTGAGATACGGATACTGTGCATGCTGCATTGTCTGTGGTTGAGACAGGGAAATTAAAAAAGATGACATTTTCCACCTCTCTCTCTCTCTCTCTCAGCACTATGATCTGTGGCAGCGTTAATTAGATTCGAGAGAAGCTACGCCTTGGCTGGTTAGTTCTGATGCACGAGTGGAAAAGCGACCTCCGTAGTCCTCCGATGTTAAAAAGACCATCTGTTCTCGTGAATAATGCACATTTTAATCATCTGTTTGATGACAGGTTTGGCTCCATTCTCAACAAGAGCACGGTGAAGCTGTCGTCCCCCACCCATGATGCATGTCGTCAGCATGTACAGTTGTTGAATGTGGAAGTGAAGTGGGCTTTTCTAGTTTAGATGTTCTGTAGAGCCAGCATACAGTATAGGCCCATCATGTTTTTGTTTGGTCTAAAATTTAAGCATTTATTCTAAAGTAAGTAGTGAATTAAAATATCAGTGATTAAAATAGTTCATATAAAAAGCACCTTAAGTGATTTTAACTTTCTGTAAAACAAAAAATACGTAATGAAAACGACAATCTAAAGCAAAACAAAAAAAGCAATCTAATAAGATGATATGATAATCTATTGTTAATTTAAAATGTGTGTCCATTGCGTTCTACAGGGTCTAAGACGAAGCACCAAAAAAGCTATTAAACACCTCAAGTTCTGAACTCTGTGGAAAGGAGATGGGCTCCTTCAGATCAATACCCCCCCCCCCCCCCCCCCCCCCCCCCCACACACACACACACACACACAACAAAACCATAACACATTGAGGTGAGGTAAACAAGATCAAGGTTGCTCATTAGTCAGACACCACTGGACAGTCCCGACCGCCGTCCACCATGAATCATTCGCGCTGGACCAAGTCCGATAGATCATTAGCCCGGCCCGCTGGCGCGCTAATCATTAATATCACAACTCATGCTCGTCCGAGATGCGGGAGACTCCCACTCCTAATCACCATCATAACCTTGGGGTCCAGGCACGGCTGCTGACTTTTATCGAGCCGGTGTGATAAGACTTTGACTAAGACGGTTCGTGACGCGAGTTTCCGCAGCTCAGGGAGAGGCCGCCTCACTCCAGGGCCGTATTGACTTAAGGATCTGTCGGCTCGCCTCCCCGGCCCGAAAAAAGAAGCGCCAAAAATGGAACCTCAGAATAGAATCAAGCCCCCGTCACTGTTCTGGATACTGAGCGTACTCAACATATATGAACTGGCCAGTCAGGCCATCAGATGCCCGGATGGCACTGTCCTCTTGTTGTCTAGGGAGGGTAGGAGGAAGATGATTTGGTATGCAGCCTTCTCTTTGTTTTGTAGCCCTCCCTGTGTGACAATAGATGCCATTTCACCGAGGTTGAGCTTGAGGTTATATTAGGCATGGACATCAGAGTAGGCCATTTTCTAGGCATTAGCATAGCATTTTGCGTGAACGTTAGACAATAGGTGCGTTTACATTACAAATATTTTTCAATCTGGTTGATTTCAATCTGGTTGAAGATTTCAGCTTGAGCGTATGCATGGGATACAAAGTAAACTGGTTGGATGTTTACATGCGCCAACGAAACAAATATTTTGAACGTGCACGCAGCCGTGAGTGATTGCGTTACGATGGTTATGAACAGCTGATTACGGAACTGTCGAGCGTGCCTTGATTAGTGAAGTCTTGAGCATGCGCAAAATGAACGCAGAACGCAGCATCAATCCGTTTCAAGGTATACATGACGGACCAAATGGTTTCGAAAAGGTTTAAACTACCTCCTTGAAAGCGATTGGAATTTCAATCGGGTTGGGCATTTCAGTCGGATTGATTGAGGTGTTTATATGACATATTTTTAATCGGTTTGGTCTTCCAAACCATTGGCGTCGCTAGACCCTTGTTACTGGGGCACGTGCCCCAGTATTGATCTGCTGTGCCCCAGTAAAATTTCCCATTTGAGTTTTAACACGCGGTTAATTAGATTGATGAGAATAACCCACAATGTCAAAGCAATGCAGTTTAACCCCAAAATACAAGTTTAGGCACACACTTTATGATCATTGGCCATAGACAGACCGTCCGAGGCAGTAGGCTATCAGCAGTATGTAGCCTATGACATTGGCCGCGAGCGCCGCGCACACAGCAGTCCCTATCGGCGCGAAAAAATATTCAGTCACACACGAGCATGGACGAGAGACATGAAAGGAGAGCGGCACCGAACAGCTGGACTAAAAAGTACTTTTTTGAGTAATAGGCTAACTGGCTGAATATTGATGATCTTATTTTGACTTCAATTTGACTCAAACAGTAGGCTATTACTCCTGTAGATGGACATCAGAAAGTTATTTGCTCGCAGCAGGGAAGCAGCTCTGAGGAGAAATGGGAGAGGTAATCCCTGGCTATTGCATCAGAGAACGAGGAGCAAAGTGCAGGATGACGGGGAAAGATTGAGCTAACGTTAGTTGGGAAAAGAAATGAGATGGAGACTTGGCTTGCTAACATGCTAACGTTAGTTAGCTAACACAGATTACGTTAGCTGGTTAACATTGACTTGCTAGCCAGGGTTTACCTCTCTGAATGATGAATTTGGGAAAGCTAATATTATAGTTGACCAGATATCGCCTAGGCCTACTGTATATATACTGTATATATATATTTATGTTGCTCCAGACAAAGTGGAGCAGAGTGCAGGAAGAGGAGGAGAGATGGAGGTGGATGAGCCTGAGAGAGATGACACTGAGAGAGGAGAGACCTCGCTGACAAGCTATCTAGCTAACCTACTTACAGATCTGATACATTTAAAAGCCTTAATGATTTGGGGAGGCTATAGGTGATCATTCAATTGTTTGTATGTTGCATCAGATAAGGAGGAGCAGGGTGCAGGGGGAGGAGGAGGAGAGATTGAACTGGATGAGTCAGGGCAAACCGAGAGAGAGGAGAAAGGCAGCAAGACACAGATGAAAGACAGGAGAGATCACACATCAGAGATGAGACTGAGTTCCGTGAAACCTCAGTGTGCTGAAACGGCTCCACACTTGGGGGCAAGACAGGCTTCACCATCTTGCCATCTTGTCGGTTGAGAGGGAGGAACTATCTAAGTTGAGTCAGTCAAGTGATTGACAAAATAAACAGACGGTAGTAAAAAATGAGTCCTTCAAGAGGAGACAACATATATTCAAGTTGTTATACTACTATGTAGCTTAATTTTATTTATTTGAATTGTGCACATGTGAAATATGAATGAATGCCATTTTATTTAAAGATTAATTTTCATAAAGATTAATATCTCTTCATTTTTAACAGTTGTAGTTTACAAGAGGTCAAATGTCTTCATACATCTAGCCTCTTAATTTTGATGTAGGCCTACATCATTTTCTTACGGGGGTGGGTGGCTGTGCCCCAGTAGAGTTTTATGTCTAGCAACGCCCCTGTTCCAAACCTATTTGAAACCGATTCAAACTGTCCATGTAAACGCACCTAGTTAGGAGACTAGAATCTCAGAAGTGGAATCTCTAAAGCAGCAGTTTATAAACTCCAGACAATGACTCAGGAGACACAGGCTACAGTGCCAGATAATGACTACATGACAATATGATGTACCCAGTTGGAGACATTAAATGCTCTTTGTCGAAAACACCTGGGGCCTCATTTATCAAAGAGCGTGTAAATTCTGGTGTAAAAGAGGGCGTACGACGAAAACGCGGAAAATGCACAATGTAGCGTACGACGAGAATATTTACACGCTTTTCGGATCTATCAAAAATGTCGTATGCCCTTTTCTGCACGAGAAATCCGAGACGGGCGGAGAATAGAGTGTACGCGCACGCGCCTCGTGTTCCGCCCTCTCCACGCCCAAATCCAACCATATATGGTCAAAACTATGACGGCACAACGGGGATACCCCGGAAGGAACCGACATAATATAGCGTCGGGCATTAGGACAGACAAAGACGTTTATGGAAAAACGCGGAATGAAGAGAAACATTTCGGAGACGGAGGTGCATGTGCTTGTTGGTGAGGTCCACGCGAGGAAGACAATCCTCTTCGGAAGGTATTAATAGCCTACCTTTGTCTGTTTGCTCCTACAGCTTATAGCCTACTTTAGCTACGTATTGTGCATCTAGGATTTGGCATACACGGACATAGCCTACTGTAACATGTGGCTGTGAGGAAAGAGAACATTCTGTGGTAGGCTATGATTAAATTAGGACCAAACACAGGGAACAATAACGCAGATGACCACTTCATAATGTTAGAACACATTAAACATTTTCCCCTCTGGGAAATTAAGACTCATCTAAATCACCCGGTAAATCACAGCATTTAATTGACTGCCAACAGAAAAACATATCAAATGAATATGGCTGCACAATGAAATGTTTAATGCATAATCAAGTTCACAGACAAACTCAAGGAACATGATTGAAATTGTTTCTCCAGACTCTGACGTGGGGTGGGACTCAGAGGAGGGGGAGTCTGCAGTGGTCCTGGACCTGACGGTCGTGCCCCCGCGAGTTGTACCCTCCACCTCCAGCGCGCCGCCTCCACCTTCTTATCAGCTTTGAATATATATCTTGGCAAACATAACAGAATGATGTACAAGGAGGGGACAGATACCTAGTGAAAGTACTATTGGTTGCTAGTAAAAAGACAATAACGAGGGCTTGGTATAAGGTGGAACGCCCAACCAAGGAGCAGTGGTGGGTGTTGTGGAGGAGATGTATGTTAGGGAGAGGTTCACGCATGCATTGAGGATGCAGGAAGGAAAGTTTGAAGGGAGATGGGAAAAATGGATGGATTATAGAAGGAAGTGTGATGATACCACTAATATTAAAATTGTCATATTTGAGTAAGAAAAAAAAGCTGCATGGATGGATGTACCCATAAGCTGTTATTGTAGGTTTTTATGTTTTATTGTATTGTCGTTGTATGGATGGAAAATGCTAATAAAGATTCAAAGTAAATAAGACAAAGAATATGGATCTTGGTTATGGACACACCAACAAGCCAGCCGTCACGCGCAGCGCCTGCCTCCAGTCTAGTCCCTACCCTGCTGAGCGCCGGATTCATTTAGGCTCGCATTACGCACAGGAGGACTGTCATTTATATGCTTACCAAAGAGCAAACAGGTCCACATGATCACATATTAATGACAATCTAATTGGTCAATTATTGCCGTTTGATGGAGTGCCTGCATTAGGTGTGTGACATATAGCGCGGAAGGGTTTGGGACAGCGCATAGGTACAGTTTGGGGAACAAATCCATATCGAACCATGAATGAGCCGGTTAGAGGACACGTCTAATCTTGCATTGCGATATATGTTTGTGCTGAATTGGCCTAGTAGCCTACATGATTGTGCGTTCATGAACTGTCGCTCTTATTCTCTCCGTCAAACATAGTAATTCACCGACGCACCACCGGCGTCGCCAGTTCCCCCTGTGTTCAAGAAGGGCGTAGAACACCGTGTAAATCGGTACGCCAACTGGAGAGGTGTCCTACAAAAGCGCGGAGAAAGGCGACTAAATTTTCGCCCTTACGGCTTGATAAATCGCAATGTGGGGGGGGCAAATGGCGTACGCCTGAACTCGCGAAAAAGACCGTGTAAAAGAAGGCGTACCTCAATGATAAATGAGGCCCCTGGGTTTTATAAAATATGGTAAAAAAAACAACAACAACAACAACACGTGTCAAACACAACAAAGCCTCAGGGCTGACACGTATACTTCATCATCGGAGCACTTCTCAAGCCTGATGTCTGAAGTATATCTGATGCAATGTCAACATCTACACAAAGCAGTTGGTTCCCAGTCAGGCCAGCTTTGAGATGGGGAGTCAGTGTACTTGACTGAGCAGTGGTATTGGCTCAGCAACACACAGCTGGGACCCACACACATGCTCGACTGTCACAGACCGCTCATGGATGTTTTCAGCAGCCAAAGGATCAATAATCAATCATATGGAACTGGAAATTGGTGTCAACTTCAATTCAAACATACAATTTAGGAGAGGTTATGAGAGAAATGCTCGTCTTTGGTAATGCATTCTGAGAATCCATCATAATAATATCATGTTCTACTGATATTCAGGCTTTAGAAGGATGATCCTCCACTATCAACTGAATCTCCATGTTGGCAGGGAAATTACCTTTGACCCCAATGATCAACCTTAATGGAGTATGCTCTCTTTATCGAGAGAGAAAGCAGGAGAGAGAGAGAGAGAGAGAGAGAGAGAGAGAAAATCTCAAGTTCAGGATAACCCAACTTCAAAATGTGACTTCATAAAAACCGTGGTCTTTTCACACGTGGTCTTTTTCAAACAGAAACAAATGCTGTGTAATGCTATGGAACATTCTGTGAAAATATGTCCTCTCTCTTCCAGCCTACTTCCATAAAGTAGCCCATAATCGTCTACTGGCACCATTTGCAACATCACAAAAGGCTTTCTATCGCCACAGAGAAATCCAGGACTTATTCTGCAATGCATTCTCTTTTCGACAAAAGCTGTTTGTGTTTCCTTACAGCTGGTTAACATCCTGGCATTAGCGGTGAACGGGAACGCGGCAGGGCCGGGGTAAGAACAACTTCTTATCGGTCCATTAGTCTGTATCGACGTCGTAGAATGGGATTGCGGGATTTGAGCCCCGGGTTTCCATCCACCCCGATCGCCCCCCGTTTCCCCTGATAATCCCAGCTCGCCCTATTAGATAATAACATTATCCAAACAAAACGCGGGGCAATTAAATCCAGATTACTGTGTAATTCACAGTCTGGAACATTAGTCTGCACTCTATTATTCTGCTAATACACCTCTAATGTATTCCGGCGGTAATGGCCGCCCTGCTCCTAATCCCTGGTAATGTTCAGGACTGCACCTCTTACATGGATTACGTAGCCCCCGCTTGTTCCAATCTTAAAAGCATCGTGATCCCCCGATCGGAGCGGGCAACAGTATGGTACACCTTTCTGGTTCTGTGGCCATGTGGTCACATCCGCAACATCCTGTGACGCCTATGACTGTGTGGGCGCGCTAGAAACAGAGACTATTAAGGACATTACATCATAGTGTAAATGTTTTATGCGCAAATGGGTAAGCATTATAGCGGCGAAAGCACACAGCGGTTAAACCACTATCAAGCTACAGAGCTTAGCGCACTGGCAATGGCCTTTTATTTCCAACACATGCACAGCAGGGAAAACGTTGGTTATGTGTTCGGTCGGTGTTGGAAATGTTCCCTCACACTTAGAAACATGTCTAAACAGACAAGAGAGAGCGAGAGAGAGCGGGAGTGTGTGTGTGTGTGTGTGTGTGTGAGAGAGAGAGAGAGAGAGAGAGAGAGACAGTAGAGTAGTAGTCTGACGGGTGTAAATGAGGAGCTAAATTCATTAGCATCGAACAGTAACAGTAGTGTTCATTCCCCAACGTCCCTGGCAGCGCACACACCAGAGCGCTGAGGTAATTAATGGAACTTGGAGGAAGCAGTCGAGATTAACGCCTGATATTTGTCAATCCTTGTGGTGATACGGGGAGCTTTGAGTGAAAGGAAGACCTCGGTGCTACAGTAGGCTACGTTGGTGCCAGCATCAGAAAATGTTCCTTCAATGTTTGATACAGCCATCGGCGGAAAGGGAGAGAGAGAGAGAGAGAGAGAGAGAGAGAGAGAGAGAGAGAGAGAGACAGACAAAGAGAGAGAATAGGGCATGCCTCCACTTCAGGCCCTCGTCTCACTCAAGCTGTTATAAAGTGCTTCAGTGTGTGACTAAAACCACAGCGGTCAGAAGCAGACTTTTTTATTTTATTTTATTTTTTAAGCGGCCTCAGCTTTTACAGCCATCTGTACGACTCATGTCGACAGCATCCAGAATATAGTCTAAGGACGGAAAAACGGGTTGACATCATATCCAGGACAATTGGAGAAGCTTAAAGAGAGAGAGAGTGTACTCAACCATTTTAAGTATTGAGGATAGAGGAGAATCCGATGTACTCGGCAATGGTGCGGATTAAACAGGCTACGCTTAATCCACGGGCGGTTTAAACTCAACTGGTGGCTGTATTTGATGTCTTGACCCCTTAAGTTAAACTGGTCATAGTTACACAGACATGACACATGCTGTAAAATTACTTAACTGCAACAGAGCAATATTATCGGAAGTATAACAACAGTATAGGAACCCTAATCTTCCTTCTTTCAGTTGGAACAGAATATTGTTTTGTTCGGCTACTAGGTTGATTATGCCAGCCAGAAATGACAAAGGCCTGTCAATCCACTTGAGTGCCAAACCACTGGAGCTACAGGTCCATGAAGCCAGGCTGAGGGTCATGGAGACGGAGCTCGGTTGATGAAGAGATCATGGAGAGGGACAGAGCTGATGACCGCAGCCTCTCATCTCTGGTTCTGCCGCTCAGTGGAACCAATACAGTGGAATGAAAAGTGTACGCCTTTATATATATATAATCAGATTTTATGAACTTTTATTTGGAATTACGTACATTTTGAGAGAATTTATTATATTATTTATGAGTTTATTATATCATGTATGATCATTTATGAGTTGTCATGAATGCATTATGCTTTTCATAAATGTTATTTATGTTTATTTCTTTGCTTTCTAGATTACTTTTCCAATAAAAACAAACTATATCAGCAAAGTTCTAAATACAGTGGTTTAGATTAATGTTTGGTCAGAATGCTTTTGGAGAGCTAGTGAGCAATAAGACCCCGGGATAGAGAGAAACAGAAGCATCTGGCTATAGGCAACAGCTGTTTCAAACATGGCATAAATCTTGCTTGGTTCCATAATCGGACTTCCCTGCAGATATTAGAAGGGACACACACACACAGACACACATACACAGTGACACACACAGACACACATACACAGAGACACACACAGACACACATACACACACATACACAGAGACACACACACACACAGACACACATACACACACACAGACACACACACACACACACACACACACACACACACACAAACACACACTCAGCGGCCCTGCTCACCCCCACCCCCTTATATAGAAAGAGCATCCCTGTAAATCCTGTGAGTTCGGGTCTGGAGTGATCGGTTGCCAGATTGAGCCTTTTTATGGTCAGTTGGCGGAGAGATGACCTTTCCACCCTAACCTCCGTAGGCATTCAACAGACACCCATCCTTCTCCATCTGTTCTCCACTCCAGTTCCTCTTCCATCCTAGATCTGAATTTTAAAGACTGCACACGTGGCACCCCCCCCCCCTAGTGAAGAAGACAGCATGTAGGCGTTTTTCTTGTTTCATTACTGTTAGCCCTTGGCTTTCTCCTACGCACCTGTCATAGTATAGGCCTTTTCCCCTCGCTGCATTGCCAACACCTTGTGAGGTTGATGGCTAGAGTCCTATTAAATGAAGGCACGTGCGCTACTGCAAACGAGAGCTATGGAAACTATACTGTACAGGCCCGTAGCCAGCCTTGTGGAAAGGGGGGTTCGTTTTTTTGTGTGGACCTTATCGCTAATTTTATTGTCGGGCGAGTTGCTGACATTATTGGGGTTTTTTTGTTTGTTTTTTTATTGTAGCGCGAGTTGTTGACGGGGGGGGGGACCTTTTTCCCTGAATTCTGGACCTTTGGTCGTGAGGGGGTGTTCGTTCGATCCACCCGACCCCCCTCCCTGGCTATGGGCCTGCTGTAGAACGCTCTGGAGCAGCGTCATCAGACAATCCTTAGAGCGTTCTTAGAGCATACAGTATTACACTCACTGGCCTACAGTCATTCACAAAGCTCTGCTAAGGAGAGAATTAGAGTTTTGCTTCAGTTCAGTTTAACCATATGAATTCAGCATCCATCATGTGTCACATGAGCAGCAGAAAAAGACGGGCGTTTGAGCAGACGGCCTGAGAGGGTCCTGTTATGTCACAGCCAGCTGACAGTTGGTACAGTAAATAGTTGCATTGGCATTTCCAAGCATGAGCCTATGGATTCAGAGGGATAAGAGGTGTTGACATTAGCTTTACCCAGGTGACAATGAAGTAGCGCCCAAGTCGCTAAGTGTCACTGGTTTATTTACATGGGTGTCATTTCGCTCCACAAACACACAACATGAACCGCATGAACGCAAACACACGAGTGTATACAACATAACAGTCATCTGACTTTATGATGTCAGGAGGACATATTAAAGGTAAGGTAGGTCAAGAAGGTGGTACCTTGAAATGATTGGATGGATTTATAACAGTCCTGCAACCTCCAGAGATTACTTTTCTTTTTTTTTTGTGTCAGAGCATTTTATGTGTTAACTGCTGTCGGGATGTAAAAAGAATTGGAGAAAAAAAAAAGTGCTTCAGAGCCAAATTGCCTACCCCACCTTTAAATGCATCGCCTTGTCTGCCCAAAAACAGTGATAATGGGCACTACTCAATAATGCTGTTGAATGGACAGTGTCATTCATTCATGTCGTTCACAGAGTGTCGTTCATCTTGCTGTCTGAGGGGATTCTTCTATGGCTTATTTTATGAATAAATAACAAACCCGGTAAAAAGATTGAAACCTCCTGAAAACTAGAACGCCAATATAAAAGTGTTTTTAAAAAGCTATACTAAGCACAGTTAGGTCAACATTCCCATTATCAAACCCCTATGATCACTCTAAGCTTATAGGGAGTCAAGATTTATGGTGTAGTCATACCCGTTGTTCCGAAAGCAGGGTCAATAACACACATGCTCGGGTTTAGGCCGTGAAATCAAGCTAAGACATATTAGCCAAGCATTACCGCTTACTCTTGGCAGAGCACAAAGCAACAGGAAACACTAGATGTTTCAACACTCCCGGTCTCGTCTCCCCGCGCTGTCCCCTCGCCGGCGCATAGCTGCGCGTCGTCTGCCCTGATTATGTTATGACCAGGGATGCCACCTGCCAAGTCCCTCTCTCCCCATGACAGGAGCTCAAGGTCTCCCAAGCAAACACAGACCAGAGACCGGCTACATTGTCCAGATGTCCCCCGCGGACAAGGCCTTAACTTCAAAGGACAGACCCCGAGGATTAGAGAGGAGAAGGGGAGTGTTTCCGGCTCTTCGTCAGCGGAACATACTGTATTGTCCGGCAGCGTAGGAGCTTGTTTTCGGCGGTACCATACGATGCCAGCGGTAACGTCAGCGTTCTCGCCAGGGCTGAGTGGGAGAGCTGCAGAGAACAGCGTGCCCATTGTTCTTCTCCCTCAGTCAGATGCAACCTCCTTTCTATCCCTTCAGGAAAGTGAGCTGTAAAGAAATGGAGATCTGATGCAATGCATTTACTGTCAAAGCAAGACGTCATGAAATTGTTTCTGTATATCTTTGGCTTCCAGGTAAGTCTTCCCTTCAAATGTCTGTCTCTGCTCCCAACTCATGTATGTATCGTTGTTTTCTTCTTCCGACGCTGACGAAAGGAACTGAAGACTAAAATGGAATCTAACTTCTAGGCTCAGCGCCATGGCAAGCAGACGCACACTACAGGCATCATCCAGCTCTTTATTGCTTGCTCACGCGGTCCCTCGTCTCAACTCCAATCCTCCCTAACTGCACCGTGAAATAGGTTTGCTAAAATTATGACAGCTTGCAACCAGTTACAAAACAAGGGGCTATAACCTCATCCCATGCAGGTGTCAGTTAATGTATTTCAGACCATGATTCATTTGTAGAAATAGATTGGAAGGTTCGACGGGCTATGTCAAGGCCTTTAAGAAGGCAAATTGGTTCTGTGACAGGAAAAGACACGAAGCAGGAAATAAGATACAGGTAGATAAGAATCAAGGTGTGTGTGGGCGTGTGCCAAATGGGCCTCATGAGCATCTGGGCATTCGAGGAGCGTGTTCATGAATTAATGTACAACTGGGTTTTCACATACAGTATGCAGTGATGCGTCTTTACTAGATTTTAAATCAACAGTGTTCTCCATGCCCATTCATATTATCACCCAGTCCCAACAAAAATCTTGTTTCAAACCATTGCATTTCCCATTGCGATTTGGCTACTGATGAATAATCTATACAAAAAGAACCAATTGGTTTCATTTTGATGCAGCAGGACAAACTTGGATCCATAAGAAACTGTGGATACAGTTAGGTAGCTTGTTAGCAAGCTCCAACTTTCTCTGGGGAACTTAATGTTTTCTGTCAGCTTCTGCCTGAAGGCACACACACACACACACACACACACACACACACACACACACACACACACACACACACACACACACACACACACACACACACACACACACACACACACACACACACACACACACACACACACACACACACACACACACACACACACACACACACACACACACACACACACACACAGCGGTTGTGAGTGACATATCTCTCTTGGGGTGTTTGATGGCTTCTAGTCCAGCTGTTTCCCGCTCTGTCCGTAGAGAGAAGATGACAGCAAAGAGCCCTGTTGGACCTAAAGCCATAATCCTACCACACAGGGCTATGGAGATGGACAGGATTACACCAGCGGTGACTGCAATGTCACCGCTATGGCTGTGGCCTGGCACTAAGCCTGCATGGTTAAGTCCCCGATTACGGCTCATATGGTGCATGGTACAGTATTAGAATGTACACATACTCTAGAACCTTTTAAGGCCCTTACACAGCCCCAACAATGACCAGCAAACAAACAAACAAAAAAACATTCTCTCGTTGGCTGTTGGGTTTAGAATGTATGTTATGGAAATGGAGGGTGCTACAGTACACTATACTCTAGTTTCTTGGAAAATCATAGCACACTGGTCAAACGTACCACAACCCCACCAAATTACAATTTTGAGCAAGTTGAACTGGAGGAAAAAATGTATTCCAACAAACGGCAACAATCAAAAACAGGCATAGCACACCAACCCAACAGAGGCCAACAACTGTTGGCTTTAGTGTATTTTGGTCATTGTTGGGGCAGTGTGAATTGCCCTTTGAAAGGTCTACTGCCACAGTGAAAGTAAGAAAAATAAATAAATAAAGGTTGGGTTTAGGGCTAGGTTAAAAAAAAAAAAATCGATGATCAAATGATTCAGAATCGATTCATGAATCCAAAAATCAATCTTTTATTTAATGAATGAATTAATAAATGAAGGAATGAATAGTTCATTAATTCATTCAATGATTCATTCAATTATCCATTCATTTTTGGAAATCAGTATCGATACCCAGCCCTAGTATTGATGTGTTGCATAACTTGGCAGTCATGTAATTAAGGTTACAGCAAAAAAAAAAAAAAAAAAAGTTTTAGTAACACTAACCGAATCGATATTGAATCGAATCGAATTGAATCATGATAATTGATTCTGAACGTTGTGAATCGGAATCGAATCGATTCTTGAAATTCGAATCGATACCCAGCCCTAGTTGGGTTGGTATAAAATAGGCACCTACACAATAAAGAGCAAGTCCCTGTCCATACAAACTCTTTCTGTCTGTCTGTCTATCTGCTTTTTACTCAGGCTCTATCGGCTTGATAGCATTCATATTTGGCAGCGGTATCCGCAATGGCCCCGGGCAGACTCTGGGGGATAATTTTGGAATCAATTAACATCGTCGCTCATTTTAACCAAAAATACTGCTCGTTTAAAAAAATAATTCAATAAAAAATACTCCTGCTCCGGCAAACATATCTACTGCACCCAAGTCAAGCCAGCCAAAAGAAATACTGCTCCGAATACACAACATGCCAGCGCTGTTCTACTAGTCACTTAAAATTAGTGGGTTGTATTGTCCACCCTGTACAATAGTCTACAAACCATGCTGTCATTCAGATGGGAGTGATTCACTTACATTCACTTACTATGCTAATGCTGATATACATACATATATATATATATATTATTAATTATTTTAAAAAATTAATTTCTAACTTTTTTTTGCACAAGGAAAATATACATAACAAGACATGGATAGATATAGATATATTATAAAAAAAATGAATATAATTCAGTCATAGATATATTATTCATGTTTTAAATGATTTAAAATGTCCTTACATTCTGTCGGTACTCAGGATCACCAACAGGGAGCTGTATTTTCAGCTGTATTTTAAAATTATGTAGAGTATCGCAATATATCTCAATATGTATTGTATCGCAATGTATCATGATATGTATCATATTGTGAGGTCCTTGCCAATACCCAGACCTAGGGGTGACAGGCATGTAATGGACTAAATGGCCAATTACTGACTGCTTCAATAAGAACTAGCAGTTGTTTACAAGGCAATTTGAAAGTTTCATGTGATTTTATTCCCACTTTACATGGTTGAGGATTAAAATACCCAGATTGAAATTAATATAGCTGCAGGACATTGGTCTCTCCTCAAGGCTCTGTGACATCCACTCAGGGGTCCTAAAAGATCCCACCAGTATGTGTCTATCGTGATTACGATATCCCAGTGATACCCACAACCATGGTAGCCTGCCTATAGCTGCCAGAACCCAAGACATGAACAAAACTTTCAACTGCCATTTTGTAAACTTTCAATTGTCATTTTGCAATCTGATGAATGCCCTTGTATTAAAAACATTAAAAGATTACTTTACCGGGCAGTTGTTCTGAGTGTACCAACAGACCTTTAATGCCCTGTGCCCTGCAGGATGCGGCTAGTTGTTTTTAGGGGCGCCCAGCTGTTGCTGGATCTCAAGGTAATCTGGGTTAATGGTGATTTCACGTTGCTGTCCCGTTCTTACCGCTCTTTTCACAGGGGAAAAGAGGCGCCGTCACATCTGAGTGTGTGTGTGCGTGTGTGTGTGTGTGTGTGTGTGCATGCGTGTGTGTGGGCGGGTGCGTGTTTGCGTATCCAGCGGCCGGCTGTACCTGGGGGAGGTTTAGGGGGTAAGCGGTTTTACTCCGGGGGATTTGTCGGTGCAGTAATCCTGCCGGGTCAGCCTAAAAGAAAAGACGGCGGTACGTCCTGCGGTTATGTACGGATATGTGTATCCGTCTCCGCGATCCCGATGATGACCCGGTGACCTCTCGCCGCGGTCGTGCAAATCTCTGCTCATGACAATCCTAAGCTGTTCCACGACCGCGGCCGCCTCCCCAACACCA
Organism: Borostomias antarcticus; assembly: GCF_949987555.1. Classification (NCBI taxonomy): domain Eukaryota; kingdom Metazoa; phylum Chordata; class Actinopteri; order Stomiiformes; family Stomiidae; genus Borostomias; species Borostomias antarcticus. The sequence continues at coordinate 23,682,226 of NC_140240.1, forward strand.
GCACAATAACATCAGCGACACAATGCTAACCAGCTCTGTGATTAATCACTCCCTTGGGATGGCAGTAGAGTAACCGTGGAGAGAGAGAGAGAGAGAGAGAGAGAGAGAGAGAGGGGGGAGGGGGGCGATAGATGGGAGATAGATGGGTGTGGGTGGGTGGGGAGGGGAGGGGCATGGACTGGACAGGAGGCTGTAGTTCAGCACTGGACAAGAGGCTGTAGGTTACAAGCCCAGAGGTGTGGTGGTGGCGGCATTGACAGACCTTGACCAAGACCAATAGGAGTTAACCTACGTCTGCCAGTAGGAATTTACGAGAGCATTTCATGAGCCACTATATACAGTAAATGCATAAAAGCAGGTGCCTCTCCGAAAGAGGTGGTCTGTATTAGCCTGTAGGAGTTAAGCGATGCCAGATACAAAGCATGTATCAGACTTAATCTATGTTTGGACATACAAACAAACAACGTTGAGTATGGATGTTTAGCGGACAGAGAGATGGGAGGGACTCGGAACGCACCCCTGCTGCACGCCTCGCCACGTGCGACACGTCAAGGACACTCCGAGAGTTTACCTTTCCGTCCTCCGTCAACACGGCTCTTATTGGCTGCCGCACATACTGGATGGCCTGAAGACTGTCTAAACACACCTGAACACGGGACCGCAGTCAGGTGGCAGGCTGGGAGACCGCTGCTCGCTGGAGGGAGGCCAGATGAGGATGTGTGAGCGTCCCTCTGCAAATGTTTGGACTGATACTGCCTGTTTGCTAACAGAGAGTAGGTAGGGCTGGCTTTTTGTGAGCACTGAGGTGATATCGTGGACTTGCCACCATGCAATGTAATCTCTTGAGCATAAAGGCACAAGGGCCGCGGTGCAAACCGTAACTACTGGCCATTATTAACCGCAGCCCTTATGAACGAGTCATTCTGAACAGAGCGCATGACTTTGGCACGTCCAGCAAATCAACGCTACTCTTGTCAGAAAACGGGTGTCCAATTCAATTCAACGGCGCGCAAACAAGGTAGCTCGTCGGGCAAGAATCCATCACCCCTGCCACGGCGACGGTCCTGTTTCGTCCTCCCGAGAGCTTGTCCAGGAAAGCGCTCTCTTCCCAGAGCTCCTCCGTGCCATACTCCCTACTACCCATCAATCTTCCCTTCGTACCTGCTCCCTTCCTTCAGGCGCCCCTCGGTTTGTGCTCTTCCATAAATGGGAAGAACACGGTCCTCACAGAGCCAGTGGGATTTCCGAAGACTTAGCTAGCTCACGTAAAGGTGTCATGGAGAGATATTTACAAAGCTGACAGTTTTAATGGATTGGCTTCCCATTGTTTCATTATCCATGGGATGTTGGGCTAAAAACTACTGACGTCTACCCAACAGATACGTGTATAAAGGGAGGCCTTAGACAAATCTGCAGGGGCTAAAACAATTATCATCCGTAAAATGGCTCTGTTTGTCCTGCATGATTCTGCAGTAGGACGTTTACCGCCAGTGTCATTCTGACTACGACAAGCGCCACTGGTGACATGGTTTACAGCAGCTGATTGGACGCTGACCGGCTCAGCTCAGGTACACATCACAGTGCTGCATTCGCACCGTCAGTTTAGTTGTGATTTGACGATCCGTGCCGACACCCCAGGTTAGCCTGGGAAATTGGACTCTACCGAAACAGAACACTAGTCCCTGGCGGGGAGGGACACACACACACACACACACACACACACACACACACACGCACGCACGAACGCACGCACACACACACACACACACGCAATTGACTGGGAATCACGGCACAGATAGAATCTCACAAGGCGAGTGGCAGGGGGAACTATTAGGAGCTTGTTCTTGGTTTCACCTTTACCTTGGCGCTCGCCCAAGCGTATAATGGGAGCGGACAAGCGACCCGGCCCCCCAGTGCCGACAGCCCCCCCCCTTCCCCCATGCGGGAATTAAATTGAACCCAGGACCTTTCTTGCTGTGAAACAGCAGTGCAAGGCACCTTGCGGTAGTAGGCGGTTATAGCCGGCTGGTCTATGTTAGCCTGTGATCACCGGGCCGGCGGACGGATCGCTGCTTGAAAGGCGGCGCTCTGAAAGGCCCCTGTTATACGGGAGCAAAGATGTCCATTTGCTGGTGTGTGAAGATATGCTTTTAGAGGGAGAAAGAGAGGGGGGCAGAGGGGAGGGAGGGGGAGAGAGAGAAAGAGGGAGGGAGAGACGGTGAGAGTGAGAGAGAGATTGCGAGGCAGACACACAGGCGTATGGCGTGGCGTGCGTCTTGTGCATATCCTATAGACCGTCATTCATGCGTCTTGTGGAACACATGCTTGTTGTGTAGATGAGCCTTTTTCTCCTGGCTCTAACCGCTCTGCCCCCCCCGCCCTCCCCCCCCCCCCCCCCCCAGGTTTGATCTTTCGGCACCCCGGAGGCGCAATGCACTTTGCTCACAGGCGGCGATTGTCTGCTCGCTTGAATATTTGATGGGGAAGCCCCGCGCTCGTTAGCGGCTCGTGGCGAGGCGCCGCGACGCAGGTGATTTCTGTCGTCTCCCAACAGGCCATGGTGCTCTTCTACAAGGGGGCGCTTGACCAAATCCATGCATTACAGATAAATAAGACGTACATTCACCCATGTAGAAGAATCTCCTTCTTCTCTTTCAGCCCTAATTGAAGACATTATTTGTTTTTCTCCCCTCTCCCCACATATTCAAAGCTGATTGCATCTGGTTTTATAGCTTCTTTGGAAATCACACTGATGAGTCCAACGCCTCCCCTTTATAAATCTGGGCTTGTGTCTGTTAAATAAATAATGGCTACCCTATCAAGATGGAGGCAAGAGAGGGAGAGAGAGAGAGAGAGAGAGGTAACAGCCATGGTATTCAAAGCTGAAGGTCCCCCCACTTTAAAATACTTGTCCTCTCATCAATTATTAAAACACGCTTCTTGGAAATGATGCTCGGATGAACAGGTGGAGGGGGGCTGGGCCTCAGGTTAAATCCAGCGGGCGTTGACGAAAACCGGCCGTGCTACTTTTCCACGTGACATCTTTAATTTCCGGAATCGCAAATGACCTTTGTTTTACCCCCTTTCTCGCGGATAATTTGTTTCTAAACTGGCACTTTGTCTTTTTGCGTAAGATATGAGACAAACATAGCTGTGTTGTTTTTGTCCCAACGGTTTCCTCCTCTCAAGTCTAGTTATTTGGAATGAGAGATTAGTTATTTTTTTCCTGGAAAAATGTCATTGCATTATTAAAGCTTCGCTAATGGATTGGATTATATCCAGCTAGACTAGCCATGTCAGTTGAGAACACAAGGATCCCCCCCCCCCCTTTACATAACGTGAGATGACGATCCTCATGTAACCTGATGACTCCATGCCAGTGGGTCTATTATTGCTACTGTTTTGCCACCAGCAGAACTATCTTCCAGTGTGGTTATTGCACATGGACGACCGCCACTGGACTCAGCGCCGGTTCTCCACGTGTAATCCAGCCACCTGTTGCAGCGGCCAAGCAGCCCTGTGCCGCCGACAGGGACATCATCCCTGTCGGGGATGATGCATTACATCTTAAATGGTGTTGAGAGACTTTAAGATGTAATGCATCATCCCCGACATGGGCGGCAGCAGTGAGTAGGCTAAACAAAGCGGAGTGCGCCGATTCGCCGGTAGAAGAAGACAGTCGACGCGCTGTGGATATAAAACATTTAAGTGTACAAATTTGCCTTTTATTTGAAAGGTGGGGGACTACAAACTGTAGCGACTTAGGAGAAAAGGCTTTCATCTTTCCAACGATGTGTTTACTTTGGTGAGTAACGAAATGGTTTTGTCTGTAGACTCGGACGACCGGGCCGATGAAGCGCTTTCATAGGCAAATTGCATTGAGAGTAACAGGGCGTTATCCGTAGGATATCGCCCTGGACAAGGTCTATGGACGCGAGGACTCGGTATCGGTCCCCCGCCGGACGGCCAACGCTCCTGGTCACCCTCAGAGGAAGGATGGGCGAGTGGGGGAAAATGCAGGGAATGTCTTCGAAGACCACTCCTGCACGCATGCGTGTGTGCGTGTGGGTGTGTGTGTGTGTGTGTGTGTGTTTCTCAGTGTGGCCACTCCCCGCACGCCCACGGCACGTGTGTGTGTGCGTCATAACTGTAAGACGAATAAACGGTCCCCACCCCCATCTGGACGCTCGCGACCGAGCAAACGCTCTGGCGAGCTCTGTAGTTTCCACATTAGGAGTATGATATCCAGGCTCAACAGGGGTGTTCAGTCACTCAAAGGACACATCGCTACAGTTTCGCTACACGTCGGTCCAGTTTGCGTGCCAGAGAGTAACATTACCCGTACATTCCCACATTATTCGTTTGGCCACGGCAGCCTTAAAGACAAGGAGGCCTAGTTTTGGGTTCGCTTGACGTCGGAAGATCGTTAAAGGTAGTCTCACTTTAGGCATCTCGAAGTAAACCAAGACTTTATCGCCGAACAATCATTCTTCACACAGATTACCTAACTGTCAGGAAATGTCTGGCTGTTTAACAGAATGAACAACATTAAGTTGGCTGCAAGTCTTGGAATATACATCTGAGACCAGGGTTAATGGAAAAAAAAGTGTGTTCTGTGCGGTCTCTCGGACGTGCACGCACGCACGCGCACACACACACACACACACACACACACACATACACACACACACACACACACGCACACACACACACGCACATACAACTTTAAGCGTGAATGAGTCAACACTGTTATGTGGGCTGGAGCTGAGGGACTGGATGTCAATCAAATCCATTTTACCTTGGCACTGGAATCCTTGTTTTCCAAACCCCCTGTGAACACAGAACAGAGGACGAGGTGAGACATCGTCATACGATGGACTTCACATCAAGCAGAGAGATGGCAAGAGAGACACACAAAGAGAGATAGACAGAGAGAGACAGAGACAGAGAGATAGACAGAGGCAGAGAGAGAGACAGACATAGGCCTGGATTACGCTACTGCGTTTGTCCATGGCTACATATCACATGCGAAATTGCAAATAAAGATCTGTTCAAATCTCTTATCACACTAACGCACCCGAAAAAATGCATCACACCACCATTAAAGAGCATGTCAAACAGGTCATTTACGAGTTTGAGCTATAGCAATCAAGGGTATACGTTTCTTGGCTAGAATGTTGTGAGTTTAAAATGCAGCTGTCCAGCTATCCAACCAACGCCAACAGTCACCAACAAATACATTTCCATCCCTGTTTGTGTTCCATGTCTGGTGCGCATTTTCTGCTTTTAAAATATTATTTTCTTTTTTTGTGATTAATCCAAAAAGATTGCCTTTTATTTCAATCTCTAATTGTAATCTCAATCTGCGCTGCTGTGATAATATTATAGCCTATTACTACTGTTCACCTTATTATTTATGTAGCCCACGGGTACCCACACTTTTTGGCTTGTGAGCTACTGTGAGCTACAGGTTGTCACTCTGTAACATCACCATCAAGAGATGAATAGACCTACTATTTTAAACTTCACCGCAGATATGGGCAAACATGAAAAAAGCCCTATAAAAAGGTGACTTGATGACGCACGTTGAAGTTCCGTGTGCGGAGGCAAGCAGTCACGTCACCTCTCTTGTTGTCCAAATGAGCAACATTTCCCCCTTCTACTTTGTAGAATACAAGTGTGACAGTTTTGTACTGTGGTTCAGCTGAGTATTTTAATGATTTAATGATGTGTCAGCTGATATCATCATTGTTTAGGCTTGTATGTCCAGCTGCTACAATTCAAACCTAGCCGATGTTAAGTGACAAGTGACAGAAGGGTGGCGGTTCTGGGTACGTGATGTGGGGGCCCTGTCACTTGTCACTTAACATTTTGAATTTGTATTTTATTTGGATTTCCACATGGTATCATAGATCAAAATATTCATTTCAAAGCCATAACACCAAGAAATAAAATCCCAGAGGATAGCACTTAAAGCAGTAATTAAAACACTTATTTCCAAATGGTCCTCGATGGTAACATAAAAGCACTACTGTACAAAGACAAAACATACGAAAAACAAATGAACAAATAGGCCTGAGCTATACAATTACATTTTATAGCTCAAAATATTCTTACCTAGGAATCAAACCTCCTCCTTTCAAGGTTGGCCCAATAATTCTCCCCACAGATATGCCTTTACTTTGGTTTTGAAGATAGATTTTGTTTGGCTCTGCTTAACATTCAAGGGTAAATGGTTCCATAGTGGAATGCCAGTATAGAAAAAGGAGCTCCTAGCTAGTTTACCATCTGATGACTTGCGCAGCATAATCCTTACTTTTTTTGAGTTTCTGATTTTGCTAGGCTACTATCAGCCTGCTAGTTTATTGTGGTACAAAATAGATTGTATAAAATGACTTGTAGCAGCTGGACATACAAGCCTAAACAATGATGAAATCAGCCCACACATGATTAAATTATTAAAATAAAAGAAGATGATGTCCGCACACAGTATAAGGTCTCTGTCCGTGCTTTATTCACCCCCAAATAATGCACACAAGTAACGTTTCGCCCACAAGGACTTCTTCTTCAGAAGAAGAAACGTTACTTGTGTGCATTATTTGGGGCGTGAATAAAGCACGGACAGAGACATTATACTGTGTGCGGACATCATATTCTTTTACTTGGATATACTCTAGTCCAGCACCAGTTTTTTCTAGTTTTTCCAGGATGTGCATATCTACTTCTGTCGATAAAGTATTAAAATACTCAGCTATACTGAGCCTATTCACACCTGGAGGGGCCAGGAAGTTCAGTGAGAGTCATGTTCTTTGACTTCTCCAGTGCTTTCAACACCACCCCCACCCCCCTCCAGCTCACAGAAGAAGCTCCCAGCTATGCAGGTAGACCATGACTCGGTGGTCTGGATCACAGACTCCCTCACCGGCAGGCCACAGTATGTCCGTCTGCAGGGCTGCCTGTCCGACGTGATGATTAGTAACACAGGTGCCCCCCAAGGAACAGTGCTGTCTCCTTTACAGTTCACCCTCTACACCTCTGACTTCAGCCACAGCTCTGGAGCGTGCCACCTCCAGAAGTTCTCGGACGACTCCTCTATCGTGGGCTGCATCAGGGCAGACGATGAGGAGTACAGGGATGTGGTCAGGAGATTCGTTGAATCATCTGAGGAGAACCAGCTCAAACTCAACATCAGCAAGACCAAGGAACTGGTGGTGGACTTCAGAAAGAACAGGAGGCTTCCAGCCCCCATCACCATCAAGGGGGAGGACATTGAGATGGTGGACTCAAACAAGTTCCTGAGAGTGCACCTGAACAACAAACTGGACTGGACTGACAACACTGAGGCCCTCTACAGGAAAGGACAGAGCAGACTGTTCTTCCTCAGGAGGCTCAGGTCCTTTGACGTGTGTAGAAGACTACTGAGGATGTTCTACCAGTCTGTTGTAGCCAGAACACTGTTCTTTGCTGTCGCCTGCTGGGGAGGCAGCATCAAGTCGGGGGAGTCAAACAAGCTGGTGAGGAGGGCCGGCTCTGTCATGGGGCAACAACTGGACAGCCTGGAGTCTGTGGCAGAGAGGAGGGTGAGGGACAAACTGAAGTCTATCCTAGACAACCCCTCCCTCCCCTCCATGGCGAGCTGTGGGAGATGGGGAGCACCTTCAGACACGGGCTCCTCCCACCCAGGTGCAACACGCGGTTCAGAGGTCCCTTTGTGCTAGCAGCCATCAGACTATACAACAGTGCCTGAGCGTTACATGTGTTATAGAGGTGTGCACATATGTATGTATGTATGTATGTATGTATGTATGTATGTATGTATGTATGTATGTATGTATGTATGTATGTATGTATGTATGTATGTATGTATGCATGCATGTATGTATGTATGTATGTATGTATGTATGTATGTATGTATGTATGTATGCATGCATGTATGTATGTATGTATGTATGTATGTATGTATGTATGTATGTATGTGTATTTCTAGATATTTGGATGTATGGATGGATGTCTATATGTATATTCCTTGACTTCTCTACTTGCATACAGTAGTTATATTTATAGTTATATTAATACTAGGGCTGTCAAATTAACACGTTAATGAGATTAATTAAATATGCAAACATTGACGTGGTAATAAAAAGTAATGCAAATGAAACGCATTCATTGATTTCATCCAGCTGTAGGTGGCACAGTTGCCCTGGCAATGCCTGATTTAACATTATTGAAGCAACAAACTTAATTTGGACCTGAATGACCCCTCAATTCCACTGACTCCGGTTCCGGTGCGTTCCAGTTACCGTACGGCAGCTGGAGTTGACCGTCGCCATTCTAGACAATGTCTGTGTTGCCACCAGATGCGGTGCGGCACGTTTCAGAAGCGTCCCCAAACCGGCTCTCTGCGGAGCTCCGGTAGAAATAGACAGCATGTGTGTTTTTTAGACGGATGCCGCGGCTGGGACGCATCAAGTAGTAGGACTAGTAGAAGAAATGGGTAGTTATACCCATTAGGTACAAAATGCTTGCTCCTGAAGCACAACCAGTAGGGGTTGAAGGCACCCTTACAGTTTGTTCAGTTCAGGTTGAAAATCAGTGCCTATAAATCAAAAATAATAATCCTGGCCTGGAAAATGCCTCTAGCAAGAGTGGTCAAAAGAATTCGCCACTCGTGATTTCCGCTGCCTTTGACAGCGCCAGTCGACCCCTCGGTCACCATCTCACGTGAGTCTAATACAGTGTAGCTGCACATCTCCTCAGTCACCAGGCCACGACAGAACACTTCATTCTCTTGATACAGAGCAGAGCGGGCAGCTGTGAGATGACCGCTGTCGTGACATAGACAATAATGTCATGTCTTTGAATTGAAATATCTTGGGGGGCTTTTGCCAGAAAAAATGGATATGCGATCAATTTGTGATTAATTAGATTACTTATTTATAGATTATGTAATTAATTAGATGCATTTTAATAGTTTGACAGCACTAATGTATACTGATTGTATGTATTTAGGTACATACAGTATATACAGTATCTTATCCTAATGTGTTCTATGCTGCACAGTTATTGTACAGAACGGATGTACATAATCCCTGATATCCCTCTGTTCATGCTGCTACCCTCGTATCCTTATCTAGCTTTGTGTTACTCTGTATCTAGTGTTTCTTTTTTTCTTTCAAACCTTTCTGTAATTTTTCAACTGCTGAAATGCCAAATTTCCTCCTGGGGGATCAATAAAGTATGTGTGTGTGTGTGTGTGTGTGTGTGTGTGTGTGTGTGTGTGTGTGTGTGTATGTATGTATGTATGTGTGTGTGTGTGTATGTACAGGTATGTATGTATGTGTGTATGTGTATGTATGTATGTATGTGTGTATGTATGTGTGTATGTATGTACTGTATGTACTGTATGTACTGTATGTACTGTATGTACTGTATGTGTATGTATGTATGTATGTTTGTATGTATGTATGTATGTGTGTGTATGTATGTGTGTATGTGTGTATGTATGTGTGTATGTATGTATGCATGTATGAATGTATGAATGTACAGTATGTATGTATGTATGTATGTATGTATCTATCTATCTATCTATCTATCTATCTATCTTTCTATCTGCAGTACAAAACTGTCACACCTGTAATCTACTAAGTAGCAGGAGGAAAAAGTTGCTCATTTGGACAACAAGAGAGGTGACGTGACTGCTTGCTTCCCCACACGCAACTTGAACGTGCGTCATCAAGTCACCTTTTATAATGGCTTTTTTTATATCTGCGGTGAGGTTTAAAATAGGTCTATTCATCTCTTAATGGTGATGTTACAGAGTGACAATATGCAGGACATGGACAGACAGTTGGTGTATTCATAAAAACATTCACCCACCCTAATATTTATTCACAAGCACATACTTTTGCATCAGGATTACTGACATAAACCCATTCAATGCGTCTCATCCTATTCGTCATATTCAAGTCTCATCTTAATATGGGAGCTATAATATGAGGGAATGGATGAAGGACTTAACACAAACTGATAATAAGGACTATATATTGGAACATTTGGACTGAATTAGACTTGAATAGAGAATATTATTCAAAGAGAAAATGGCAGGAGTGCTCGGAAGTTGAGACAGGTGTGATGAAGGTGTTATTTGGTCGGGAACACAAAAGCTTGGGAGCCAAGCTGTTATTCTCCTGGACTCCTATTATTTTATTTCCAAAATGATATTAGCCATAGTATCCACTAAGATACTATATAGCTCAGATACTATATAGCTCTAGTGAATCACCTGTTTGATTGTTATAATGTGAAGTGAACACAGCGTTACAGTGTAGGCATACTCCTAGAGTTTATTACACTAAAGTGCAGCTCCAGATTTTGAGCGCCAAAACGTAGCTCTGGCCGTATCCCAAGGCCTCCGGAAGAAAACGCCGAAACATGCAGTAGTGTAGTCCAGGCCAGGGACAGGCAGAGAGGCAGAGAAAGAGAAAGAGAGAGAGAGAGAGAGAGAGAGAGAGAGAGAGAGAGAGAGAGAGAGAAAGCAATACCAGTTCATGCTTTTACACTCTTCCCCTCTTGTGATTTGAATCAACTACATACTTCTGGAAAGTGATCATATTAATCTCAAGGTTGATGCATTACATGGACAATACCTCACATCAAATGTTAGTGAAGACAGAGTATTCTGGAACCAGGTGCATGGGTGGTGTGTGTGTGTGTGTGTGTGTGTGTGTGTATGTGTGTGTGTGTGTGTGTGTGTGTGTGTGTGTGTGAGAGAGAGAGAAAGAGAGAGAGTAGAAAGAGAGCTGTACTTAGTACTTAGTAGAAAGAGAGCTGTTAGTTAACTTACAGTAATTAAACATATACTTAATCTGTTTTTTTTCATGTTAATTTTGAATTGTGTTCTTGACGCTTTGGCAATATTGTTCACCCGACATTCATGCCAATAAAGCATATTGAATTGAATTGAATTGAATTGAATTGAGAGAGAGAGGGGGGGGGGATAGAGAGAGAGAGAGAGAGAGAGAGAGAGTGTGTGTGTGTGTGTGTGTGTGTGTGTGTGTGTGTGTGTGTGTGTGTGTGTGTGTGTGTGTGTGTTGTCATGGAGGAGGGTTGGGCTGTTACAGTAGGCCTAGCTTCTTATTACCACCTCATAAAGGATAGGTTATTGTCTTATTCACCTCTGTTGATCATTATGGCCAATAAACCCAGAGTAAGAAAGAGCAGTCAGACAAAAATAAAACAAGTTAGTAGGCCAGTAATTTGTTTTCCTGGAGTCATTACACCTTACTAAGTGGGTATTTTAGA
>NC_140240.1:23696026-23803526 GCF_949987555.1 Borostomias antarcticus
GGGGTATGAGTGGGTCATTCTGAGGAAGGTTCAGGGCTGGGGTATGAGTGGGTCATTCTGAGGAAGGTTCAGGGCTGGGGTATGAGTGGGTCATTCTGAGGAAGGTTCAGGGCTTCTGGGCTATTCTGAGCATGTGGCTGAGCAGACTCGCTTTTGATGAACTGAGCATGTTGACGGAGTACGCCACAGGACTGGAGGTTCCTGACAGCGGGGACCCTGTCCCTGAGTTGGGTCTTGAGATAGACTTGACCGGCTGCACAGGACCTTGGTTGAACACTAGGCCGCCTGCTGAAATGGATCTGTATGTGTTGACTGGAAAAATGCTGTACAAGTGCTGTGTTGTTGCTTTGAATAAAAGTGGGCTGAATGGGAGACAGGACACAGTATGGAGAGCAAAATTCCAGGTGGCGAATGAGTGCAAGCCGGTGTGGAGGGTCCTGTACAAGGGTCCGCTGAGCAAGAGGACAGGCCACCTGCTGGGGAGAATCTTGCAGGGGGCGCTGGCCGTTAATAGTTTTCTGTCCAGAATCAATCCAGCTGTCTCCAGTGAATGTTCTTTCTGTCCGTCTCCAGAGACAATTTTTCATTGTTACATTGAGTGTGAAAGATTGAGGGTGCTGGTAGCCCTTAAAACAATTTTCTTGCACTGTCAGGAGACGTGGACAGAGAGGGGGTTTATTTTTGGGGCTGGGGACCGGAAAGTCAATGCGGCCAAGTGGCAACTGTTGAATTTTGTGGTGGGGCAAGCAAAGTTGTCTATTTACAAGACTAGGAAATGCTAAATTGAGGCGGGTCGGGGGCAAGACTTACTCTCACTGTTTATTGCTCTGGTGAAAGCAAGAGTCGGGGTTGATTTTAGGTTTTTCACCTTGATGAGCAATGTGGACAAGTTCATATCACAGTGGTGTTTTAATGAAGTGGTCTGTTCGGTTATTGAGGGGGGGCTGGTTTTTAATACTATCTTTGCATAGTTTTTATTTTTATTTTTAAGGGTATGTGCTTTATATTTTGTTGGTGTGATTGTATGTGGATTGTGACATGTGACATCCATGAGCATGTGATTTGTTGAATATTGTTAATTAAAGGTTTGTTAAAAATCAAAAATCTCTCTCTCTCTCTTTCTGTGTGTGTGATTTTAATTTTAACTCGAAAATCAGCTGAGTGCGAACGTCATTCAGAGTGATGTTGAGTAACAATAGGCTACTAAAAGATACAAAATATGTATTGCATCAAACAAACAAACAAACAAACAAACAAATAACCAGGAGAATAAGAGAGATAAAGGGTACAAGATACAACTAAAAATCCTTCAAATAAAACAAGTTGGCTAGCCTACTATAAGAGTAATGAGAGGGAAGTTAAAACTCAGTCAGATAAAACAAGTGCGGGCAAAAGTAAAATGATTAAGAAATAATGATTTCAAATGACTACTGGTAACTACACTATAGTGAGTCCAGTTTAAAAGTAGTTTGGAGGGAGTTCCAGGCAGCAGGAGCATAAAACGAAAAAGTGGATTTACCCTGCTCAGTCCGAACTCTTGGGATCTCTAAAGAGAGACAGTCACAGGATCGAGGGCCAGAAGACAGGACATTGAAGTGATATCAAATGAGCATTGAAGTGATATAAAATGAATGTTTGCCTAGAAGGGCCTTATAGATGAAAACATGCATATGTCACGTACAGGAGAGACCATCCAACAGTAGCATACAGAATACAATGAGTGCTGTAGGGGTCTCTAATTGGCTGAGTGGTAAATGGCATCCGAAGGTGCCAGACTCTGCACATGAAAACAACTTCAACAACTCATTTTCTACAAAGCAAAGGAAATTTATATTTATTTCTGAAAAGAAAACCACTTTTTTTTTTCTTTCCATCGTTTTTTCACAAGCTTCTAAAAGTGAGTTTCTCAAGAATCCATATACCTATGTATTTATAGACTGAAACTCTCTCAATGAAAAATCCATAGTGTGTGTGAGTGTGTGTGTGTGTGTGTGTGTGTGTGTGTGTGTGTGTGTGCGTGTGTGCGTGTGTGTGTGTGTGTGTGTGTGTGAGAGAGAGAGAGAGAGAGTGAGTAGCCTGTGTATCCGTGTACCAAGTGAAAGTTATTCTTCAACTCAGAGCAAATATGCATGAGCCCTGGCCTTCGCCCTAATCATTCAGAGGCTATTCTGGCACCTGATTGGACGAAACCTGCAGTGAAACCTGCAACTCCATCACCAGTTTTCCTGTCTACAGAGAGAAGGGGACAGAGACAGGGAAGAAGATCCAAGGAATATGGCCGCCACCTTGACTTTACTGTTGCTCTGCCAACTCTCACTGTTTTCAACCGTGACATCCAAAAAAGGTAGGCTAACAATACAGTATGAAATAACACAATACAGCACAATAATGAAATGTACTGATTTATAAATCTCAATTGGAGAAGAGTGATGTATTTGATAGACCACTCAGTTGAAGTTGTGTCAACCTTATTTTGCATCCAGAAACTAGGAGTTCATAAAACTCATTCTAAAGTGTGCCACGTTGAAGACAGAGTGCCTGTTTTGGTCCGTTTTTTGGTCTTTCTTTCCCAACTCAGTCCGAACTCTACTACTAGCTGACTAACTATAGTCAAGAGTGTGAGAGTCTTTCACAATGCTATACGTTTATAGTCATACAGTGTACTGTTCCTGTACTGGTAAAGTCTCCTTCTGTCATATACAGTTGTATGTACGGCGCAGAGTGGGACATCATCCATTCCCACATCCTGCTCATCCCGCTATTCCTTCATCCCCAGTATGCGGGCGTCCTCCGGTGTCCGACGGAATGGACGTGAGGCCGCTGAAGCGCGTGTACGAGATCGGCGAGGAGGAGACCCTCTCCTGTGAGCTGGGGTACACCCCTTCAAAGCCTCCACGCAAGATCGCCTGCACCTCCACGGGAGAGTGGACCAAACCGGAGCTCGTGTGCACCCGTGAGTTCATTCCCCCTTCCGGAAACGTCTGTGACCCTAAAGCCCAAAGTCTATGCCATGTAGTTAAGACTCTTCATCTGGAGTCTAAGATGACTTGTGTGTTTCACTGTTAACAGTTAACATTAACATTAGGCCATACTGTTTACTTTATTCAAGTAAATCTGCTCCACACAGGTTTACTTGAAGTCTGTATACTGTATTGTTTTCCTTATAATGTCTAGCCGTGTAGGACTGGAATGAGGAATTGATTAGTGCTGATAAGATTTCAGAACAAGCGATAACAAAAATTCCAATGTACCTGTACTTGTTACATATGGCAAAGTAAACATTGATAGGGCAGTGATAATTCTACCATCATTTATGACGACCGTGTGAACTGGGATCAAAATAGCTGGTCTGAATGGGTCTTGTTTATATCTCAATCCAGCAAAGACGTGCCCGATTCCCAAGCCTCTGCTGTCCTTAACATTTGCGAAGAAAGAAGTGCCGTTCAAGAGTGTTCTCAACTACACCTGTGATGAAGGGTCAGCAGCAACGTACCAGTTTTACAGACTCAACACTTTTTTCCTCAGCCAAGTAGAATGTGGCCTACTAGTGGTGCGTCCGCTCATATCACACCAATCACATTTGGTTTTCTACAGATACGTAATGGAGGGAGCCAATCGGAGCCAGTGTTTACACGACGGCCGCTGGAGTCATCCACCTCCGCTATGCAAAGGTGCCGTAATCTCTCTAGGCGGTTCCCATCAAAGCACACAAAATCAATTTGAGTCCGAATCCTCTTTTACCCTGCAGCTGTGAGTTGCGGTCTTCCTCGGGCCCCTCTACATGGTAAAGTGGTCTATGATGACAAGAAGTTTACCGGCAACACAACCATATACGGGCAAGGTTGGACGTATGAGTGTCTGCCACCCAGAGCACCAATCGGTCGCCAGAGAGGATCCTGTTTGGCCAACGGGAACGTGACCGAACCACCGGAGTGCCGTGGTAGGTGGACACGAAAATAAAATAATAACTGTTAATATGGAATTTGCTATATGCAATGGTATTGCTTATCATTACACAATAAGTCAATACATTGACACACATTCCCTCCAACCAATCCGACCTCTGACCCCTATGCCTGACCAATCTGACCTTTGACCCCAGAGGTGAGCTGCCCCATCCCGACGGGCATAGACAACGGCTTCATCAGCTTCGCCGTGATGAGGGAGCACGGCTACAAGGACAAGGTCAAGTACGAGTGCAACGAACACTACGTCCTGGACGGGCCCGCCGAAATACAGTGTGAGAACACAGGAAACTGGTCACGCAAGGCGGTTTGCAGGGGTGAGTCTGAAGTGTTCCAAAATATTGTTCTTCGCCTTCCTTTTCAATCAGCAACTAACTATTTTATCATTGATGACTAAAGATAATGCCACAGGAGAACTGGTTATAATATGTTTTTTTTTTTTTGCGTGAATCTTTTTTCTTCCACAGCTCCTTGTAGCGTTGGGATCAAACGCGGACGTATCTTCTACAACGGCAAGAAGATCTGGATCGGGGACTTCAAACCCAACCGGGTCCTGCACAGGGAGCCTGTCGTCTTCTACTGCCTGAACAAGGAGCAGAAGTGCGGCTACCCTGTCGCCAGCACGTGCAACGACGGCACACTCAAGATCCCAGAATGCTTTGAGGGTGAGGCTTGTTCAGTCTTCTGCCATACTTGAAGGATTAATTCAGCATTTTTAAACTCCTCCTATTTAGTTGAATCTTGAATATCTGGATATTTACACAACACCTAAGAACGCATAATTACTGTATGTTTTTCCTTGTAGAACCTGGCAAGGTGGAGTATACTCTGAGGGCCAAATCGCTTCCGTCTGAGATCAAGATGTGTGCTGCAAACCCTAACCCTAACCCGACCCTTAACCCTAAAGCAAACCCTAAGCAATAAAATATTAAAGCCATTCATTTAAGACCACAGTCTGTGTACTTTAACACATATGAGGGAAATAAATATGAAAGAAAAATATATGAATCATTTGTCAACAGTCTTCAATTCCGTAGAGCACACGCACCATTGCCAAGGTGCAATATAACGTAAACAATATAACATAAATCCTGCTCATTTGTCTCACGAGTCTCGTACCTACAACCTTGAAATTACAAATCACACGCTCTAGCGACTGAGCCAGGCAGCTTATTGCTGCATGTATCTGAGCTGTGAGTGGTTGTGAGTCGTTTGATGTGCTAATGTTACATTGTACTGTAGCAATAGTGCTTGTGCTTGCTTGCTGATATAGAGCACTGCTAATATACAGTGCTGATACAGACACCCGGCTTAGAGAGAGAAGGAGAAAGAGAGAGAGAGAGAGAGAGGGAGAGAGAAAGAGAGAGAGAAAGAGAGAGAGAGAGAGAGAGAGAGCTGAAAGTTTTAAAAGTTTTTCTAACTCAAAGTAAATACACCTATATTGTGGACTCCAGCCCCAGGACCATGGATCACAAATAAAATAAGAGAAAATAGCATGCATGGCACAGCATCATCATAAACGAGCTATGTTTGAAACTTAAATGTTAATGAACTACTATTTGAATATGCCATCATAGTACCAGTGCATTACCGTGACACTGCTTTCTTTTACTTTAAAACTTCATATCAATATACAAAAATAGATTTATTTGACAGAGCTTAACTTCATCTTTTGCAACATTAAAGTAGAGATAAGATGCAGAGTTGATCACTATAGGGACAGTAATTGTGTCACATTCCCGGTTAAACTCGAAATGTCATGAGCGTTCCGGTAAATCGGCTGAATATGAAAAATAAACAGGCCCAGCGGGTTCATTCCCCTCTGGTCTGTTTACTTAGAGAAACACAAATACTAGAGGGCACTCCACAGAGATTCAAAGACAACTGTATAGACAGGTACTGCTGAGAAGACAAACGGACAGACAGACAGACAGACAGACAGACAGACAGACAGACAGACAGACAGACAGACAGATCATTCCACAGCTCCAGAGGATCATGGCACAGATGCTGGATTTGGTTCTGCTGTTGCTCCTCCACTTTGGCTCCAGGAGCTCGAACGGTAAGGTAGAGCGGTCTGTTTAACGGATTCTTAGAATTGTGCTTCTCCGAATTGGTGTCATTTTGTGTTTATAGTCTACTACTCTCGGTCATATGTTGGCAACATAAAGAGAGGGATCAGTCAGTCAACTAAGTCAGGCAACATTTTTACTTGATGCATGAGTGTGTGAGTGTGTGAGTGTGTGTGTGTGTGTGTGTGTGTGTGTGTGTGTGTGTGTGTGTGCATGTACCTTCTGTACATGCACGAATGCGTTCATATCATGCTTACATTCATATACATGTATATGTGTATGTGTGTGTGTGTGTGTGTGTGTACTGTATGTGCGTGTTTGTGACCCACCCGCTCCTGGTTCCTCTGCGTCTCCCAGCATGTGACATGCCGGTCTTGAGCAAGAACGTGGGGGTGAGGGACCTTCAGAGGTTCTACAGCCCCGGAGACGTGGTGCACTTGTTGTGTGAACAAGGATACACCCCTGCAGACCAGGTCTACTCTCGCAGAATCGTCTGCACCGGCAGTGGAGAGTGGACCACCACTGAATTCAGATGCACTCGTGGGTCTCAGCTGTACATTGTACTAAATATTCTGTGGGCCTGTCTGTCTGTCTGTCTGTCTCCCCTACCCTTCTCTTCCCTCTTTTTGAAGAATCAAATGCAAACAAGTGCACATGTAAACATGTTACGATACGATAGCCTTTATTGATCCCCAAGGGGGAAAATTCGATTTCTTTCAGCAGCATACAGACACACAGACATACATAGCCGCACAGACAGTATGGGAGTAGATAGGCGAGGATAACACAGTATGTGCAGTACTAAAACACAGGCAACCGTCCATCTCTATAAGCCCCAAGATAAAATACAATCTACAGTCATAATGCATCAAATACATAATAAATACAATAGTAGGCCATAAATATAAACATATACTCAAGTTCTAAAAAAATAAAAAATAAATACTCCTCCATAGGTCCCTCAATATAGATCCATAAATATAAACATAACTTTACATACCACAATATGAGCATGTACCAAAGTGCAAAGTGCAAGTTAATGGCACTTGTTGTCCCCCACCCATTATGCTTGATCCCTTGTGGTAACAAGCCCCCTGCCTCTCACTGACTCTGGGACCTCCACTCCCTCCTCCATCCCCATTACCTAATGACTCCCTCTAGTGGGCAAACCTGTCCCTGTATGTGTATGGCCATAAATTAATGTTGAAATACAGACATTTCACTACTACTAGTAGCGTCTAGGGCTAGTAAACACCTCAAGCTCTGCTCTCTGCAGATGTACTGTAGAATGTACATGGTTTCCTGAGTAAACTTATCTGAGACTATACTGAGACACCAAGCATAGTTTTTTTTTTTAAATATAAAAATCAAAATGTACTTGTCAATGGAAAAAATTATTGAAAAGGTGAACCTTTTGTGGAGGATTTTGGTACTACAGGGGTAGTGACTGACTGACTGACTGACTCACTCACTCACTCACTCACTCTCACACACTCTGAATGACACACTCTCTGACGACGTGACATCAGCTATCTTAAAGTCCCCCCTTCGGTTGTCGGCAAGTGGGGACACTCATGTATATGATGTGCCATGCTCTTAGGAGTGGATAAGTAGATTGTACAGTAAACAATGTAGTACTTGTAGTTTTGGAGTATGAGCGCAGATATCTGTCTCATGAATCATTCATTCACACACACGTTATTGCAGACTTAGGGTCCATATAAATAATAAGACGTAACATACAATGAATAACATTCCCAAGTAAATAAATAATGACTGAGTCTACTGTATTCCCGGTACAGGAAAGGTCTGCCACTCTCCAACCACAATCCTCAATGGAAACCTGGTGTTTGACAGCAATGTGTACCAGAGTACAGTGAACTACACCTGCGACTATGGGTAAGATCAGCTCACGCAGCACGCACATTTCCGTCAACGCTGGCCATCTGGCGTACAAAGCCACAGTACCAAGTGAACTCAAATCACTATCCCAACATGGTACCGGATATTTTCAGACAATTACTTTTTTGGTGGGGATTCCACAACACTTTTCGTTTGACAGTTTGATTGTGGCGTACACAGGTACACCATGGAGGGAGCTAGCAGCCTTGAATGCTTAGCCAGCGGAGAGTGGAGTGCTTCCACACCCGTGTGCAAGCGTACGTACTGAACATGCCCTGCACACAACAGCTGCTTTACACACTACGCCTCAATTCCTCTGACTCCCGTTTGCTTGGCGTTCCGAAAGCGGTCAGGTTTTATTCCGTCCTCCGCGCTTCAACTCCCACCGGGTGCGTGTCAGGGGCGAGCATTTCGCTTGATATTCTGCCAGGCCGTCAGGGGGTGGAGCCTAACTATCCAATTCTTCTACTACTTTTTGGTGCGTCCCAGATGTGGCATCCAGCAAAAAAATAGACCTGGTGTCTGTCTTTACCGGAGCTCTGCGGAGAGGGAACACTTCTGGGAACGCTTCTGGAACGGGAACATGTCTATGTTCACTGGGAACATAGGACCCGAGGAACATAGAACCCTTTTTTAGGGGGAACATAGGACCCGGGGAACATAGGACCCGGGGGCGAGATTACTTTTCGCAACCCAAAGTTTAGCAAGAACACCATAGAGTTTAGGGTTAAGGTTAGGGTTAGGGTTAGGGTGAGGGTCAGGTGTAGGGTTAGGGTTAGGGTTAGGGTTAGGGTTAGGTTTAGGGTTAAGGTTAAGGTTAAGGTTAAGGTTAAGGTTAGGGTCTTCCTTAACCCTAAACTCAATGGTGTTATCGGTAAACTGGGTTGCGAAACGCGTAGACGCGACCCGGGGAATATAGGGATGACCCCTCTGGAACGTGCCGCTGCGCATCTAGTGTAAACACCATCATTGTCTAGAGCGGCCGCGGTGAACTCCGGCTGCCGTACGGTAACCGGAACGCATTGCGACCCGAGTCAGTGGAACTATGCTGTCAGACTCTCCTTAGCCATCGGAATCCCTCCGCCACAGCTGTGTGAGGCTCGCATGCTGCACAAATCCACTGAAACAGTGGTTGCAGGACAGAGCGCTAGTGCATCCTCTCTTCTCCCTCAGCGGTGACCTGTGACCTCCCTCCGATTCCACTGTTTGCCAAACTCACCTACATCGGGAAGTTATTGGGCAAAATGACTGAGTTTGGGTCCTTCATCACCTACGAGTGCCGCCCGCCCTTGGCCCTCTTTGGTGAGGAAAGAGCCAGTTGCACCGCTGAAGGAGTTTGGAGCCAGCAACCCGTGTGTAGACGTAAGTGATATAAGGGACTGAACGACTGGCTTACAATGTTGTGGCTCACTTTACGATCATGATCATCTGGCGAGTGTTGTGGTGAGTTCAAAGTCATTTCAATCATTGATTGTGTTCTATTCTATTGTCTTCTATTCCTTATACAGTGGTTAAATGTGCAACTCCGCCCCAAATCCTTAATGGTTTCAAGTCTGTCAACGTTGGCACAGTCTTTTATTACAAGGACAAAGTCAAATATGGATGTAATAAGAACTACATACAGGACGGACCCTTGGAAATTGAGTGTAAAAAAACGGGGAAATGGTCACTCATGCCAACTTGCAAGCCACTTTCATAAACTCCAAATCCCACAATGCTTTGAAGGTGAGACCTGTTCTTTTTCAAGGAGGCTGAGACAGCCTCAGGCTCTTTTGGTATCATACTTTTTTGTGCCCGCCGAAGAAGAGCAAGTCTGATTGTGTGTGTGTGTGTGTGTGTGTGTGTGTGTGTTTGTTTGTTTCCTTTCCTAATGTAGAAGCCAGTGCTACCAAATACAGTCTTCAATAAAGCTCTCTTCCTTCAGAAATAAAACGTAAGGCAATAGCCTTCCATCTGAGGATGTGCAGTTAGACTGTAGCAGACGCTGTCAAACTGCAAATTGAAATAAGAAAATAATTAACTGCCTGTGAATTGAGTTGAACCAAAATATTAATTTTAATCATTTCGATCAATGACCTGCGTAATTAAAGTAGGCGTGTGAGCAAGTAAAGGCGCGTGAATGTTTCAGAGTGAACAGAGATGAAGTAAGTTCCAATAATGGTCACAAGAGGTCTTGCACGAGTGCACACACACGCACACGCACACGCACACACACACACACACACACACCCTCTATAGTCTTATTAATATAATAATAACCATAATAATAAGCCCACAATCCACTTTGCCTGTATATTTGACCGAGTTGAGGAGAGGAAACCCTTGTGTCTCCCCCTGCTGAGCAAATGGTTTGATCTCTGTCCTTGGATGTCAGCCTGAGTGGCACGGTGCTTTGCATTGCCGCGTCACAGCAAGATGGTCCTGGGTTCTATTCTCACATGGGGCGTCGTTAGCACTGGGGGCATGCTGTTCCGCCAAGGGCTGTCTGTGCTCAGGTGGCTTTTCCCAGGCTTTTCTTTGTGGAGTTTGCATGTTCCCTCCATGTTTGCAAGGGTATCCTCCACAAAAGAACCCTAATATAAGAACAGATCGCTCTCTTGTCCCTGACCCAGACACAGGCATCGGCCCACTGCGTCTTGCTGCCCTGGGAGGAAGGTGGGCTTGGATGAGACAATGGAGAAGATACATTTCTTCACTGATCATTGCATGTGTGCGTGTGTGTGAGATAGAGTGTGTGTGTGTGTGTGTGTGTGTGTGTGTGTGTGTGAGAAAGAGAGAGAGAGAGAGACAGAGAGAGAGATGTACAGTACAAGAAAATAACATGTGTTGTGCATTCTTTTCAACACTGTGGTAATTTGGGATTCCATAATTATACACAACTCTATGATTCAGAGGTGTGTCCTGTGACCGGCTATACTTATGGTGTTTGGGGTTTCGGTGAATATACTGAAACACTGTGCATCAGCTATAAGACCCTTTTTGGGAGTCAATAAATTTACTTTTGTTGGCCCATTAATGATATGGGATGGGAACCTCCAAGCATCGGACATGTCAAATGTTGTGGAAAGAAGTGAATAGTGAATCCAGGCAAACACGTAGGACTTTTGATTAGAAAAATTCAAAATGTTGTATGTCATGGGGCTAAATCACGTTTAAAAACCAACGCATTTTGGCCTCCAACAGGCCTTCATCAGGATGTCAAACACAAAAGAACGGGAAGTGACTAAATAGCATCAATGCTGATCGCAATAGATAGCAATAGATCAACGCAGAAGATCTGCAGGCCACCAGGGTCTCTCATTCTTGCATTTCTCATATACAGATATGGAAAAAAGAGAGAAAAGAAAGAGAAAATAACCAGGCCAGGTCAATGTGCTTATGTGCGTGGATGGCTTGTTTCTGTTCAGGACTGGTAGGACGGAAGCTAGTCATGCCACTGAAATAGCTGTGAATTGAAATGACATGAAATAATGTCTGATGAATTAAGATAGGTTTGTTGCCTGGACACATCAGTTCCAATGCTTCCAATGCTAATCCAGCACAATAAGAGCTGGATAGCCAGTTAGCTCATGAGGTCACAACAACTAGCAGCAGCTTCCATAACATTAATGGTAGCGGTCAGTGTCTAAAGCAGTAACTAACTTCTGTTTCTGGACAAAGGTAATAGTCCGGGAGCCATGGGGTTCAACCTTGTTTTGTCGGGTGGAATTTTTTTCTTTGCTGTTTCTTGTAGCTTGGGGGTACCTCTTCAAAATACAATAGGGTGCTTGATGATATCCCTTGAGCATTTTCAGATATTAACCCTTTCATGCCCAAAAATGCCAAAATCACACAAAAATAGAGACTTATGATATTCCATGCTGAATATATAAATTAAATGCATCCAATTTACATTCTCTAATATTTGTTTCATACAAGGGGTGATGGGAAATGTATTGCATTCCAAATGATTAGTATTAACCATTTCAAGCCAGGCCTGTAAAACAACTTTTGTAGCAGGAGTTATTAGCTGCGACACACAACTCAAGTTTGCATTGTGTTGGTCCATTTATTGATATGGGCAACAAAACATGGGCAACAGGAAAAGGGGTGCAGCTCTTCCCCCCACAAAATGTATCTAACTAAATCAAACAAGTGCATCTCCACCCAGTGAGTATGCACCCACACTTATGCACATGTGCATTACAAAAACAGCATGGAAAAAAAACAACATAACTAATGTGTGGTGTAATTATAACAGATCATTCTCTACATACTACACATGTTCCCCCAGAATTCACCTCAGCAGAAAGATATTGGGGGTACCTCTGGAAAAATACAGGAGGGTGCTCGGTGATATCCCTTGAGCATTTTCAGATAAACCCCTTCATGCCCGAAAATGCCAAAATCACACAGGATTAAAGGACATCACACATAGGATTAAATCCATCAAATGGATCATCTACAATGACTATTAATAAAGGAGGTCATGTATTCTAAATGAATACTGCAGAGGTGTAGCCAGAAATCATCTGGTGGGTGGGCGGAGGCAAAAGAAAAGGGTGGGCAACGAAGCACAATTGATGGTAATAATATTACGTATTAGGGTCTTGAGCATCCTACCTTGAAACATGTACAGAACATTGTGCATGACAAACCATGCACTTTACAGCTGCATTTCTTGGAGCTACAAGGAGTTTCACTCTTGCAGCCACACCGGATCATCTTCAGGATGTAGTCTGGAACAAGTTTGACATCTTCTGGTAGGTGGATTGGGATCAGTGCCTTGTTACTGGTGTCATTTTCCAACCAAATCCCTCTGGGTTCATTGCAGGTGGCAGATTGTTATTGAGATTTCAAGATTGAGATCACAGGTACGCTTGGAAGTGAGCCCTCTTTACATTTTCAGTGAATGCTTCCTTTGTTGGAGGTACAGTATAGCAGCTAGATTTGGTGAAGACATATGTCCTTTCCCGTTCTTTTCCCCAGACAAGTAGCCTTGTGTGTATCATGTCCATGCTCTCCGTTATGCCATAACAGGCTGAGATGAAGGCAGTGGCTTGGTCAAGGACTTGCTGGAATGGTGATAGATCGTAACTATACTTTGCCTATATTATTATTATTATCCATCTTCCACTGAAGTCTGACTTCCCGTGGACAAAAAATCACCAAACTTTGCACATAGCTCCAGTACTATACCCAAAGTCCTCAACCTGCATTGTAGGTCAATAAAGCTGAAGGTGGCGCTACAGCAACAGTCTAAAGTTTAAAACATAAAAAATTCATAACAAATCAGCCATAGGTGCCATCACTGTTAAACCACCATGTCAATGTAGTCCCAAGTGAGACAAAACTTTCATACGCTCTGACCTTGCAGGAATTTTGAAGTCCATCACTCTGATTTTTTCATAAACTGTAAAACCTATCAAACCTATATCCTCCCACATTTTTTGTTCATTTGACACAAAAATGTATATACTGTATCTTCAGACTGTCCTTAACAAACGATCCTCACAGATTTTTGAAATATGAAAAATTGAGCCCACAGCACATCAAAAAGTTTTACTGTTAATAGTTCTGTATACAGTTCCTATTAATTCTCACCAAATCAATGTCTGATCATCCTGATCATCACCCTCAAAGTGACAACATTGGCCACATATCCAAGATGTAGTGTGATTTCTTTCAGAATTTTATCTCAAAAATTGAATTTTTAAAAATATGTTTAATTGTGTCCTCTGAAACCAACACTTCATACAGATAAAACTACATTACCCACAATCCAACGCAAGCTCCACAAATCGGAGACATCGCTGTTGGCAACCCTACCCAACCCCCGCCGAGGATTACAATGACTAAATCGATTGATTGGCAACTGACTGAGTACACAGCTGCTGAAGTTAATGTTCAATTATGAAGAAAAGCAAACAAAACCTGTAAAAAATTAATAAACATATCTCATCCCACATTTTTCAATCAATTAACACCAAACTTGCTACACTGGATCTTCAGACTGTAATTCACAAACTCATTGACCTGATTGTTGAATTATCAAAATCGAGCTTACAATGCATCAAAATGTTTTACAAATGTTTTACGATACGAATGTACAAAATGAACATTGGAATGTCAACTTTCTTGTTGTCCTCCTATTCTCTCGCTTATTGCTGCTAAACTTGTCGGAAATTGCCTGGCCCCGCCTCATCGCTGCGTACCCAGCCTGCTTGCTGCTTAGCTTCGAGGTCGGGGAGTGGACCACCAAAGACGAACGTAACGTGACTTCGGAATCTGTCGAATTCTTGATACAGATCAGGAGCATCCCAGTCGATTTTGGGGTGTTCAATCTGAGAAGACGCCATTATTCACTATTTTCATAAGTCTACAGACTTCTGACACCATGTAATGTTCAGCGACACGGACAGACAACTTTAGCCAAGAGTGTCTGCCTGCAGGCCTACCTTCTCAAGACAGTGTTTGCTACACCATTCTCAGGACACACCATCGCCACGCCCACACCACTCTCAGAACACACCACTGCCACGCTCAGGACAGTGTAGGAGCGAACTGCTCTGATAGATGGCGGTAGGTTGCACAACGACTTGGATCCAAGCCGCCATTGAAAGAAGAAGTATTAAGAAGAAGACAACGACGACGACGATTTATATGTAATACCATAGAATCCAGGCTAAGAATTTTTTTTTTTTCCTAATACAATCACTGTTTATCTGATTTGTTTGTCATAAATCCGATATTATTTTCTTTTACATGTATAGAAAGATACCATACCATACCATACCATACCATACCATACCATACCATACCACTTTATTTATAGAGCACATTTAAAAACAACAAAGTTGAACAAAGTGCTATACAAGTCAAACAACAATAACACACAAAGAGCACATAGTAAAACATACGCAGTATGTCACATGAAAAAGGACAAGTCTCTTAGGCCATGTCAGGAAAACGCAAAAGAATATAAGTGTGTTTTGAGGCGTGATTTAAACACCTGCAGAGTGGGGGCCTGTCTAACATGCAGAGGCAGCTCGTTTAATATAAGATAAGATAATATTGTTTGCGAAAACAGCAAAACCTCATCGGGACACAAACCCGGGTCGTCACACTGACAGTCCAAATCCTTCGTCACACTGACAGTCCAAATCCTTAACCACGTCACACTGACACTGACAGTCCAAATCCTTCGTCACACTGACAGTCCAAATCCTTAACCATTCGGCCACCGGGCAGTTTGGTAATCCTAGTAAAAAAGGTGTATTTGAAGTGGAACAAATGTTAATTTTCCTTCGTATATCCCCCCAGTTATTCGGATCGGCTCTACAATGTTATGGGTTCTAGGTTGGCCCATTCTACACCTCTCCACCGAGTTTCGTGAAAATCGCTCCAGTAGTTTTTGCCTGAGAGTGGTGTAGGTGTGGCCTCATTGTCCTGAGAGTGTTGTGGGCGTGGCGATGGTGTGTCCTGAGAGTGGTGTAGCAACACTGTAGCTGAATCCCAATCTGAGTGCGCAAACCACCCTTGCGGCCCCTCGCACTTGCGGCCTGAGGCCTGAGCACTTAATTGACGTCAGCTGGAAGGGCCAGAGGGTGCAGGGCCGTGAATTAAATGGGACAGCACTTCCATGCTTCCAGCGGCGTGCCAACGATTTCCAAGCCAGTTTAGCTCAATGCCCCTCCCACTTCGTTTTCATTGGCTGCCGTGTTCCTCCGACGCAGAGGCTGCTCTGACGCTCCCCTCAGCTCTCCGCTCGGCTCTGCAAATTGACCGATTGACGTCTGTTTTAATAATAATTTAAAAATTATGTTGGGTGGGATATGTTGGCAGCATGTGGATTTCAAGATAATTGTTGTGTTATCGGCAAATGTCATCATTTATGTGTGATGCACTCGGATCATGACTCGGATGCACTCAAGCATTGTGTCACAAGAAACGCGGTGCACTGTGGGTATTTTCTGCTCCTAAGTCCACGAAATTGCGGATTTTCGGTAAGTGCGGTTAAAGTGCGCAAAATGGCGGCAGTGGCGCACTTGTGGACCTAGCAATTCCGCTTTGGGACTACCCTGAGCCCTTGTGGACTTAGCGGGAACGCGCATGTAAGGCCACAAGTGCGCTTAAGTGCGCGATTTGGGATTCAGCGGCCCAGTCCCAATGTCCACCCTTGCAGACTCAGACTTAAGGGCGCGCTCCCGCGAAGTCCGCGAGGGCTTAGGGGTGTCCCATGTCAAATCAGCAAGAGCGTGAGGGCTCTCTGGCAGACATTTTGAGCCCTTTATGCCCCCTTAACGTAAGTCTGCACTTCTGCAGACTTTGCCTAAGGGAATTACCCACAGTTCATATCGTTGTGACGTGAAACACGGGGTCACCTGAAGAACAGCCAATAAACAAGCACAGACAGATCTACCAACCCTAACGTTCACGTTACAAAACAAAATTATGTTTTCATGTTTTCAGCTGGACTTGCTTATCTGCACAAGTAGCCTTATAATTATTTTGGTTTCATTATTTTTAAGCATGGGTTATTACCCCATGGGTTTGTATAATGTGATTTGTTTAAAAATATGTAGGCTATGGTTATAAATTACATCGATTTCTGTTGCTCTAAATCATGATTTCCCAGTTAAAAGCAGTAGCCTATGACATTAATCACCCATTTCGGTGCAGTGTTCTTTGAATTGAGATGTCCAACATGAATATGGAAAGAGTTGTGAGGTGCAGAAATGTGTATACATAATATATTATCATTCTTAAGTAAATACTTTTGGATTCATCACAAACAAGAATCACAGGCAGTAATGTAGTTGACATATGACCACAAAATGAAATGATTTCAACAAGTTGAACAGACATGTTTTGAGGGTAACACAGAGAGTTCGGATAATGTAAAGGGGATTTGACTCAGGCCAAAATTAATTTACATGAAGGCCTACAAGAAAAACATGTAAAATTGAAAAATTGATTAAAAAAAAACACACCCGTAAGAAATATGTTTTCATGTCAACGTAATGTGATGTCGCAAGTGCTGTCCCATTCCTTTTTATACCAATTCGAGCCCTTGCAGCCTCTCACACTCAATCACTTTACCAGGTGACGTCAGTAAGTCTGTGAGGGCTCAGGGCTTGAGGGTTTAGGGGGGACATTGGGACTGGGCCAGCTTATCATTTATTGAACTAACGACATGCGCAGTGGATACACACAAATCAGACTGTGGCTACGGAAGCCTACCATAGGCTATTCTCAAACAATATATTACACTTTCTAGTTATTATTATTATTATTATTATTATTATTGTAACCGGGTGTTTAAGTTATAGGCCTAAACAGGTATTAATACCCTTTGTATAAATACACCATTTGTTCATGTCGTTCTGTAACACAAACATTTAGTATGTAATGGGTAGAAATGTAGCCTACTCACCTTAATTATGATTGGTCGAGGGCGGTTGGGGACATTGCGTGCGCGGGGAGACGGGAGTGAGGAGGCCAGGAGGGAGCTGTGGGAGAGCACGAGAGAGAGGAACGGAGAACGTTAGTTTCATGCATGGCTGTTTAGTATGACAAGAAATGTAATTTAAGTTAAACAGTATTTCTTCTGTGGTTGTCGAAGCGAGGGCCCTACTGTATACTGTCGTGGTGGACTGTGGAAAACATAGCTGGCTCCCCACCAGTTGAAGATGTTGGATCAGTGTGTGCGTAGCTAGCTGACCCGTCTATGTCGTTGCTAGCTCAGTATACCACGTATAGATGTAGCGGTAACTGACTTTCTACTACCGTGAGTCGTGCCGGTTAATGTTAGTGAAGTACAAGTTTAGTTAAGCATCACTGCTACCGAAGAGGAACGCAGACGGAGTTCTCCTGTTAACCGTTGTTGACTGTCGAGACGAGCTCACGGTCTCTCAGAAGAAGTTGCTAGCTAACTGCTGGTTAGCCTAGCTGACTAGACGTCCGCCGCGCCGCGTGACTCTGGAACTTTCCTCCCAAGGAGCTTCAAGTGTGAGGTACTGTTCTCCTTCAGTTGTTGGCTCCATTTGGAGTGAAGGGGCCGTTTGCTTAGTCCACAACTTACCCGAGCGTCAATACAGGCCTACAACGGGTTTCTTTTGTTTTATTGCCGGCTAGATAAGAGGTATAGCCTAACTGTTAAGATCTGTATTAATCGGTGTAGGAATATTGCTGTGTGTGTGTGTGTGTTTGGCCTTTGATGTAGATCTTTAGGTCTTATTGTACACTGTACATCTTTCATTACAGTTTTTCACAATTGCTACACAAAACCCAGTACTCTAAACCAAATGACCAGTACCCTAAACACATTTAATAAAACTAGCCCCCATTTGCCAAAACCATAAACACATTTCACCTGTAGACACAATTCACAAAACTCAATTCCCTTTTCTCTCATAACTCTAAACACATTTTGTCTTGCTAAAACACATGTTGCAAAAAACTGATCAAATGTGCACATTGAAGCTCATATGATGCTAGCCACAGTCAGCAAAAGTTGAACACAATGAACACACCTGGTGTCATTGATTAAACACAACAACTCAAAATTGAAGACACTTGTTGCAAATGATGTGACCACACCTATATAGGCCAGTGCAGAGTGCACAGTTTGCTGAAGGTTCCAAACAGCAACAATGGACTTAGGAGGCAGAGGAAGAGGAGTTCGTGTCCGAGGAGGAGCAGGCCAAGGAGGAAGAGGAGGGAGAGCAAGACAACCACAGATGAAATTAGAGCAACATTCATTGACCATGTCATTGTCCACGGCATGTCAATGACCGAAGCGGGGCAGAGTCCATCCAAACCTTAGCAGGTTCTCAGTGGCCACCATTATCCGGGCATTCAGAGAACACAACAGGTACGTATGTAGTAGTTTTTGGTGACTACAGTAGATGTTTAGAGTATAGTGGAGTGCAATTGGTTTGACCACAGTATCCTTGCTGTAAAAAGATTGCGTAACTTGTCCATTGATATTTCTATTGAATGCATGTCTTTCTTTTTTTTCTTCTTTTTTTTTTTTACAGAGTACAATTCAGTAAACTGCATGTTCGTTTCTCTAGAGTTGAAAGAATGCCACGTGGAGGTGGGAGGGCTGCCGTATTCCCACCAGTGCAAGAAACCCTTATTGTGGATATGGTTCGGGAGAGCAATACAATCAGACTCCGAGAAATACAGCTGTGTCATTGCTGACAATGTCAACTGTCAGAATATTGACAATGTCAGCCAGACCACCATCGACCGAGTCCTCCAGCGCCAGAGGATGCGCATTAAGCAGGCCTATAGGGTACCCTTTAAGCGCAACTCGGATAGAATCAAAGACCTCCGTTACCAAGTAAGTACAGTAGGACCTTCAGAGATCCGAACCTCCCGGTCTACCGGACAGGCTTAAAAAACGTTTTTTTTTTTTTTTTTGCCTGCTATCTGGTTACTGGTGGGATTTTCATTACAGTACTGTACCCTACTGTGAATAAAAACAGAACTGTATGTATACCTACATGTTGCCTGTAGGCTGTATCCTACTGTCACGTTTCATTTCTTTGTTACTCTAATGTCGAGCGCAAAACGCAAACGAGTGCTGCGCGAGAGCTGCATTCCTTGGTAGCCAGAAAGCGCGTCAGCAACCTAAAGCAGAGGAGCATCGAGTCATTTTTCGTTCCCAGTTAATGGACTTCAGGAACACAGACGAGTTGTGGGCATGTAGATTAGCCTACTAGACCTACTGTATTTGTTAAATAATAGCCTACAGCCTAGGCCACGTTAGCCTACATCGGTTGTTTTAGAGACTTTCTTTTAGGCTACAATAGCCTAAGACACGACAACTTGTCTGTCATTTCATTTATTTATTTCTTGATTATCACTTGCTCTAATTGTTCTAATTTTGGGTTGTTTTTAGGCTATACCATTTTGTTCTGCGAATACAGTAGCCTATCGATGCAGCGTACGCCTCATTTGAGAATAAAGTACTGTATTTGATCAAAGTACGCACTCAAGTTGAAATTCGGTTATTTTATTATAGGCTACTGTAGGTCTATTATAGGCTAGGCTATATGAGTTTAGTTGGCTATTTGATTGCAATTTTGATGCATTTTCACAAGTAATTAAGGGTATTTATTGGTCTATTATGAGTCTATATGAAACAAGTAGCCTATACCACTTATTGAATTTGGTGCATTTTAACAAGTTTCAGTCATCCGGACATTTCAGAGATACGAACGACCTTCGGTCCCTTGGGTTCGGATAAGTGGGGTCCTACTGCATACATCCATGTACACGGTTCACAGTACAGTGGGTGCACATACTGTATTGCTCAGTGGCCTACAGTACTGTACAATACTATACTAATGTATTGACTGTCTTTCACCTGAAAACACTATTCATTTCCACAGAGGATATTCAGGTTGGACTCCATGGCCAGACCTCATGAGTACATCTTCCTGGATGAGGCTGGCTTCAACCTCACCAAAAGAAGGAGGAGAGGCCGTAACATCATTGGATGGAGAGCTCTCGTTGATGTTCCAGGCCAACGTGGAGGGAACATCACTCTTTGTGCTGCCCAATGATTTCAGTCTTGTATTCTTCTACTGTACAGCATACAGTACACTGTAGCACAGTTCATTTTGAGTCCCGTGAACTTCGTGATTTTTTTCTACTTCTTTGGGGTTAAGAAGGATGTGTACAAAATGCATTATAGTAGGCCTATCTATCGTACATGTATAGGTCATGTTTCCAAATGCAGTATGTATACTGTTACTGTATTCAAATTGCTTACAAAAAAACTGACATATATATATTTAAGGATAGTGGAGTTATGTAAATTAAAAGAAATCACACCCTGAACATTGTGTTTTCAATTTTTACATACGTATTGTTGTGTGTAATGGATCCTCCGTAGTGTTTATAAATTTTTGCATTGAGTTGTGATAACTGTATTTTCTTAATTTTCTTAATGTAGGCTACATACTATTCCTATGAAACACACATCTATAAATGCCCAATACATATATTTTGAGAACAGGTTTCTAAAAATGGGTCCTAGCAGTTGTGAAAAACTGTAAGAACATTCTCACACTCTGAACATAGTGTTTTCAATGTTTTGTTGTCGTGTGTAATGATGCTTAGTAGCAGGGACGGCGCTACCGGGGCTAGGCGGGGCTATAGCCCCGTCACAAATCTGCTTAGCTCCGGTTATGCCCCCTCAAACATTTGGGTATATTTTAAATAAAAGTTCATAATCAGCCATTCTCTCTTCATAATCAGGTCCCATGGTTGCGTGCTTGTGCTACAGGTAGCCTACCCTGCGATGTAGGCCTACATGCGAGTGGTGGGGTCTGGTCTGGCTATGCCTAGGACGAGCCTAACAGCTCGCCTCGCCAGACGAGTTGCGCTGATGTGAGTGTGCTCGTACGTTAGTCAGTCGTTCATAATGGATCGTTTTGTAATTCGAAAGAAAAGAGACTTAAGTCTAGACGAGGGGGACATGTTACATGTTCTTGTTGGCATGTTGAATATTGGCAACCAGTCAGCTGATGTTTTCACTGTATGTATTATTAGGTCTAGATCGAATAAATAGATTTAATTGTTTGCATTTATAGGCGTAGGAACCGGGGGGGGGGACGTGTCGGTGTACGGGCGGGTGGAGAAAAAACGTACAGTTGAAACTTATTTTGAACAACATGCGAGGGACGAGGGTAGCTCGTTTTGACAGTGTTTGAATATTGGCCAATCACCACCAACTTTCACTTGTTGTGGAGCATTAATGTGACCCTTTCTCCCGCTGCGAATTTGAGGACGATTGCATTTGGATGAGGTAGGCTAAATGTCTCTGTCATGAGGGTAAACTAGCAAACTTTATGAAATTAGACATTGGATACGATTAAATCAACAAATGAGTTTTGAATCAGAACGTTTGATGGCTTGCGACTGATTTTTAGCCTAGCATACTAGCACCTGCTAGCATAAGTAACTTACTCTAACTTTAGCTAACTGGCATAGCTGGCTGACAAGCAACAACGGCTTATTATAGCTATGAAAACGGCGTGTTTAATGTCAAAATCATTCCTACGCCCTTGTCATGAAAATCAACTTTTTTCTTAGCCCCCCCATGTATTGGTCAAGCCCCTCCTTAGCCCCTGGAGAGAAAAAATCCTGGCGCTGTCCATGCTTAGTAGTGTTTACATTTTTGCAGGCCTTGAGAGGGATTTTGGTGTCAAAGTTTGCTTTTGAGCATATGAGCAACTGTTTTGGTGTGATCATTTGGTTTTGAAAAGAGAATGTGAGGTTTTGTGTATATGTAGCTTGAGAAAAATGTTTTGTGTTTAGAGTTTTGGGAAAAGGGAGGGCAGTTTCGTGCAATGTGTTTTAGCAATTGTGAAAAACTATTAATAATAGGGATGCACAGATTGCAAAATTCTGGGTCGATGCCGATGTTTAAAATAACAACCCAGCCGATGGCCGATGTTTATTTTATTTTTATTCCCCCTTTTGTGCCAGGGAAACAAAGAAATTATGCCTGCCTTTCAAATGGCCAGTTAGATTTGATGTGTTAAAATCCTTGGCTGTAGTACCTCCTCTTGAAATGTCACTTGAACAAGTTTTACAAGTTGCATAGCACATATCTTTGTCTGAAATGGTGAAATATTCCCACATGGCCGACATTTTTATTTCACTTTAATTTGAAAGCAAACTACACCTGCGTTTTCGGCGTTACGTCACGGATCTTCTCCGAATCTGCAGCTGGGTAGGTTACGTTTTGCAACACCATCGGTGAATGTCATTTTATTTGCCGATGGCAGTCAACAAGGCCAATGCCGATGCCGATGTTCGGCCGATGCATCGGTGCATCCCTAATTAATAATCAATATAATTCATCTTTTTATTAGGGATGTTAATAGTTAATCGACTATTGATTAATTGCCGATAAGAATATACTTGTGGAAGATTTGGTTACTCGATTAATTGCTTGTCAATGTAACATAACTTTTTTTGGGGAACGAACGTTATCAACGGGAGTTGCGTGAAATGTAATCATGATTTAAGGTCTGACTGCACATGAGGGCGCCTCGCCATGTAGTGAAGGCTAATTGGGATGCTGGGAAATTTCAATTTCCGAAGAAGTCAAAAAAATTAAGCGAGCAAAGCACATTCCGGCGCTGGACGTTCTTATCAATTAACCGACTATTGTTTGTTAAGGTTAACAGTTATCGATTAATGAAATTCCTTGAAATTTGTATCCCTACTTTTTATATACTTACCTGGATTTGGGTGTTCCTTCCTTCATTATATCTGTAAAGAAAAAGTAGCCTACTCACCTTAGTATACAAGTGGAGTATTTAAAGGAATAACATGGTGGTTGAACATGACACATGCCAGTTATCTTTAGGTAAAATCAAAGTGAATATGTCCATAAGTGTTGTTATTCTGTCATTTTTAAGTACTATAAAACTCCTTTTTATATGTCCACATTTCCCCCTCTCCAAGCTCACCTCGTTTTGTGGGCGTGTCAAATAGGGCGTCAGTCAGAAATGATTGACAGGCTGCGGCCCCAACCTCCACACATTTGTTGTTTGTAACCATAGTTACCTTGACACCAGGAAGCGTACAGGCATTTACATAAGTCCTTAATATAAGAAACGTAAGATGTCACACTACCTTTTAACCCCCAAACATTATAAAGATACACGCTACCTAACAGGCCATATACTCGAATTCGCATTATTTGGAAAAAGTACGATAAAGGTATAACGATGACGCGTCTCCCCTGTGACACCGAGGAAAAGCACCCTGCAGTCGGCCACGCAAGCTTGGAGGCTTGGGCTATTAGACTAACGGTAATACTTTCAGCCAGCTACGAACAGTATAGACCTAAACAAACTGTGGGTCTTACCAGAAGACAGATAATTTGCGCTGTAAAACCGACATAAAATCTGTATTGTTCACCAGTCTAACATTATTTGTCTTAGTAGTTGTCCAACAAAGCCAGCTGAACACTGAAACGTTACTGTTCTGGGTTCAACCTCTGTCAGTTGTGGTGATATAAAGGAATCAAGCGGAATACCACTGCAATAACTGATTATTAGTCACATCAATTACATCATTATAGCTCATTTCATATACAAAGGCAACACAATACGCTTTACAGAAAGGGGGAGAGGATGTAGCCTACATGTAGCCTACTTACCCTACCCCAATTATGTGGGAGACTGCACGCGTAGCGCAGCGATTAAACATAATCGATGAATTTGGAGAGACAGAGGGCCGTGCGCCAAGACTCGGTGAGCGCACAGCGGACATGGGGTAGACATCTCCGGAGTCGTAACAGGTCATGCAGTCAATAGATCTCGTTTTGAATGTTATTGTAATGCCCTCTTGTTATAATAGAATATCGCTACTGGGAGCTGGGATCCAAAAATGCACAATACTTTCTGCAGTTGGGTCAGATCGAGGTGCTGGATCAACATGCAGTGATGATTAGGCTTACACAACTTGCAGAATGTTTCGCAGAATTACAATTCTTTGGTGTTGTAAATTACAAGTAAAATGACTTGACTTAATATCTTCACCTCCACCCACCCCAAAATACAAGGCCTTATTCAGAACACAGGTGTGTTTGATCAAGTGAAGATCTCATGAGAATATGAGGCTGTTTTCTAGAATAAATACATGACAAAAAACTGCACGGGTAGCCTACTGTAGGCCTACGTCTTTATTTTCCGAAGTAATTGTTGCGCATACAACATGACATAAAATGAAAACATAGGCTACTTTCTCATAAAACGGGGGTGTTTGTGTGTAACATATTTATAATAATATTGTAATAATTATTGGGATCTACCTCAAAAGAGTAGGCAAGGTTTAAATGTCAGGGACACACCACAAACCACACGCACAGTCGTCGCGGTACGCGATCAAATCTTTATTAAATAAATATCAATAACACTTAATATACAGTTCATAAGGTGGGGAACCACCAGGAGGCACAAGGAAACTCCTACTCCTAGGCTGGGGCCTTATTGTCGGCTGCCGTCACACCACACCGCAAACGTGCACGGCACACGCACACATAAGAGGGCCACTCCAACCGCAGCCACTTCACACTTAACCACTGCACACAGGGGTCGCATCAGCGACGGTGAGGACCGGGGTGACACTGCACTACACACACGGAGGACTGCACCCGTTAACACGGCAAACTAGGGCAGCAGACTTGAGTCCCCAGAAGCCTAACAGGGCAGGCTGAACCCCGTAATCCTCTCCGCTATCCCCCACTAATAAAAACAATATAAATGACGAACAGCGGTAGGGAAGGGATACACACAATGCACATGCACACAAAGTATAAGGGTTTTAAAAGACGTAACTCGCCCAACCGACGAGACCCCTCCCCGGGGTCTAAGCTTGTGGCACCGTCCGACTCCCCGGGGAAGACTTGGCCGGCGGTGCAGTAGCGCCCGTTAGCTGGTCGAGCGCTTAAGCGTGAGGCTAGAGATCACCGGCCGAGCGCACACTCTCCTAATCCCTGGCCCTTGCTGACTAAAGGAGGCGTCCAGCCTCCCCTCCTAACACCGGAAACGCTCCCCCTGATCTACCTGGCTTCGTCGCCGGCAGTACTATAAACTGCGAACGACACCTCCCCCCAGATGAGCGTGTACGCCCGCAGTACAACAAACAGACTGGTCTCTAGCAGGCCGATCAACTCATGTCTCTCTCTTTTTATAGAGTCCCAAAACAAGGTGTCGGCCACACAGCTGTGGACAATCAAATCATTGTCATTCAACACCAACCACACACTGTTGGCGAGTCAGTGATTGCGCAATCAATTAGCTCCCTTCAGACATCCCCTCCCGTTCAGGTCTATCACAATATCATTAGGTGACATTGGCTGCAACCTGCCCTCCAGGACCTGCACACCTCCAGAGCCCTGAAGCGCGGGACCTGGACCTCCCGAGTCCCAGTATTGGAAATGTAGTTAGTGATCGGGCTACAAGAAAGGGGGACAAATTATAAATGCGATTAGTAATAGCATAATTATTTTACATATACAAAACAGCATTAATTACAACAATAGGCTATTTATCAGTAAGTCTACACTATATCGAATGTAGTTTGAGCGAGAGATAACAATCGGGAGATTCTTGGGGAGACAAACTGACTTCGTAATGTTGCCTATTGGCCTATACAACACAGCACACTCACAACAGTTCTGGTAGTTCTGGTATTGCTCCATTTGTACTTTTACTATTTTATATTTTCAGGCCTACCAGGATTCAAACGTCCATCCATCCGTTCATCCAAATTTTTGACTGCAGAGCGCATCCAAAACATAGACATTTCTGAGCGTAGCAGGCCATATCATTGATACTATAGCCAAACGGTCGATGCTAGATCCTCAGGGAGAAAAGTTTCCCTGAGGTTTGATCTACAATGATGCACAATACCATGAAACCATGTATTGTGCATCATTGTAGGTCAAACCATTAAAAAGTTAATTTCCATGGCAGCCATTTTGGATTTTGGTCTCACAAAATTTCCCCGCCTTTTTAAAAAATACACCCCAGCTAAATTTGTTTATTAACCCTCCTAGATGACAAATCCATTGAGAACCTCACGGAAGTGCCACAGATGACCCAACTACTGGGACAACGTGAATTTCCACCGGGCTGCTGTGGTCCGAGACTGGTTCACCGACCACCCAAACTTTTCAGTTGTGTCTCCCTCCATACTCCCCTTCCTCAACCCCATCGAGGAGTTTTTCTCTGCGTGGAGATGAAAGGTGTATGAGAGAAATCCAAAACACGTCCCATTGCTCCTCCTCCAAGGAGGAGGCCTGTCAAGGGTTTATGTGGCATTCCAGGCGCTACTTCCCCCGTTGCCTGGCCAGGGAGAACATTGCCTGCGATGTTGATGAGGTCCTTTGGCCAGACAGGCACCAAAGGCAGGATGTGGCCTAACGCTGTTTTCTTTGTTGTTGTGTTTTTACTTTTGAGTGTGGAATATTTTTTCTGTTACCGCATATCAATCAATCAAAGCTTTATTTGTATAGCGCATTTCATACCCAGAGGCAACACAATGCGCAAATGTGTGTTTGTTTTATATTTGAGTATACCATACGTAAAACATTATACTGTAATATGTTACAAAAGGGAGAAGTGTTACAGCATGAAAATGCAAAGGTATAATAAGAGTGTTTTCCATTCAGACAGTAGTTTTTTTTTCCATTTTGTACACCAGTGTTCAATTGGTGCTAGAAGTGTCTACTCATATGATGGTTGTGTGTGTCATTTGAACACAAAGTTAAATTTTTGAGAAGAGGTTAAACTTGTTTTGAGGGCAAAGTGCTATTTTGCACAAGAAGTGTAGAGTTTAGCATTTTGTGTGTGTTATTGTGGTTTGCGTGTGGAGTTTTGAGAAAAGTAGGTCTTCATTCGAAAAACGTGTTTAAGCAATTGAGAAAAACTGGAACATTAATATTATTTCCTGCTCTTGGGCAGGCTGATGCTATAAATACTCTCTAGAGGGCGCTATAAGAACAGAATATATTATAACAGGGAAAGAAAGGGGAGCATGTTCTACGGGGAAGCCAATACAGGAACTATAGGTTAAACTCTTCAGTCAAAAAGATCTGAGCTTCTTCTTCACGTTGTGCTTGTAACATAAACACTGCTTTAGCCAGCTACGCCATTGAAAAGAGGAGAGGAATGAGGAAAGGGTGAAAGAGAGGAATGTAGGAAGGATGCATCTGAGACGACTGGAATGGGGCATGTCCCCTCCGTAGACTAGCAACCAATCAACAAGCAGGACAAGGAATAAGGAGACATGAAGTTAAAATGTGTGTTGTAAAACATAACGGCTTTTTGAGAATTTGAGGCTGTTGAAAAACTCATTGCATAAAACATTTTTTGTTTTTTGTGTTTTAACAGGTAGTTATGAGTCATATCTATGTCCATGACTACGGAGAGAGCATGACGAAGAGAGTGATGACATTAAATTATCACTGTAAATTTGTGATGCATTTTTCAGCCAGTCAAAACAACATTTTGATACTGATTCTCTGTAATGTTCTGTAATGATTGCAAACAGCCCGTTCTGTGGACAGCGGATGTCTGTAAATGTGCAGGGTTTCCTGATGTCTCATGAGATGCCACACTGATGAATTTGAATTCATGAGTGCACTGGGTTCAGTGCACTGGGTTCAGAGCACTCAGTGGATTCAGCTATGGGTTAGGATTGTGACGCCCTCTAGTGGAACAAATGGAGGAACTTGACAGACGGACATACACACACACACAGCTCACAGCTAGCTACTGTTGGCTGAACCGCATGTTGTGAGACCACTAGAGATGTGGAGACAGGTGGTCTGTCTGTAACTCTAATCAACCCCATTTCAACTGAACTGAGTGCAGTGCCTTAAGAGGTTATAACATGTTATAATGTTCTATATCAGTGTATTGGTTTCAACTCTGGCTGCAAGGTACTTGTTCACTTTTGTTCTTCAGCGACGACAGCGTCGGATGATCTTGCATCAGTCAGACGTTAAAATAATGCTCTGTCGTTGGACAGTGCAACCGGGGGGTGGGGTTTGGGTGGCTAATCAGATTGCAGTGGGGGTCAGTGCTCACCCCGCCCCTGCTCTCAAGAAGAGAGGGAGACTTTAGTAGTGTTGTAAAACCCATCCGTGGTGAAAATCCATGCGAGTGAGGCAGTGTGTGACAGTGTTTCTGTGTGTGTGTGTGTGTGTGTGTGTGTGTGTGTGTGTGTCCTAAGGACAGAGGTTGTGTTTTCTGTGCAGATACGAAAGGAAAGTTTGCCATTCCATCATTAGCATTGTTAGCACCATTAGTGTGGAATGAGGACACTTCAAATGATTATTTAATAAGGTTGGCTTTCTTTTGTGTAAGGCAATATACTCTGTAAGGACTGTAATGTTTATATGTCTCCAAGATGGCCACTAGATGGTGAGCTGTACCTGTCTGGGGATCAAGATGAGTTGGTTGGAGAATTGAGCAGAGGGAGAGGAATGCTCCTTAAGTTGAAACTGCTGCTACTGTACTCATTTGCATTAGACACCGGGGCAACTCTAAAAGTTATACTACTGTATATCTGACTCCAAGGTACTTTAACCCACAAGTGTGATGTGGCTCATTGGTTGTGAACAATAGCCTCATTTTAAGCACCAAAGTTGTTGGTTAGATTCTTTGCAGGTTGCTCACTAGTGCCCACCGGTGGACATCATGAAGAAGTATTCATCTTGACCACTTCACACCAATCTCAAAAGTGAAGAAAGAGTATTTCTGTGTAACCAAAAAACAGTCAGGCTAGCAGGTTCTGCCGCAGAGAGATGATGCTTAGACCAGCACGAATCAGAAGTCAAAGGCAAATCTATTATAGGAAGGGGGAAACGAGGGAGGATTCTTGAAAACATCTGGGCCAGTCGGGGACTTGTATAAAATTAAGGGTTCAGCTCTTTACTGATGCGGTTCCATCAGTATCGATTCCTACTGCATCACCAGCTCTAAAGTCTCCACTCCGGTTCACTGTGGAAAAGCCTGGCAGAACTGGTTTCTGGTTTCTTTTATTCTTTCCTACCCACACCTCCGCCATGTTTCTCCCTGGCTAATCTCTCCCCTGATTCACCTAGAGACGCGAGACTTTGCACGTCGCTGCAGTGAAGTCTGGGTAATAGCCAGCCGCTTGGAGAGCGGTGTAGCGTGGCATACCTGTAGCTGGTGCGTGCCGAGTATGTTGGTGTTATGGCAATTTTTGGGTTCATTGTGACTAAATACAATACCAGTGACTTACAGTACAGTGCGGCGAAACCTCCATCCTTCTTTGGTCCCGAATGGAACCGACCCTTCATTTCCTGGTTTTCTGAGGGAACAAAATGTAACCATGAACAAATATAAACACAATCCCTTTCATGCCCCCCCCCCCCTCCCCCCCGCTCCCTTGTTAAAGAGGGCTAAATAAATGGGTCCACATCAGTGCTGGCCTTGTTTAGAGGAAGCAGCTGGGAAGAGGCATAAGGCATTGTTATGGCAACACATCCCCAACCGGTCCCCAACTGGACCTCCGTGCCAAACCGCTGTCCACGATAAGGCCTATGTCATACACATGAAAGCAAGAGAACGTTTTAGTCGCTCACGCAAAGGTCGCTGTATGGTCGCCGTCAGCCACCATCCGGTATCTGTTTGGTCAATATTACTGTTATATGTCCGTACTGAGTCTTTGCTTAGTTACGTTTAGGTTACTTTGCCATTGTCATATTGTCACTGCCTTCCTGACGGGCATCATGTCTCCTTCAAAGCCACAAACACCACAACAGGATTTGGGAGAGAGTATGGTCGGAAATGTTTTGTGACAACAAGCTTTGTTCTTCTGTCCCCCCTCTTTGCTTTGTTGTCCTTGCCTTTACATGACTTAGGTTACAGGATTATAGTTCTGGGTCTCAATACCTACTGTAACAAAATTATCTCTCTCTTTCTCTCTCTCTCTCTCTCTCTCTCTCTCTCTCTCTCTCTCTCTCTGTGTTAGCTAAGCTAATTCTCTAAGTGTTAGCTAAGCTAATTCTCTCTCTTCCCTGTCTCGGTTCTGGCTTTTTCAGAGTCTAACTTTTCAAGTGGCGTCCAAGTCCCCTTTTGTCTGGGATTAGAGAGAGAGAAACAGAGAGAAGGACAGAGGAAGAGTGATTGAGAGAGAGAGTATAGTTTATTTTGCAGAGGACAAACTTGAAAGGATTAGCGGGGTTGGGGGGAAAAACGTGACAGCATCAAATGTTTACCATGCAATAAAAGCGCATGTTTTTTGTTGTCAGCTACAAAGTGGGATCAGTCAGACTTCAAAGTACATCTGGTTGGCGTTTTGAAGTCACCAGCCTACATGGATATTGTGGCCAGAGCTGTATGGAATATTTACAGAAAGGCGCTTGAGTACAAACAGAGCAGAGCTGGGTTTTAAGCCAACTGGCAGAGGGATTTGGAGTCGGAGCCGGCCAGCGATGATGATATGTCTTAAAGTGAAAAAAGAGGAGATTTACCTTGAATGAAAACCCTTTTTCCTTTTGGGTATACGAAAGGAAATAGATGCGCGCCCTCAGATTGGACTGGGCGGTTCGTAGGGAAACGGCATGCAATCAGCATTGCTACGTAACCAAGGGCAACCACGTGTTCCCCATTCACCATTTTTCGCCAAGAGTGCGCATGGAGGTGAGGAGGGCGGGAGGGCGATGCGGCCCTGCTGTGTTTGGGCGTTTGGAGCAGTGATAGAGCTGCCAACAGAAGATGAGAGGGCCTCACCTCTCACATAGAGTTCTCTCTCTCTCACACACACACAAACACACACACGCATGCACACGCACACCCACGCATACACAAACACACACACACCAAGACACTTCACTTCCATCTGGTCCAAATCTAGCTGGCACAGTGACAGACACCCAGGACCAGAGAAAAGGCCCTAAATGAAACAATCCTTTTTCCCATCACTGGGCTCAGACTGGAAATGCATCAGGGTACTTTGTGAGGGATTTGATTACCTTGCTTAGCTCCTCTTTTTCCATCTGCAGACATTCAGCTTCTCTCTTCAGCGGTTAATTGTTTTGGAATCTGAATGAGTGAATGTTTTGGGCTTCCATAGGCTACAACCTACTGTCCACACTACACTACTACAGCACATGTTTTTTTTCCCATTACTTTGTTGTTGTTTTACATAGAAATCACAATTTGAGTCCATGAAGTGTCCAAACTAACATAATGAAACAAATGCCCTAAAGTGTAGATCTTTCAAACACGGTGTCGTTTCCACTATGACAATGACTGTGTTTGGCAGCAGCAGGAAGTTGCTTCTGGTCGCTTCCTAGTTGTGGTTTACGATGACAGCATCCTGACACAAGCCTGAGGTATTAGAGGAAGTGTGTTACAGACACTGGAGCACTTTGGATATAGAAGGGAAGAGCAAGTGTTAGGTGGACGCGCTTTGATGTCGGTTAGCGATTGTTTACTGCGGATAAAAGAGACAGGTGGTTTTGTTGGCAGCCTTGGGGAGCACGGTCACTAGCTGGGAGAGAATAGAAGACGCCATTTTGTACTGCGATCCGATTTCACCCCCTTCCCCCCATCCCTCCCCTCCCCTCAAAGA
This sequence comes from Borostomias antarcticus, assembly GCF_949987555.1. Taxonomy (NCBI): domain Eukaryota; kingdom Metazoa; phylum Chordata; class Actinopteri; order Stomiiformes; family Stomiidae; genus Borostomias; species Borostomias antarcticus. The sequence goes on from NC_140240.1 coordinate 23,728,095, forward strand.
AATCACATGTATTTACAGGGACAGATACTCTCCTTCATTACCTTGCAGTCTTATGTTACTTTGTGGTGGAAAGGGATGAAAAAACACGACTCTTGTGTTGGCCTTTGATGAAACGGAACAACACTTAAGCGCTCGAAACCAATCGCTCTCTTTGATCATGTGACCTCCTCTTCTTATATTTAATGGCAGGAACTCGGAGCATGGGAAACAGGAGCGAGCCCCCTTTGATGGCCCGGTGTCAGTTCAACGTACGGTTCTCAAGGAGAAGGCGTCACGTTGTAGCCGTTACATTAATCAGATGCATGTAGCTCTTAGGCACTACCCACTGTACATTAGAGAGACGAAGTGGGAAAATCTTCGGTCTTCCTTTGGTCCAAAACAGAGAGAGAGAGAGAAGCTGTGCAGGGCGTAACAATGATGACAGTTTGTCTTTTCATAGAGCTGGAAATCTAAGCCTTTGATGTGCTTCTGTATTTCTGACTGGCTTTAACATTGAACACTGAGCAGGCCCTGTGCACTGTAACCTTTCTCATCCTGTCTCTTCCCCTTCCTCACTCCCTCTCCCTTTCTCTCTCTCTCCCACTCTCGCTCCCTCTCTCCTTCGCCTTCTATCTCCCCCCTTCCCTCTCTCCTTCTCTCTCTCCATCTCTCTCTCCCGCACCCTCTGTCTCTCCCTCTCCTCCCCCTTCTATCTCCCCCTTCCCTCTCTTTCTCTCTCCCCCCCCTCTGTCTCTCTCTCTCTCCCCCACTCTCTATCTCTCTCTCCCTCTCTCTCTCTCCTCCGCTGGCAAACCGCTGTACAATTTGATAAACTCCCATCAAAGGGCTAAAGTTGACCCGTTGGGCGTCTCCAGTAATCTGCCTTACTCATCATTACCGTAATATAGTTATACCCAGCCCACTGGACCGGATCACGCTCTGTATTATTCCATTCAAGTTAAACAGACTCACTAAGTGTCACAGATGACTGTTTCTTCGGTGGGAACAAAAGATGAAAGAGCTAGCCTTGAGCAAAGAGAGAGAGAGAGAGAGAGAGAATGAATGAGAGACAGACAGGAGAGGGGGGGGGGGCGGGGGTTGGGAAAGAGATTGGCAGAGAGATCTTCATGTCTTGAGTATGACTTTCACAGAGTTTTCTTTTTTCAGTTGTGGCACCACAAAAGGCTGTGGTCTGAAAACACAGTATACTGTAACATCCTTCTGCTCTCATAGGTCTGTGTCATACAGTCTGTCCTCAAATTACCACTTTAACCCAAGCATCAAATCCCAAATGTTTCCTAAGACAACTGCCTTGGCCTCGTTGACTAGATGAGTCATACATTAGAACATGTTTTCCCTTTAGAGCATGACCTTCATTTGAATATTTGGTTGACAAATTTATTGAGATTGACTAATATGACCCCACATAGATAATTTACAGTGAACAAGTCAGAAGTGAAAGATATTTCTGACTTATTTCAGCTGCATACTTAGAAAATAAATGCAATAATTCATGGTGGATCCCAAAAGCAGAGTGCTTGGATGAAGTTTTCACTTCACTTCATTATTTCCATGACATTGTAAAGTGGTTTTGTGTTATACACCAAAAAAGCTTGAACGCTTCGTTACTTTAAAGCGTGCGTTTTCTCTTTCAAGTCTGCCGCATGAAGGAGCCTTGTTGAAGCTTTGATATCCCGGCCCAGAATGAGGGATGATATACTGTACAGAACAGACCGCCATTTTTAACAACAGAAAACCACGCTTCGCCTTTCTGACCATAGTGGGAATAGAGGGGGGATCACTCTTTTTCTTTTTCTTCTCAGTGTTCACAGGAAAAAAAAGCCACAAAAGAAAGCATAAGAAAACCCCCTCCTCCTCAGATTAATTTTGGGGAAGAAACACTCGGTCTTCCAAGTCACATGTTGTGAGTTCGGTGAGAAAATTAGATGCGGATGTCCAGCCTTCCAGGCTTTACAAACAGTGTATCGCTTTGCGGCCGAAATATAGTCCGTGCACAGTGTGACCTTTTACATGCCTCCTTGCATGCTAAACTGAGCACCCTCACAAAGTCGCCATTGTGGGTTTCTAAAAAGTGTCTTGACTTTAAAGGGGAGGTAGCAGGAGCAGGTGGCGCGCCGGAGGACGGGGATCTCCCTGTGGTCCCGTTCGGTCCTCAGAGAGGGGATGGAGACAGGTGGTCAACCCCTTTAATGTGGCTAGGCTTTTAATCTGCACGTGTGGCTCGAAAAGCGCTCTGCGCTTGAAGTGGTTCTGTGTATGGTGGACGGCGCGATACGGACGTTGCGAGGCCAGCCAGGGGTCTTTGATGTGGTCACGCCCCTTTTGTGGTCCGAATCGGATAGGAATTTGCTGCGTCGCACGAGAACTTAATCCGTCGTCGCCGTCGCGTTTCGGGGATCGGTTGTCCACACAACCTGACATCACCTGTCAATGACCCCTGGCAGCTGACATTTGAAAAATGCTCCACGTGTAACCCATATGGTTCAGGCATGCCCACAGTTGGATTCGAACCCGGGTCTCAAGTGGGACAGACACCGTTTTAACCAGTTTTACTGATGAAAAGCTAGCTTTTCATCGGCGCGGGTGGACGGTATTTATACTGGGGGAGTGAGTTTAACCAACAACTTGCCCCCTACCCAGGACTCACGAAGACTCTGTTTCACTCAGTTGCAATTGGTTCCGTCTTTGCTTGTTCAGAGGACAGTATCTCACCTCCTGGCTGCTAAAGTTGTGGTTGAGCTACAACTCACTTTCACAACCCCCCATTTTCTACTGTACATCAACACAAAAGTTCTGCCAAGCTGGCAGTTCAGGATGTTGGGTTTTGTACCTGTTGTTCACTGTACTGTCAGTCATATTGAAGAAGATACCAGTAAAAACTCATCCATGGTTGTCACCAAAATCACCCCAACAGTACAATCTGAGAACCGAACGTAGGAAAAACAAGGCTGAAGTCAACGTTCCAAACCCTTCATTCAACTCGTCATTAGCTGCCTTCTTTGTAGTGGGAACATGGCCCCTCGTTTATGAATGCGTGCTGCTCTGTGTCGTGGAGACGAGCAGGTGCATACGGGCGCTACCACGCTACCCAGGTATCGTCTTGCATCGGGGCTGTCCGTTGCCGCTTTGACGGATGGCCGTCATTAACGTCTCTTTGTTTTGCCACGCGTGGTTTGTGCGCGGGGGGTACTGTCAATATGGCGGTTTCGCGTTTCGAGTTCTCACGGTTCCCACCGAGAGCGAAGCCACTACTCGTCTCGGGCTGGGAGGAGGGGAGGGAGGTGTCAGCGGGGGCCGGCAGAGTAGAGCTCAGCTCAAGCACGGAGGCCCCGTCTCCGTTTGATGTTGCGAAGACGGGTCAGGGCCGAGGCAAGATGGATGTGCCAATCGCGACGCGTTCCCAGGGATGTGTGGCGTAAGCGCTGTCAGCGTCGCGAAGGGCACACATGCCCGAGCGCTGTGATGTCAGGTATGCGCTCGTGTGTGTGCGGCGCTAGATGTTGACACTGGCGAGGTCATGTATGCAGTGTGGGTTGGCACTGTTTGACTGCACTTTGTTTGTTGGGTGTCATAGGTGCAGTGTTTCAGTTTGGACGATGAAGTCATTGAAGAACACAAGACAATGGAGCATAGTCTCGCCATACAATATCTGACTGTGTTTTCAGAAAAGAGACACTGTTATAGGGCACAAACAAACCGCCCTCTTGACTTTTCCCAAAGGCAAAACTAGCAGCAAGCTATCCCTCCCTAGTCAGTTTTCTGACAGAGTACAAGCACATCCACTTGGCTCTCAAAACGGTGATTCCATCTCTCTCTCTTTCTCTCTCTCTCTCTCTCTCTCTCTTTCAAAGAGATGAGGACGAAGCCGGCTGCAGTTCTTCTCATTAGCGTCTGTTTGCTCATCCCCGGTAATGATCTCATAAGGGGCTTTTTAGTGGAACATGGCGGTCTGTGATTGAGCGGTTTTATGTGGAGTCAAAGCTCTCAGGTTCGCTCAGCGGGACGCCACTTCAGATCACTCGGCGTAAATCCCTGCAGAGCGCCAGGGGAGCGGCATCGATTGCAGGCGAGGCCTCTATTTCTCTTCCGTCCAAACCCCCCCCCAAAAAAATAATCCTCTTTAACCGTCCCTACTCTGTCGCCCCCCTCCCGAAACCAGCGATTAAGCGCTGAACCAATTTGTACACAAACAGATGCATTTGAAATGCAGGCGGAGGGAGTGTTTTTGGATAGCTTCGTACAATACAGTATGTTGCTGTTTGATGATTTGTTTAAACATTTGTTTATCCATAAACATCGTGGCTTTATAGTAAAGCTAGACGTTCTTTGGTTCATGTCAATACGTCGACTCTAAAGTGGCACACGGGATTAATTTGTTTGCATTTCTTATAACCTCTTTTAATGCCTTTTATGTTTCTATACCTCCACCCACCAGCGAATGTGCTTGTTAGGGTCATGTTGCAACTACATGCAATGTTTTCCGAAGAAAGGCGGAAAAACCTGTTAGCTTCAAAGCTAATTACATTACCTCATCCGAATTACGATCAAAAAGATTTTTTCATTAATTAAGATTCCTAAATCCACAGGTATTTTTGGATTCCATCCTAGCTTTGTGAGTCATAGTGCATCACAATTACGGTTTTTAAAAGTGGGGGAAGCAGAGGCCCATTTTTGGTGGAGTTTATGGAAATGAGGTGTATGATGCAACCAATGATCTACTCATCTCTTGATACACCTCATTAGTAACTTCTCCCCAGAGTTAGTGGACTTATTCCCCCCTGCCCCCTCCATAAGCACAAGATGGTATCTCCCATCGTCTATCAGAATGCCATCTGGAGGGCTCAGTCTCCCTCTGTGACATCACTTCCTCTCTCACACAGACTCTTGGTGGGAAATTGTACCATGATGACATCATGTAATTGTTCCAACATGTGGTGAGACCACTTCTGACCAACCGTGGGCTGGAGGAGTTTGGCTGGCAAAAAGGAAGGTAAAATAAAGTTTACAGAAAGGTTGGTTTGACTTCAGGTCCAACTCAACTGCGGTGTGAAATGCCAGTGTCTCATGAAAAAGGTGGTTGAAGGTGATTTCTACCCCCATTCAGAGCTAAAACAGTACTTTGGTTGATCTACCCTTCGATGACATCACCAGTGACCTTTACCCTCTCCATCTCTGCCACGATTATCATATTCCTCAAAGTCTTAGTAGAATAACTCCATATGACTTCTCAAACCTTTTCATCCTGGTTCAGGCCTTCACACATCTTGTATCCATCATCTGCCTTCCCTTCCTACACACACACACACACACCCATGTACACACACTCCTCTACTCTCACGTTGATCCAACCTTTCCGCCCCTCACTCACTTCCTCACCTCTTCGTGTCTGATCCACTTCCCCTCCCTCTATTGTTGTCACAATACCAAAATTATGACTTTGATACGATACCTGCCCAAAATATCTCGATACCGATACCGAAACGATACCACGGCGAAAATCTAAAACATAAGGAAAGGTAATGGAATAATAGATGACAGAACATGGAACTTTAAATTGCTGGCTTTTTTTTGTGCTCTGTTCAGTCTTTTTGCATCTTTTGAGTCTTTATCATATTTCCTGTAGCTTTCAAACACAGCTGGAAGGGAAGACTGCCTCGACTGGGTGGTTTGGGATTGTGCTGGCTTCTGTTTGCTTGTCTGTGTGGGGAGAAAGCAATAAATTACGCCTATGTTGTTGCAAACTGTGAGATAATCAGAAGAACTTGAAAAGCTTATTATTATTATTATTAATTAACCCAGGCCTATTGAAGCATTTTTGCTATTCCAAATTATCAGAAGAGATAATTGTCTCACGATTAACAGTTCTCGCTCTAGGAGGTCGGAGCAGGTATTGATTTTTTTTGTCAGACGTGCGCTAGGCAGAGAGCTAGGCTTGCAGCCAGGCTGCAGCTATGCTAGCTAAAAGTCTCATGCTACGGATGAAAATTAGCTTCTCTAGCTATCATCTGGTGCAATAAATGTATTGTGCATTCATACATTCGAACATAAGGTAGGCTAAATATATTTCGGTTGTATTCAGTTACAGTACTGGTGTTGCTGCTGTGTGTCTTATCTTCTATCATATTTGCTAACCTGTCGCTCTTTGAATTGTAAGTCGGCATGTCTGTCTTTGCCAGGTTGGTCGTATTGGCTCCCTTGGTTTGTATAGATTTGTAGCGTCGTTTACAGATGGGCTTTGTAATGTCCGTCGGCTTGCCCTCACTGTCGGCTCTGTAAGCAAAATAATGCCAGATTTCGCTGCGCACATCAGCTTTATCGATAAGCTGTGGACGGTCGACATTTGTACTTGTAGCCATCTCAGGTTAGCTACCGTCCTCTCGAAGATGCTGCGTGCATATGAGTGGGGAAAAAACTGTTTCGCTGCTCTCTGCAGAGTGACAGAGCGAGGAGAGAGAGAGAGAGAGAGCGCACATGCACACACACACACATACTGCCCCGCGACTCGGGGAACTTGGGAGAGAAGCAGAGCGCTATTAGCCTACAAACAAACACAGCTTCACTGTCGCATGAACGCAACTCAATATATACGGCTCTTATTAAAACACTGTCTTTTTTAAATAACGATACTTTAAAGTTGGGTATTGTACCGTTTTTGACAACAGAGTATCGTGATACTTTTCTAGTATCGATACACCGTGCAACACTATCTCCCTCTCTCTCTCTCCCTCTCTCTCTCTCTCTCTCTCTTTCTCTGAGAGGAACCATTGAGTAACCACCCCCCGCCTCCCGCAATCCTCCTGTGTGCTAGCCTTCATTTGTCTTGGCAGTGACCGAGGAGGGGGCTCCAGCAGCGGGCCCAGCAGATTAACCGTACCGGGCGGGCGCAGAGGGAGGCTTCCTGGTCGTGAGACTGGGACCCGGAGATCAGAGAGATGCAGGGGGAGACGGTGGCTAATCCGTCCTCCTCCTCTTTCCTGCTGTTTTAATCCCCCCACCACCAACAGGTCCCCCTTCACTGAGATCACCGTTAGCGCAGAGAGAGAGAGAGAGTGTGACTGAGGTTAGACCGCAGGGTGAAACACACACCTCCTCTCTCTGGGTCGTGATCGTGAACGATGAATATGATTTCACCGACTACAGTAGTAACGGTACTCAATAATAGGTTAAAGCCAATTTAGATCGCCGTTCATGTTACACGCTGGCGTCGACCCTTTCCAACACTCGGGTCGGCCTTTGGGATCGCCTTCGCAGACGTCCCTTACGAAGCATGGAGCTGTTCCTGCCTGTTTGACAGCACAAGTCCCATTGCATACTGCATAGCAATGAAAGTTTTGTGAGCGCAGCCCCAAAAGTATTGTATGTGTGGGTGTGTATAGGCTGCTGTGCAAATGGGCCTGTCCTTTGATGTAGCGCAGCAGATTCTCTGGTTGTTAGCAGTTCCCAGGCTGTCTCTGTGTGTCCTTTCCAAGGGCAGGATGGAGAGGGAGAGGGAGAGAAAAGGGGGAGGGGGAGAGAGAGAGAGGGGAGGGAGAGGCGGTGAAAGAGAGAGAGAGGGGGGGAGGGGAGAGAGAAGGAGAGAGAGACATGATTCCTTCACTCCCTGGTTTAGGCCTACGCTTTGGAATGAACGCGTTTTGCAACCGCACCATTCTCAGCGGTGTGCATGTGTAAGTGAACACGCATCCGTGTGTCTATGCGGCAGGTGTGTGTGTATATGTGTGTGGAGGGAATTGCAAAAAATCCCTAAGTCCTCTGAGCTAATTAAGGCTTTGGTTGTGGAGAAGGAGGATGGATGACTGGCCAGAGAGGAGCCATGCCTGTGTGTGTGTGTGTGTGTGTGTGTGTGTGTGTGTGTGTGTGTGTGTGTGTGTGTGTGTGTGTGTGTGTGTGTTAGAGGTCTGCGAGGGCCTGAAATGTCAGCCCCGGCCCAAGCCCGTGGCAATCAGCCCCGGCCCTACCCTAGCCCGACGAGTTAAGAAATAACTCAGCCCGAGCCCGACTTAAGCCCGAAGACAATATAATGATGTGATGACATGTCTCACACTCTCTCGCTTTCTCTCGATCACACAAAGGCTAGCAGCTACATTGACCCACGACTAAAAATGCACAGTGCAATAATGGAGAATCCTCTCTTGGAGAAATGAATCAGGCGAAACAGGAACGAACTCGCTTTGAAAGTGAGTATCAGAAACTAAGTTAAAGCTTAAAGGAGTAATAAAGGGGAAAATCATGTTTAGCCCTGTTTTAAGGTTACTTATGATCATATACAATGGTTCAGATCAAAAAGTTGACAAAACTAGCACTTTTGAGAAAGTCTGATAATTGCTCTACCACCGTTTTGGTCATACAATGGATGTGGGTGGGCACCGTGAAAAATCATTCAAAAAACATGTTAAACTCTCAATTTCAAAGAGCAATTATCAGACTTTCTCAAAAGTGCTAGTTTTGTCAACGTTTTGATCTGAACCATTGTATATGATCATAAGTAACCTTAAAACAGGGATAAACATGCATTTTCCCTTTACTACTCCTTTAAGTACAGATGTGGGAACATAAGAATGTAACTTGACCCGCGGTATTCTAACAGGCGCTTTACGGCATTCCGCACCACCGCTCGCCTGCCCATAGGGGCGCAGTAATACCACTCATTGACCCATTGCTGTAGCTCATCTCGCACATTAGATGAGCCTACCGTTCTCAAACTCCTTGTTCTCTGTCTGGTTGTAATTTAATTATTACGAACAAAGCCTATCTATTTATAGTTTCTATCTCTGTAAATGTCGCCGGGTCTATATCTGTTAACTGTCGGGACAAGTAGAAGTTTAATACATTAGGCTGAGTGTTCTCATATGGAACATGGCATCAGGACGAGTAAGATGGCTAACGGAGATGACCAGAGATGTGTTTGAAATGGTTCACTCACTCCCTCCCTATTACCATGGATGTATTGAGTGCTACTCATAGTGAACTACATAGGGAATGATTTAACAGTTTTGGGACACTACATGGAATGTAACTGCGTAAGATATTCATGACTCAAACAAGCAGATGCGCCGATCACTGATGGCAGCAGGTTGAAATATCAGGTAGTATTCAGGTTCCATGTTTAGTTGAATGATAAATCCCATATTAATGGTTGGAATTCTAATGATTTGCAAGTGTGATTTTGTCAACTTTAGTGCTGTCTGCTAATAGCAGGCTGTGAAGCTGCACGATAGTACAGCTGTAGCTATTTTGATGCTATTAGTTCAACTTCTGTTTCTCGGGCAGGAACGGAGACGAACTCGCATTAGCAGCAAAGCAGCTAGAGGAATGATCTTAACATTAGCTAAGTGCTTTAGCTACTGATAGCTACCGTCTTCTTCACTTCTCCTTCGGTAAAACATGACACCGTTGTGTTGTGGTATTGTGGAGGGCTTAGGCAGAAGCAGGAAGAGAAACCACTTTTGCCCCATATAAGTAAAATAATGGTCTCATAAGCATTTTCGATTGTAAAATTGTGTTCACTTGTTTTAGTTTGCAAACATATGCAATTTTCTTAGCATATCTACTGGCTTCATGATAACATAGGTTTCAAGTTTCGTGCGAGCAAGTCGTGCCTGCAAGCCAGGGAGAAATGACAGGAGACCGTGGCGGGGTGTTACGGCTCGCATGCCCTCGCCTCCACAACCGCCTCCCTCTCTCCCCTCTGGGCCCGCTGCGCGCTCGGGGCGTCCTACGCGCTCTACCGCACGTCGCATCGGCCCGGGCATACAACGTTCTGACTCGCCGGAGTTTCCCCTCACTGCCGGGCGTTCCCCGTCTCCGGCCAGCTCCGCGGACTCGGCGGTCTCCTCCCTCTCCGATGACGAAGAGTTGGATCCCGACATGCCCAGCACATCGGCCCGTGCGCAAAGACAAGAACGGCGCGCTCGTCTCCGACGATGACGCGGGCGCGGCTCTACTCACCGGTTTCCAATTATCATCACCACACCTGTCCCTCGTTCTGCAATCACCTTCAACCTCTACAAGAACCTGGTCTACACTCCACTCATCGCCAGATCTTACCATAATACTCTTGTGGTAAAGTATAGCCTAGCCTACAATCTCCTTACCCGTATTTTGTAGTGTTTTTTCCCGTTCCCCGTTTGTGATTACTCTCACTCACCCTGCCTCCCCTCCTCATCTCTCCAGTTCCTGCCTGACCCACGCCTGTACGATTACCCCGCTCCTGCCTGACCATCGCCTGTACGACAACGCTCCTGCCTGACCATCGCCTGTACGACAACCCCGCTCCTGCCTGGACATCGCCTGTACGACAACCCCGCTCCTGCCTGACCATCGCCTGTACGACAACCCCGCTCCTGCCTGACCATCGCCTGTACGACAACCCCGCTCCTGCCTGACCATCGCCTGTACGACTACCACGCTCCTGCCTGACCATCGGCTGTACGACTACCACATCCCCCTTTGTGATCTTATTAAATCGCCCCTCCGGGCTTTACCGTTCCTTGCCTCCTCCTTTCCTGTTGCGCCTGGGTCCCAAAACCGAACTCTAACACGGGGCTTAGAACCAGAGGGGTGCGCGAGTGACATTTGGGCAGAATGAACAGGTGAAATGAAAGCTCTCGAAGAGATCTTTCTAATGCTATTGGTCAGCTTTGTATGTAGTTTTAATGTGAAAGATACATCTTGAATGCAGTCAAGACAAATTATTTTACCTCTTAACTTTTGTCAAACCCCCTGGTTCCAGTCAATTGGATTATAGGCTATAGGTACAATGACGTTACCTTATGAACACAAATAGCTTAACCTATAGGCCGACATAAAAACAATAGCCTAAAACCATGTTTATTTACAATGTATTTTCTTTCATTGATAGCATGCCAATAGTTAGGGTGAGGAACGACGCGCGGTCTCTTTAGCCCTGAGACCATCAGGCAGGCAGCTCAGGAGGTCGTTGGCTATATATATTATTATGATATTATGTCTAATAATACATTCGTTGAAAGTACACAGGCTGATCTACTATACGGAATTGGACCGAGGAGTGTTCTCATATGGAACTATGCTGCACACGCCCGCCCGCGACAAGAGCTGAATTGTAGTCAGCTTTCCCCGCTGCGCGCAGGACGCGTGCGTCCCCCGCTCCGAGCGAGAACGCAGGCGGAATGTCGCTCCCCGTCTGAAACGGCCTTGACTCCTGGAATCCCAAGGTCTTTCATATTGAAATTCTCTTGATGGTCTGGTAAGTTGGGAGACGTGTTAAGGGAGTGCATCAGTCGTGATCCTTGACAGTAGGCTACCAGCCTGCGCTGCGCTCAGCACAAAGTTGGATGAATGGATGGACTTATTGGAATCGTGGAAAATGTTTATTGCGCTCTAAAATCATGAAAGCATAAATGTAAAAATGCAGCAACAGAAGTAGTCTAGATGAGATGGTGGTTTAAATGAATGGCAACACATAAATTGAGACATAAATTGAGACTGGTGATAATGCTGATAATCTACAGTAGGGCCTACCTCTGGCTGAGTTCATGGTTACAACCATTCATCTCTTACACATGGGCCTATACAATACTTGCACAATCTACTTTGGACGTTAAATCCATCTATCAATCAAACTAGCAAATTCAATGGCCGGTCATGGCAAAGCACCCGCTAACGCAGGCTACCCCCCTCCCCACGATCCAGGGCTAGGAAACCGGTTCATCCACTTTATTTGAATATAAAAGAATTTGGGGGGGGTAGGTTACTAGTCTAGTCTAGTCCAGGTTCGCTGGCGAGTGACGAGCTAGTCAGATGGCGCATGCATGTGTGGACATTGTAGGCCGATTCTGTGAAACCTAAAGAATAAAAGTAGGCTAAGTTCAACATTCATTGGAGTGGTCCAGTTGGATAGGCTAGTCTAATCTAAATAAATTGAGGACCTGTATTTTCAGTGTTTGCTGGTAGCGAATGAATGCCACAGACAGACAGGGAGGAAATCTATTCGTTTCATTGTTTCATTGTTTGTGCTCTGTATGCACAAGATAGTTAATGTTCGGATATAAATGGCAGTATAGCGGGAAAAAACCCTATCAAAGGCCAAGATTAGAAGGGATTTGAAGATGTAATTGGTCATTTTAAATGGGCCTACTTTATCTTTTGATGCCTATTTGAACGGACTGCATCGATCAATGCAATGACTCTCCATGTTTTTAAGTTTTACCCTTTTCATCAATAAAACATCATTTTTACAACCATGTCTCATTGATTGGGAAGGCATTTAGAGCTGCCGGTCTATTAGCCTACATTCGGACTCAGAGGATGACATAACTGTTTATTGAGAAACAATTGCAGGCTGGCCTATATAAAGAAATACCACAATGCATGTAGTCTAGATATATTACATTATGTTTAGGCTATAGCCCACACTTTATGGTAGACTGCCCTCTCGCTCGCTAAGCAGGCTACATTGTGGCTGTTTTGTTCATCGCAGAAGCCTATAGCCTAGGCTACACATTAAAAAAATGTTTTTTTTTTATATAGACCTAGAAGGAATCAGAATATGTGGAAATTTAATTTTAGCCTATTTTAATACAATTCAAATTCTGCTTAGAGGGAATTATTTTCAACAGACATTATGACCTGAGCATAATTAATAATTATCTAAGTTAATATAGGCCTATGAGAACGCTTTTTACGATAGGCTAGGCCTATGCGTCTTGTGATTGTTCTGTAGCCTAGGCTACAACTTAAGGCTTATTTGGCCCTATTGAATTAATTTAAGCCTACTAGGCTACTCATTATTATCGAATTATCTAGTTGATATATGAATAAAACAATAAGCCGTTTTAATGGCTATGGGCTACTAGTTGTAGCTATACACGACTTGATGCGCTCTGCTCTTATACGCACGGTTGAGGCGGCAGCTCAAATACACTTCGCACATATCCTCTGCTATAGCCTCTCACAGACAGCTAGGTGCACTTCATGCATTGGTAGACAGTTCTGCAGCTTGTCTTCACCATGCAGGTATTTTGGTGGGGGTATTCTTCTGTGGACACTGCGAGGGGCGCAGCCGGTGGCTGTTTGGACTCCAGAGCGCGCAGCTCTTCAGCCAACTGCAGGATGTCGCGTCTGGGGAGGCTCTGCGTCTCTCCACCAGTCCCCAGCGAGTCCAAGCTCCCCCAATGAATAATACTTATTTATAATAGCCTACGTAGCGCGAAACTGTGCATATAATAGGCTGTAGCCAGCGCGAAACTGCGCATTCCCTATAGCCGGTCATGGAACGACTGGCGGCCGGTATAAATAAATAAAAACATACACGATATTTTCTTATTTGAATGATCTTGAATATATATATATTCAAGATCATTCAAATAACAAAATATTGTGTATATTGTGCATGTGAAGGCACTCACTGTCAAACCTGCCGCTATCTATGCACAAGATAGTTAATGTCCGGATATGATTGGCAATGAGTGATCTTTACTCATGGCGACTATGTCAATTTTGTATGGATCCACAAGTCGATCAAGCTTATTTTTTCTTTGTATCGTGCTGAAGCCATATAGCCTACTGCGCTCAGACTTGGCTACATTAGCTGGTGCCCCGTCTTCAAATTTACTTCCGGGGTTTACGAGTAGCCTACCAGTTGAATGCGTTCCAGAAACAAAACGCAAAACCCCCACGTTCACCACATCTTTACTAACAAATATATTTACAATACTGTTATTTTGCGCATTTGACCTAACAGCCACCACGTCTTGACCCGACGTCAGTTACCGAGATAGATAGGCTACTGTAGGCCTAGATATAGGTGTTCGTAATAATTAAATTACATCCAGATGGCGAAAACATGTGTTTGAGAACAAGGTAATAATAACAATTAAACGTTATTTGTATAGCACCTTTCATACAGATAAATTCAGCTCAAAGTGCTTTACAACAGAGCATTTAAATTAAAGAATGTGAAACTTAATGATGCTTCATTTGTAGACTATAGGAGAAAAACAGAGCCCAGCCTGCTAAATCTACTCAAAGACGCCACCTGCCGGTGGTGCATCACTAAAACGAAATAACACCCGTCTGAATTCCCACGAGATTTCCAACGGGATTTCCCTGCCAAATACCGCGACGTGAAATGCTGCAGCATGTGACATTTCTAACTTCCCACATCTGTAGTAGGCAGGTAAGTATCATAACAAAAAATAAAATAAATATCTTTATCGCCTAATAGCCAACAATTAGGCTACTGTACATGCATTAATGTCACTTAAGCAGCCTAAGCATACAGAAAACACTCAGACTCACCAGTTCGCCATGAGCAACGTAGCCTACAAACCTGCTTGCATTGATATTATCAGAAAATCGCCAACCGGCTAAATCCAGAGTTGCAATCAAAGGCAAAACGATTTATAGTTCATTCCATCCACAGTTCATTTGTGGGCGCTGTGCAGGAAAAGGATGGCATCCACTGTTGCTGGCTTCAGCGCTGCTCTCCTCTCTTCCAGCGTTCGGCCTGCGGTGCTGAAATTTTGCTCACTCGAGCTGCTGCTTGCGGGTATGTAGCGTGCAAGCAGGGCTGAAAATTAACACCTGCCACCGGCCAAATGCAGGTAAAACTTCCAATTGGCAACTAGATTTCTGAAGGCTATCTGAAAAAAAAAAAAACTTGGCCGGTAGATTTTTTCATCTACAGTCCACTTGGCAGGTGACTCACCGTGAGCCAAAAAGTACATTTTCACCCCTGCGCGCAAGTCAAGCTAGCATTGGCAGAGCTTTCTCGTGTTGTTACCACCAACCTAGCACGTCTCGATCATCGCCTTCCTGGCAGTGGATCTCGACAACATTCACGCGCTCAGCCTTTTTTTTTTTTTTTTGCGGGATCGCTACATTACGTGTGTCGAGCCCGATCCCTGCCCGAACCCTATCCATACAATAAATATTCGGCCAGAACTCGGCCCTAATCTGTCTATGGTGTCAGGCCCCGTCGGGTTTGCAGGGCTCTTGTGTGTGTGTGTGTGCATGTGCGCAGGGAATTGCAAAAAAAATCCCTAAGCCCTCTTGAGAGAGAACATAGCTGCCAGGACAAGAACACACAGGTATGTTTTTTTCTTTTTTTCACCTCGGCCTGAAGATGTGCAGGTGGCCCTTCCTCCGCCGCTGTCTCCTCTCCGCTATAAATCCTTCCTGTTGGGTCAAAGGTCACATTTTTCCAACTCACACCTTTCCCTTGGCCGGTGTCTCCTTAAAACATTATCTGTGTAAATCCAAAATGTGGTCCTGGTTGAGAAGGATGTGCAGGTTATAAAAAAATGTCACGCTTTTTTGAGCGAAGCAGCCTGGAGGTCCACGGCGAGGGCGAGCTATCAAAACACGTTGTGCTCCGCCTCCATAGCCGAAGGACGCGTAAACAATGAAGAGGGATAGGGGGAGATGTCAGAAATCGTGTCAGAGAATTGATGCATGTGTGTGTGTGTCAGAGGTACGTCGAAGTTTGCATTTGGATTTTGAGGCTACACACGTCAGGGTGCGTGGCCTGACACGCACGCACGCACGCTAGAGATGCGCGGATGGAGTTTGAGCGCACCCAAATCCATGTGCACTCATCAATCATCCACCCGCTACCCACCCGACGTAATTATCTTCTAAAATGTAGAGACCCGCACCCAACCCGGCAAACATGAAGTTATTGTATTAACATTTAAATTATGTCCAGCCGTCCGTGCTCATTCGCTTTTCATATAGGCGCATTTTCTTGACTTAAACAATTTAAAGATTATAGGCTCGCTTTCGCAGGATCTCGGTTGATGAAGTGGTCGAGGGTGTTTGACTGAGCTGCTGGCAGGTCTTGCGCTTTCTCGCAGTTGCTATAATGTAATTTATATAGTTATAGTAGTTATTAAATACGAATATAACTGACAAATCCATCCACAATCCACCCGAAATTAATCACAATGTTGATTTTTATTGGCCCACCCACCTGCGGATGTGGATATCCGCGAATGTCGCGGATATATCCGCAATATTCGCATCTCTAACGCACGCGCACAGGGGTGCAGTGGAGGGTAAACCCGAGTAACTCAGCCTCTTTAAAACGAGGCTGAGAGTTTACTTGCCCTCTTTCCTGATTAACCGCGTTAATCAACGAGGGGAGAACCAGAGCGCGCCCACCTCCGCGTATACCGCCACGCTCTTCCTGAGAGCAGAGGAGGGCCCGTGAGAGCGGTCCTCACAGAACGGCGCGAGACTGGAACAAGAAGCAGATGCTCACGCCGCTTCCCTCCTCCCTTCCTCCTCCCACACCCCCGTTCGACCCTCGCTGCGCCCACCGGTGTCATGGAGAGGGGGATCGTGGGTAATTGATGCCATACCCACTCGTCCTGCCGAAAGCCGGATTTGTCTCCGCTTCTCATGCTCTTGTAGTCTCCGTTCCCTGACTCGGTTGGTTTGGAGGCGGGGTCGAGTTCGACCAGTGCATGCCGGCTCCTCTCGGAGCACACCCTCTATAGGTGGTTAAGGGCCAAGACAGCGGGGCAGCAGTTTAGGGAGAAGCGGACTGTGAACGAGTCTGGGTCATCCATATCTCTTTACTGTGAGCATAGGGGACAAAGTATCTATAGTAGATAGAACTATCTATCCATCTATCCATCCATCCATCATTGTATTGTATAGCAGACACGCACCCATGCAAAACAGATGGTCGAATAGCTGCTTGCACACGCTGATGCTCACTATCATCAGGTTTGATCATCAAAGACACAATTCAAGATTTTTGCCTCATAAGGTCGAATCATTACGCCGAAATGCGCACGTTTGTTCTGCATGAAAGCAAGCTATGAGTCGAGCGCTCACATTACAGAGCTCAGGGTTTTAAAGAAAACACAAACGCGTCCTCCAAAGCTATTCCCCTTCAAGAGGATGGAAGTTCCCCGCGAGAGGGCTCCCAGTGGGAGTACCTATCACACACACACACACACTTACACCTACGTATGCACACACACACACACCAACTTACATGTGCACACACACACTATAACAGTCACACACACACCTCCTGGCTGCCCAACCCGCCTACTCCGTCCTCATATGGAACATCTGCTTAACTGTACTTTTCACCTTTCCATCTGAGAGTGAGTAATCTTCTCTCCACTGATCTCCCATTAAGCCAGCGCATCTCTCCCCAGAACAGAGCAGCCGGCAGCAGCTGCCGCCTCCCAGACTGATGTTTTTAATAAAAACCCAATAAGGAGGAGAAAAGCAAGAGAGATGTGTGAGGAAAGACGCATGTGTCTCAAATTGAAGGAATCTGAAAACCCGGAGAGAAAGGTGTGCATGTGCGTTTGTGTGTGCGTGTGTCTGTGTGTGCATGTGTGTGCCGTGTGCAGCGCCGTTGTTTAGCGGTGAAAGGTGATGATGATTATAAGGGCCCACCATGGATGTATTAATAGAACTGGATACAGCCACTCCATTCACTGACCGCTATCAAACGTGAAGCCCTATTGAACCGCGCCATCTTGGAAAATTTGGAAAATAGTCCTTCCGGTGCCTTTTGTACTTACGCAGTTGTGCTTTTCTGGCCTTCCGGTGCCTTTTGTACTTGCGCAGTTGTGCTTTTCTGGCCTACGCGCGTCCACGAACAGGTTCACGTTTATGTGAAATGTAGACGCACGTTCCCGGCTCTCCCCGCTTTGCTTTAGCAAAGTACAAAAGGCACAGGAAGGACTACAAATTTGCCAAGATGGTGCGGTTCAATTAGCCAATTGCACAACTCCAGTACTTCCTGAAATTAGACATGCTTCTCTATTTCCTGTCCTACACTATTGGATGAAGTGATTATTCAGGTGTGCCTGACTGCAGCACGATGATCAGGCACACCTGAATAATCATTTCATCCAATAGTGTGAGACAGGAAATAGAGAAGCATGTCTAATTTCAGGAAGTACTGGAGTTGTGCATATAGTGAATAGGGCTTCACTTTAGATTTCGAATCCTGGGGGCCTGGGGCCCACAAGCAAGCAGGGCCCACAAATAAACAAGAGGTCCCTCTTTCTATGACGAAATTATTCTGCATGTAGATCAGTCACACTAACGCTGCATCAGAATTCAAATTAAACCACAAATAATGCAATACAGATGAAAAAAGTTTTACTTTCCTGAGCAATATCCCCCTTCTTAAATGGTTTGGCCCATGCCATGGTTCATGCTGGCAAGTCTCACCTCTTTTGACTATACCGGCTGGCTGTCAAATACTAGCACTAATAGTCGTAAATCATAAACATTAAATCAATAACGTTAAATCATAAACATCAAGCTCATACATAAATCCGGGCACCAGAAAAGAGTGGAGAGAGGCCAGGAGAAAAGGCAGCAGAGCGGGAGCCCATACTCATTTTTTTCCACAAGAAAGGTGAGAGTAGCTATGTTAAGACGGTCGGTCAGTTGCCCGCGGTCTCACATTAACCATGACAACGAGAGCCGTTAGCCTAGTGTGTGAAGAAAGTGCTAAGCTAACGTTAGCTAGTTAGCCCTTCTCAGTCCCGTTGTCGCATTACGCTCGCTCATGCCAGACAACAGTCCTTTGCTGGTCCATTCACTTTGCCGTCAAAATAAATCGGTGACGGCCTATTTAGGAGAGGCGCTCATATTTACAAGTGTCAGATAAACATGAAACTTCACTTACCTAAGCAAAAGGGTCTATTTTAACAAATGCTGGGTTTTGAAGCCTCGGCGCTACCATTAAATAACTTATTTAGACGCGTTCTGTCCGAGTAAAATTATTTTTCTGAGGTAGTGTTTTTCTGTGGTGGTGGCGGTAAGTTATTTAATGGTAGCGCCGAGGCTTCAAAAGTGTTAAGTTAATTAATATAAATTCATATAGAGTTGATTTCTTTTTAAAACCTTTATGTCCTGCTACTCACAGAATCAGCTGTGGCCTCGTCTGACCTAGACACCCACCCCCAGCCCCCAGAAGATGCTTTAGATGGTGAGTGAGTGAGGTAGACACTGGCTAGTTAAACTTATTACTGAACTACTGTACTGAATAGCAACATGTAGATGTAATCCAGGTTAAGATAGCCTCCATATGAAACAGTTACATTACATAAAGAAATTCATGGTTAATAAATAAATAGTGTTGTTAATTCATAGAAATTCATAGAAATTCATATAGAGTTGATTTCAGTTTAAATGCTGATTTGTTCAGTTCATTTTTGTTATTTTAGAGGGTATTTGCTCTTGAAATAAGAGAGGCGTTTATTAGCCAGCTTCCTGTAAACTCTACAGTGCTACATAGATTTATTCCAAAGTCTTAAGAATACACTGTTCTGTTCTTACTGTCTACAAGGTCCTAGCCAGTTAGAAACAGAGAGTGAAGGGAGTGAAGAGGCTCATAGTAGTTCCAGTCATGAAACTGCTACAGACAGAGACAGTCCAAGCGCAGGAAGTACACAAGTAAATGTCTATGGAGAGGTTAATTGGAAAAAGAACATAGAGGAACAGAAAAATAAATCCAAAATGATATATAAAATAAAAAAAATGGGTTGAAAAAAGTGGTGACGAAAAGTCTGAGGGGTAGGGGCCCACACCAATCTTCTTTATGGGGGCCCACAATTCATAGCAACGGCCCTGGCTGTGTGAGTGTGTGTGTGCATCAGGGTTTCCATTAGCCGGTAATTACCGGTTTTTCTCCCGAAAAATCCGTTGAAGTCCGATATATTAAAATCTCTCCGGTCATAATGTCCGGACAAAATAATACCCCCTAATTGTATTAGGCCTACAATAGGCTAAAATTAAATTTCCATATATTATGATTCCTTTTGAATATAAAAAAAACGAATAGGCCAATTAATTTTGTTCCGTTAATGTGTAGGCTATTGACTAGTAGGCCTATGCGATGAAAAAACAGCCGTAAGATAAACCTGCCTATAGGCTAGCAGGCCACCAAGCGAGAGGGAGCCTGATCGAGGTACGCAGCTTGAGGCGAAAACTGAAAGGACTATTAATATCGAATGGAAATGAGCCTATGCACGTTGTAAGTTCTTCCACTTTATTTAAGTAGGCTATATTTATTTTCAGAGTTTTAAGAATTTTAGCTTAATCTAATTTAGCTTTAATCTGATAAAAGTCTGATATTGGACTATAGACCTAGCCTATGAATTCCAATCAGCGCAGCCGTAGGCTTTAAATTAAAATGTTACGAGAAGCCTACATGTTGCCTAACTTAAAATGCCGAATTTTTACTTTTAAATAAAAATGTTATATATCTAGACATGCATTGTGGCATTTCTGTATTTAGCCCAGCCCGCCTATCAGTTGTTTCTCAACAGTTATGTCCTCCTCATCCTCATAGCCTACTGTGATGTCCGTGGTTATAATGACGCTGGGTAGGAGGGTAGGATAAAACTGGAAAGAGAAATTAGTAAACACATATTACTGTCGCGAATCCCAAACCAATTAGCCTACATCCTCAAATCTGATTCATGCAATTGAAATAAACATTCATGTTCTAGCCTACAGTCGCAATTCAAAGGTGACTATTTTTGTGGCTGTGCAATAACATATAGGCCTAGCGCATGGAATCATTACAGCCTATCACACATTTAATCATACGGATGCGAAATAAGACAATAAATGGCATATACTGTATAAGCTACACAACTATACAAATAAAGCTTTGATTGATTGATTGATTGACAACGGCCAATCACCGCGGAATTTCTCCAGTTTGTCCGGAAAAGTCTATTCTTCCCGGACACATTGACCGGTACCGATTTTCACTAACGGAAACCCTGGTGTGTGTGTGTGTGTGTGTGCATGTGTGTGCTGTGTGAGTGTGTGTGCATGTGTGTGCTGTATGTGTGTGTGCTGTGTGTGTGTGTGTGTGTGTGTGTGTGTGTGTGTGCATGTGTGTGCTTTGTGAGTGTGTGCTGTATGAGTGTGTGTGTGCTGTGTGAGTGTGTGTGTATGTGTGGGCGTGGGTGAATGTGTGTGCGTGAACGTGCGTGTGCGCGTTGCTCGGCAGCCCTTTTCAGAAGTTTCGCCTCCACTGATGTGGTGGGTGAGAAACTTTTTTTTTAAAGCGTTTTTGAAGATGTTACAAGAAGAGACACCCACGTGTGTTGGTGCGAACGTGTTGTGTCGGCGTGCGCGCGTGCATCTGTAAGCGCAGTTCGACTCTCACTTCAATCGCAGCTCTGTGGGTCTTTCTCACGGATCCTGTAAGAAGCTGAGAGTGAGTGGAGCGAGTCAGGAGGAGAGCAGGGGTTGAATATCAGAAGATCAATCGTTGCTTTTACAGAGCCCGGGGTTCTGTAGCGAGAACCCGGTGGAGATGAAATGAACAAACATCACATAGAAACAGATTCAGAATCCGTAAAAAAAATCTGCCGCCCATTAATAATCCATGCTACGCTCCCGAGCACTTGCTCTCCTGACCGTCGACTGTATAGCTCCCCCCCCCCCCTCCGCCGAGTCCAGGGCCGGGACAGACGGGCCGATAGAGGCTACGGTCAGCCCAAAAAAGGACCCTCGTTCAGAGAGGTCAGCGGGGTCGAAGTCGACCTTCGGGGTCGGCGGGGAAGACGGCGGGGAAGAACACAGACTTTTGATGAACAAACGCTGCCGATCACGAGACCCGTCTCCGACTTTCCGGCGTGAAAGAACGCGCCCCCCCTCCTCTGACTCCGTTACGGTGCTTGTGCAGCACGTGGCGGCTTCCCTCGCGCAAAACGGATTTTTCGAAAAAGACGCGGTCATGAATTATGAATCTATGACGACTGTAAATTTTTAATTGATTTTACCAAGTACAAACAGCATGTAAATTGTGGAAGCTTCACTTGTGAAAGCACCCCACGGGAAGGGTGGTGGGATGGGGGGCGACTTGAGATTTCCTTTTATCTGGTAATGTATTTATTACCAATGGCACTGTAGTAAAATAAGGAGAAGCAGCAAAAAAAAGAGGATGTGATGAATATTTGAAGACGGCGTTTGTGGTGCTGTAAATATGTCAGGGAGGGTCTTTCTGGTGGAGGATTCTCTTCTGATTGGCTCTTTTGTTCGCTGATCCCTTCCGGCGCTCCTTCCTGACCCCTCCCCCCATGTTAGAGCTGACCTCCTGTCATATCATGTTACATATTGAGGCACCCTTCCCCCCCTCGAAACAAGACGGTTCATCTCAAGGGGATTATTCATAATTATGAATCACAAAGAATCTTAAAGAACAATATCAATGCCACTCATTTATTATTTTGATTCCAATTCGTGTCCGATGAAGGTCGCTTGAGAGGATAGTGTGAGCGATAGGAAAGTGTCATGATAGGATGAGGCCTCCCCTGATGACCTGACTGGAGGTCAGCGGTCTGCTTTATACTTAATGGGACAGGTCAGAATTTGGGGGAAGTTGAGCCCAGATCTGGCATTAAGAGTCAATAATTACAGGACCCAAGGGAGATCTTTAATCCGCCACACCTTCACACACACATTACACACAGGTGAGAGGCGACACAGCACACAACACACTTACATGCAATTTCGGGGGTCGCCGGTGGAATTTGTCTTCTGCATTTTTTCCCATCCTAGCTGTCCTCCAGGGGCAGCCAGGAGCAGTGGGGACCAAGCCCAGGTGCTCAGTCCAAGTCCTGGATATTGGGCTCTTGGGAGGAAACCCTTGTGAACACAGGGAGAACATGCGACCATCTGGAGATAGTAATTTGAGATGGATGTCTTATGTTTTATCTCTATATCTGTTTACCGTTATGGACATTAAACCTCAATGTGATCTTTGACCTTAGGATGTCCTCTATGCTAAGGAGAGCGAAATGACAGTGGAAACGTCCCTTCTTTCATTCAGTTAACAGCGCACAAGCGGAGTGGGCCTCAGTAGAACCTTTTTTTTTTTACTTTTTTTTTTTTAAAGTAATTCTCTTCAGCAAGCAGCCAACAACAAGAATTTTATTCTAAACATCTGTATCAAGACTAATTCTGATAACCATTGGAGCACCACCTTCACTAATTTACCATTTAATCAGCCCTAATTACCACCAATGCTGGCACCATTGGTCAGATACTGTATGAATGCTGTCAGGCCAACAGTGCCCGAGGATAATGGACACAGAATCGGAATCAGTTTTATTGCCGGGTAGTTTGTACTAGGGATGGGGCTCGTTAATTTTTATCGATACTGATACCATTATTGAGACTGTTTAACAATTCGAATCTTTATCGATCCCACTATCGATACCCTACTTTTCTCTCCATCTCCCTCTCTCCCACTCTCTCTCCCTGTCCCCCTCACTACAGTATACTTTACTGTAATATAAAATGTTGGCTAAATATATATCAAATAACTCAATAACTACAATTCATATGAGGACACTAGCAGACTCTGGGTTCTTATAAAACTAAAGACCTAGGCTAGTAAGGCTACTTATTTAGAATAGCTTTTGTATGTAATGTTATGTATATTTTATATGTAGGCTATTAATTTTGTATCTATTTCCTTTGATGGTTTCAGCACATTGAGGTTGCTTTCAAATGGCTTTATAAATAAACTTAATGAGTATAACTCATCACTATGCCCTCCAAATGTTCTTCTATCAGAAAGAAGGCAAACCTATGCCATGGTTTGACAAACCTCAGTCAAACCTAAGGCAAACCTATGCCAACCGATTGCTAGGCTACTAACGCCATTCATTGGTTGTGACAAGCACTGCAGCTTGCTAACGTTAACCAGCTAGATAGTGCTATAGCATTGTACATGCAAGTGCTATGCTATACACTTTTAAGCTATTTTACGTTGACATAAATCTCGTTGCCATTACACCTAGAATTGCGCAAAACCTAAATATCGCAATAAAACATTGGTAATGGAAACACCTACATTTCGAAAAACCTCTCAAATTTCGATAAAACGTTTTTACGCTCTCATGAGGTGGTTTTTCAGAAGTTTCGATATAGACGTATATCGCAAAAGCGTAATGGAAACACTTTTCGAATTAAGGCAGGAGAGAGGAGGTAGGGGTTACGTGATTTGCTCGTATTCGCTTGCGCAAAACACCTTTCAATGGAAACACCTGCAAGTCGCAATTGTACTTTGTCGCAACTTTAGAAATATCGCTTTTATTTTGTGAAAAAGTGTAATGGAAACGCAGCTATTGACAGTCCTTAAATCTAGATGTCTTCTTTGCAAGCTAGATTCCCTCTGTCATCCGCTTGATAAAGGCAAAAAAATGTCTTAGTATAACTTAGATTACAGATTAATTCATTCATTCACTAGTTGTGAACGTAACGTCACTCCACCGAGCTAGCAAGCTAACGGTAGCTAACTTTAGGTATAGTTGGCTAGCTGCAGTACGTTACTACTAGTCTAATGAATGCCCCACTGTAAGTTATAGCTTTAGCAAGCCGATGACAGAGGGAATCTAGCTAGCAAATAAGACATATACTGTAGCACTAGATTTAAGTACTGTCAATGTCAACGAACGGGACTTATTGAGGTGCGCACAGCATGCATACCTGGGGTGGTAGAAGAGGACGAGGGAGTTAGTCTGTCTCGCACTTTGAGACTAAATGTAGTGCAAGTTCCAATTCTAATCTGATGGGCACCATTTAAGTGTTTTAGCATAGACGTTGTATTTCCCCCCTTGCAGGAAAATATCTTAGAGCACAGGTTGCATTTCGCCTCCTCATTTTCTTTCACTTTTGTGAAATGTAACCACGCCTTAGATCGCTTAGGCCATTCTGCCATTCTCTCCGCCAAAATGAGAAATAAAGCGGTGCGGGAGGCCATTGTATCTTTTTTTATTTAAACCGCGGATGGATTGAAATGACGTGACTCGTCTCACGAGATTTAAAATTGACATTACGTTATCATAGGACGTGCTAGTCTCGGTAGCAGAATCGATAAGCTCGGGTCTGCCTTTTTATCAAGTTTTTTCGAAATCAGCGAAGAGGTTTGAGATGCAGAGATTTGCTCATCTGTGTGTTGTAGTCGCCTTAGCTCTCTGTGCCTTGTGACCGCTTAACCTGGCTTTTCTTTTTGCTGGCGTGCTCTTAAACTGGTTAAAACTGGTGTGGACATGGCATGCTATCTGTGTGTGTGTGTGTGTGTGTGTGTTTGTGTGTGCGCGCGTGTAATAGCTCTCTTCTATACAATCTACTGAGCATGTGTGTGTGTGTGTTTGTACTGTATGTGTGTGCCCGTGCGTGTGTGCGCATATTGCATGCCACCTGCTGGCAGCTGTGGTTAGTGCTATCAATAACTAGCCATCCATCTAGTCGTCCTTAATTAAAAAATCTGGTCCTCTCACCATCTGCTCGGGACCCCTGCCGGCACCCGTGCCAAATACGAATACTGTCAGGCAAACTGTCCAAGGAAAATGGAAACAGAGCAACGGAGATACAGAGACACAGAGCTTTGCTCATTTATGTGTTAGATAGCTGTGCTACAGGTCACAGGATTCCATATCGCATATCCTCATATTATTATACTTCCCAGTCAGATTGTTGCTTCTAATACTAATGAATATGGATAGGCTGCTCCGACCGTGTGCTTATCTGGTTGGTTTACACCTAGTTAATTACCTCAGTATTGCTGAACAGATGGCTATGAGTATGAGTAACTGCATTGAGCTTGTTTACTTCGGCCGACTCGGTACGTTCATCTCCCCGCTTAGTGGCGAAGCATCTCTCAGATAACACCGATAGGTCAAAGGTCACGCTTACTCTCCAGAAATGCTTCCCCACTTCCTGCAATACATCTCCACCCCCTCCGTGTTCGCGTTTGCAAGAGTGACAGGCCTCTTATCCCTTTCCCAGCGACAGTACCATACCATAATCGTGCCATAATCGACAGCAAACTGAAGTTTAATCTAAACTGTGAAATGCTATGTAAGAAAGGTCAACGCCTGTACTGTCTATGGAAGCTGGCCAGATTTCAGGTCGATAGGACCTTGATGAAATTGTCCTACTGCGCTTTTATTGAATCTATTATTTCCTTTTCTATTATTTGTTGGTACGGTAACCTCTGTGTCAAGGATAAGAATTCTCTTTGGAGGATAGTAAAGGTGGCTTCAAAAATAGCCAGAGTAAAGCTTAACAGCCTTGACCAGATTTTCGAACTGCAGGTGCTCAAGAAAGCTAAGTCCATTTGCATGGACACTTCTCATCCTCTCAGTTCCGAGTACAAACTGCTTCCATCCGGCTCTCCCTTCTGGCCCCCGTGACCCAAAACAATAGATATAAGTACTCCTTCGTGCCTGTCTCCATCAGAGCTTTGAATGCTGCTGAGAGGAAGAGGGAATAGCACTCTATCTGTCTATCTATCTACATCCAGCACTTATTTATTCTTGCTGGCCAGCCTCTATTTCCTTTTATTTATGAGTTAATGGTTGAGTTTGTTACCTTTCACGGTAAATGATGATATTCACTCTCACTGTCAATCTCTTCCTGTTGTGCTGTTTTTAACTGTGATGATGTAAGGGGGCTGGTTGGCTAGCTGACCCAAACGCAGGACCACGGACACAGACGGACAGTTCCAAGCCCAGAGGGCGGTTTAATATAGAAGCGGCAGTACAGAGGGCAAGGCAAAAGGGTAGTCAAGTTCAGGCAGGGGTCAATCGATCAACAAACAAAGTCCAGAAAACGTAATCCAAGCCGTGGTCGAGGTCCGGGGAGAATGGGTCGGGAAGCCGTGTGTCAGTCCAGGAAACGAGCAGCAAACAAACCGGAATCTGGAGGAGTGGAGAGTAGAATGAGTCAAAGGGAAAAAAACAACTATAACGACTACTAGCACGGGAACTTCAGAAAACCACAACTTGCCACAAGGAATCTTAGGGAAGAACTGGCGACGGACATTGGGAAGACCGGGTTCTTATAGGGGAGGTGATTGGATGAGTAGTGGCAGCAGGTGAGCCGCGCCCTCGGACTTGACAGCGCTGGGTGAGAGGTACTATTTTCAATGGCGTATGTTGGTTTCATGTTTTTTGTTTTGTTTTGTTTTTTTGCAGGATTACGCAAAACTACCACACTTATTTTCATGAAACTCGGTGGAGGGGTGTCGTATGGTCCAACTTAGAACCCATTACATTTTGGAGAGGATCCAAATCGTGTGGAAGGCCCACGAGCTGCGCCCAAACACTCCATTTATTTTTTGGACTTGGGAATTGAAACTGCCATATCTCGGCATTGGAAGGTCACAGAGCCACGGGGTTTGGACTGACATAAAACTCTCGACCTAACAAATGCAGCAATAGCAAATATGTCCCGCTCGCAGAGAGCCACAAAATCCATTCATGGGTGGAGGTCTGTGCTCTCCGAGCACCATTTCTAGTTTGGGGTAATGGAATGAGATACTCGATCTGTTTGATTAAGATATGATGGATGCAGATGTGTACCATATCCATTTTGTAGGCACTCTTCATCTTGTAGTCAGTAATGTCATAACTCAAAGTGATGTATGGGAAACATGCATAGCTTTGATTTTTGATTGGAATATTCCATTTGAAAATCTTGTACTCTACTGTACATCGCTCATTTAGCTTGGGGGTTTGAATTGAAGGCTGAGGTCAGCGAAGAAGAAATGGCTATTTTGCAATTAATAATTGATTGATGATTGTTGATTCCTACCATACAGTCCCAGGGAGGTTTGAGAGAGAGGAATATGCTGTACATACTGTATTATCGAACTGAAAATAAACTGATCCAGCGAACAACTGTAATACGAATGGTCCCCCGGTCACCAGTGATAAGAACACAAAATCAATACTTGACACTCTAGCATTCTTGTTTGATCGGGCCCAGTACGTTATCTCTGTTCACAGATTATGAAGCAAAAACTCTCAAAGAATGACATTTCCTTTCACACAAACTGTGGACCGAATGTTGTTAAATGTTTGAAGTTATTTTGAAGGACTCCGACATAATGGATTTTGAACCGGTGGCATTTCGTCAAGGTATAATCATATTGATCATTTGAGTATAATCTGTAAGGTGGTGAAGTTTAAGGATAATTCTCTCTCTTTTGCCCGCGGGTTAAACACAAGGTCACTTTTCCTGGGTGGAACCCAGTTTTGAGACAATACAGAAACAATATACAGAGCAAAACAACTACGAGACTTAGGTGTCATTGTGTTGATATACATGACTGTATTTGTATCATCAAGATCAGTGGTCCCAATAACAAACGGAAAATGCCTTTCTTCATATTCTTAAAACATTGCTTGAGAGCATTTCATTACATACAACTGGAATAAACCGTGTCCTCTTACAACATCTGATTTAGCCCCTCCTACTGCCCAACCCTCCTCCATTCAACAGGAACCACTATCCGGGTGTGTACGTCGTGGCACGGGGGGCCTATTTACGTGCGGCGCCGAGTGCAGGCACCAGTCCTGCAGGTCCCTGACAGGCTCTCTATTGTCATGGAGGGGGGATTGGGAAAGACTTCAGACTCTCGGTCCTGATCGTTCAGTAGATGTGGCCAGCCGGGCGCTCTTTGATGATGAGATGCGAGGAATTCAGAGATTCAGAGATTCAGAGGAATCCCTCCCCCCCTCCCCCTTGTGCGTCGGCAGACTGCGGAGGAGGGGCCAAGGGTTACATCTTATTTGACGGAACACAGAGTAAACACGTGCGTCGTCGCAACCGAGCTGGCCGGCCGTGGGAGGCGCCGGTATGCAAACCGAACAGGAGCGTGAATGCATGAAACAACGAGAGGGAGAGGGGGAAGGTTTTAGAAAGTCAATTAAGAGTCAGAGACACCTAGACTGAATCAGTGTGGGGGGGATCTAGAGAGGGCCGTGTGATCCAGTAGGACAGTCAAGGGTGGGAGGAGGACGTACTGTAGCTCTGTCGTATCCCACCGACACAGACTCCTTGTTTGTATGGTGGGTGAAGCGTGAACATGCACACCCCTCCTTAGGCTACGTCGTGGAATTATCAAAATGGCTGATTCGGCCACGTTCCGAGGCCAGTGTCCGGGTGGGGGAGGGGAGGGGGGAGAGGCGACAGAAGTTCAAAGGCAAGACAGAAGCTATGAGAGATGGAGATAGTGGAAGGGGGGGGGGTTGGTTTTAGGGGTGAGGGAGGTCTTGTTGTCCACAGCTGTCCCACCATGTCGCCCCGCCCCCCTCCCCCAGCCCCGACCTCGTAGGGGTCATGAGATCACAAGGTCTCGCGGAAGAAAGGGCAGAGGAGGGGAGACGGCGAGGTTCAAAGACTTAGCGTGCAGGGGTCCGGGCGCATGGTGGGCTCTGCCGCGCACTCACACACACACACACACACACACACACACACACACACACACACACACACACACACACACACACACACACACACACACACACAGGGCCACCGCTAGGGCCGCTAGACAGCTCTTTGGCCCTCTGATATATTTATCTGCTCGGAGCGGAGCAGGACTTGGAGATGCACCTGAGCAAATATTAACATCCTCCACGAGGGGCCTTTGAAGTGGCGGGGGCCGAGGGCCAGGGGTCAGGGCCCCTCAGTGGCTAGACTCAGACGACACGGGGGCCTGGAGAGTCAATAGAGGACCGGGAAGACCACGAGAGACCAGACAGGTCAGCGTCTGTACCAGACATGAAGAGATACGGGTGAGGGGGTGTTTTGGGAGGGGGTTGAAGGGGAACAGAGAGGATTGTGGACATCGTAAAGGATTGGGTTCGATTGAGGCGATCTGGCCGGAGCCACTGTGGTGATAGTCTGAGAAAGTTTGAACAGACGGCCCATTTCATTCCTGGACGGTCGGAAATACTTGGGCTCGAAATGTGACGTTTCATATTGGTTCTTGATGCTGTAGTCCGACGGCGCCGAGATGCGATATTGCGCATTGACTTGTAATGGTCAACATTTCTATTTTCCTTAGCCAGCTGTGTCTTATCCAGGTCATTGTTTGAGCAGAAATACTCCACTTCAACCCTCCGCAAGCACTGTCAAAAGTTCATAAAAACTCAACAGTGAACGGAGAGACAAAAAAAAACTTATCTGAAAGAAGGAGAAGAAGAAGAAAAGATTAACTTCCAGAGACTTCAGTGTCTTCAAGCAGAGAAAGTCTTAATAGATGCTTACCCCCACTAAATCCCTTTTCAAACGTTTGGGGGAGACTTGTGGGAAATAAATATATAAAGTCATTCAAGGACCACACTAAGTGGTTTATCTTCTTTCATCTCAGCACAGCTATATGGGACTAATCCAGTTTCTGTCTCTGCTGCAGAGCGAGTCCTTTAGAACTACATTAAATAGAATAGATTAGCTCCTTCAAAAGTCACGAGCTGGCATTTTGGAACTCATCTTTCTCCTTGTGCCATAGATAGGAAGGTGTCATTAGTCTCTGTCTGCTCCTGGGTTTGTCTTTGAGTGCTCATCTTGACACAACTTGACAGAGGCTGTTGTATTTGGCACATGTAACATGGTTTGAATAAAGATTTATGTTTTATTAGTATAACCGTGTCTGTTATGGAAATAGTGAGAGGCTGACTTCATGGACGGTTTGGTCGGTCAAGTCCAAGTCGACTGTAGATTGTTTCTCTAATCCGTTTAGAAATGGATAGTGAGGAGTTGTATCTTCAACATTTTCCCCAAAATATCACTGTCTGTACACCGGGTATTGCTCAGTACAGTTGCACTTACATAGCATCCACTTGTACCTTTCACATACCACTTACATTCACACAGCATCAAATGCTTTGTACAAGACCTAAAGTACACTTGATAATGACAAACATTGATGCACATGTACGTGTGTGTCTGTGCGTGTGTGTGTGTGTGTGTGTGTGTAATGCTATAAAATCTTATTTGATCTGCTTTGTTCCATTCTGTTTAGCTAACTTACTGTACAAGAGATAAATCTGATTGGTCCCCATCATCATGGGTTTGCATAAAAAGCGACGGCCGACAAGTCCCCCCTTCTCTCCCTCCAAACCTCTGAAGACACGCAGGATTACATCACTCCAGCTCCTGACACAATGAGCTATTGTGCTGAGCATACATCTCCAAATCGAGCTTATTGGAGCAATCTTATTTGAGGGCACATCAAAGACGGGACAAAATACAACACCCTCTGATTCCCGAAAAATGCTGTTTGCATTTCATAACACCCCCTCCCCCCTCGCGGATTTCGTGTAGGAGTTAACCGACAAACCAACCCATGTACGGAAACAAGCAGAAAGGGTCTGTGGAGACCCAAAGCAAGCGCACACAAAGAGGTTTGGCAATCGGAGCCAGTGAGTTTGTTTGTAGAAGACCTTGGCTTTTGCTGAAACGGCCTGAAAACATCGCTTTGATAGCTCTAGTGTTGAAAAGTTCTAGGGCCTTTCGTAGCGTTTGGTTCTGCCGTGTGGCGTTCGAGATTGGGGGCGGGGGGGGGGGTGGGTTGGGGGGCGCCTCCAGATGCACAGAGTTGAAGAAAGCATTAACGAGACCGCAGCTATGCCAGACATGCCCAGCCCAAACAAGAGGAACTGTAAAGACACAAGGCCGCGCTGGGTACTGCCAGTCGAGAGCAGAGGAGAGGAGAGGTAAAATCTGAAACGTCAATCCCACGCTATCGTCCTCGTTTTTTTTTGGGCACGGCCAGGTTTACGACCGAGAAGGCGACGATTGGAATGCCCGGATCCGAACTGATGGCAGTCAGCGATATGACTTAATTTCCAGTGATTCACGTCTGCCTGTCAATGCGAAGAGTTTTCACACCTCCTAACGTGCGATGCTGCTCCCCTTCTTTACGGCTTGTCATAAATCTCTTTCTCTTATCCCCCCCCCGAACATCGAAAGTAAATACCTCAGTGTTGGTAGGAGGCGGAACATGCTTCGTATTAGACGCAGGTGTACACAGAGTGCCCGTAGTGTGTGTGTGTGTGTGAGCATGATAGGAACTGCGAGAGGAGAACTTGAGCAGCCTCTACTGGTACCAGGTGGAACCCACGGCAGCCCGGAGGAGCAGTGCCGGCTGCATGTGCAGCGTGTATGCTGAAGTGAGGTACTGCGCTATGCATTCTGGGCCGTCTCCCTGTGCTCGGCCTGGGGAGAGAGGAGAGGGGCGCTGGCTACACGCCGAGGTTGCGGGTTCAGTTCATGGTTCTGTCTTTAGGGGGCATGTAGGCCTATTGTTATTGCCTTATTATTCGGAGGTGGACCGTCTGCTCTTCCGGCCTTCGGAATCGATTCATAAAAAAAAAAAAAAAAGAACGGGTCTGATGTTTTGTGTGTGTGTGTACCGTCGTGATGTGCGGTGTGTCTACCGTTCTGCCCCACTGCCCCACAGTTCTATACGCGCAGGCTGACCACGGTATCAAAGGCGATCAGCGAGGCACTGGCTTTGATCTGTCATCGATCTGATTATTGATCGGTACCTCAGGGCACAGATCAATACAGTGGAGCTACCCTTCCCGTGGTGGCTCGGTTCTGGTCCGACACTTAAGGAACAATCTCTTTGTAGCTCGTTACTGACGGGCAAACAGTGGAAAATCACGACCGGGCAGCAGAAATACCAGAGAAAACACCTTCAAATGAATCTTTAAACTTCCTACAATCGTTAGGAGCTGTCAGACGGAGAATATCAGTAGAAGACAGTTTTACAGGTGTGTGTGTGCGTGCGTGTGTGTGAGTGTGTATGTGCATGTGTGTAAACAGGGCGAGCAGTGGCTACTGTATCTGTCAGCAGAAACGCATTGGTGAGAGGATCAAACGAGGGCCGGAGTGAGAGAGAGAGAGAGACCGGCTCAGTATTTAATAATTAAACAAGGCGCTGCTCAAGGCACACACGCTGATGAAAGCGCCGTCTGTCAGGTAAAATTGTGCCCCCCCCCCCCCCTCTGATTTCATTATTGTTGTTAGTTTAGGCTGATCTTTTCTCCTCGTTCACGACTACACCCCCCGTCCTCCCCTTATCGTTCGGTTGTCAGTACGTTAGTTGAAGTGAGCCCTGGCGCGTTGCCTTGTCGCCGCCACCGTTTCATGTCTCGATATAAAAAAGGCGCTTTGAAATCTGTTTATTTTTCCCTCTCTTTCCTTTCTCCTCCGCTGGTCGTCCGGCTCGTTGGCCGGCCTACAAACACAAGCGAGCGAGGGATCAAAGGCGCGCGACGCCGTGGACGGATGATGTCACAGGTGGCTGAGAGGTACAACCTGAAGGCACCGTTTGACTTTAAAGGGACAGTCCTTAGTTTAATGTTAGGAAGTAGACGTCGTCGGCGACAAAATCCAAACCCTGTCAACTCCTCCCTTGCCGTTGCTGTCACACTTAAGACCGTTAAAGTGTCGCTCCGTTTGTTTTTAATGGGATTTTTTTTCATCAGAGAAAATAAAGTATGTAGACACCAAAAATAACTCCTGTCATCAGCTCAGCAACTAATTTTGTCCCGAGGTGGGCACACTAAGTGGCTGTGGTCCGCAGCACTGGGGGCAGAGTCAGAGCTGATGTTGAGGTTTACTTTAGTGACCTCCAGAATACACCTTCCATCAGCACCTACCATTTAGAGCTACTCACCGCGCCGGACTTAAAAAGCCTTTAATTAAAAGTCTTTCATCAGCAGGTGTATAAAACTGCACCTTCTGCATTCCAAAGTGCTAACTGCCGTGTGTGTGTGGGTGTGTGTGCATGTGTGTGTGGTGTGTTTAGACAGCATTAACCCCTTATCATTCCTTTTCATTTACAAAAAAAATCTCCAGGGTGTATTTGGCCCGACTGAGGCAGTAGCGGCAACAGCAAACGGCAGCTCAAACTGACAGGAATGTACACGCAATTGTAAATCTATATATATAAACTCTCTCGTGGCTTCGATTCTACTTTGAAAACTAACATGAAGGTCTTGGATGCTCTTAAAAGTTACGCTTTTCCCATAGGCCTTTGTGTATTGGCAGGCTAGCTTGAGGCCACTACCGACCACCGTTTCTGATGCTACTACCGTATAAACATAAGTTATGAGTAGAGATATATGGGGAGTTTATCTCCGAGTTGAAAGCGAGACAAAGGAATGTTGGGGAGATTTCAGTTGCAGACATATGTGGGTGTGACTGTTTGACATTGCAACTCCTTGGTATAAGTACCCTCACGATGCTCCCAGTAAGAACCTTTCTCGGAGAGATCAAAGACGAGTTTAGAAAAGAACATCAGATTAGATATGAAAGGCCTTCGGAGTCGGGCCTGCGAGAACACCGAGGGGTCATGTGCGATATTACAGTACAGAACAGTACATAGTTCACACATGACAGTCTGTTGAGACTCGGCAGTCAAACTACTGCATTACTTTGTTTTCGATAGGGCCCTTCCAGTAAATAATGCTCACATTATATATGCCCCAGGATCCTACAGTATGTGAAATGTTGTGAGGACAAGACGGGAGTCAATCGGGATTATGCAAATACATTTTATAGACCAAAGGCTACAGGCATTTGCATAGACAGCAGCATCAATACAGCGAGATCACACATATCTTAAGCCTCTCATATTCTATATCTGTCACTATCATGTAGAATCAAGGGTCGGGTTTCTATAACAATAGCTATCCTTTGTGTAGCTGTGGAGAATACAGGCTGACATGTTTGAGACAGGCGTTGCTGTGAGCGCACAGGCCTGATATGTTTGAGATGTTTCTCGAGGTGTAACAGCATAATGTTTGATTCACACAGTATGGAAATTAAACGCATTCCCATATGACATCATTAAGACTGACCTGAGGGAATTGACGTTTTCAGCGAGTAATGCTGCTATCTGCATGCGTGTCTATGTATGCATTTCACACAATGCATAATTCATTGCCTACTAAAGAATCAGAGAAACTGGTGGACATACAACCTTACCAATACGGCAGTAAGAACAAGAGTATTACATTTTAGTGTAGAAGTACTATTGAGTAATGTACATTCAATTGAGTGTACACAGGAAGTGACTGGAGCATACAGTACATTGAGATGATCATGTCATCAATGTGGATCACTGAGATGAATGTTGCTGGTTGAGGAGAATGACAGCGTGGGGGAAGAGAGCGGGGACTGTGAGTCTGGTAGTCCTCGCCCGGATGCTCCGGTAACATCTACCAGATGGCCGACATCGTGTGTGACATTTTAATACGAAAATGTGACATTTTAATACTAAAAATGTCACACGCGATGAAACCTTGTCAAAAATAATATGTAGGCCGGGCCTGGGATGAAAAAAATTGTTAGGACTCAACCCCTTCCGCTCGTCCGGTGTCTCTCCGTTTGTGTTTATCAGTGGGGAGACGAGGGGGGAACTGGTTTAACCCTGTGGGCCTGTTGTTAAGTAGAGGGGGACGTAATTAGGACGGACTGCGTCTGGAGCCTGAGGCCTAATTCAGTAGTGCTGTTAACAGCCCTACTAAAGATCAAATGCTGTGCGGACAGATCAAAGCAAACAGGGCGCTCCTTTAAAAAGGGGAAGCAACAGCCCAAATTAATTAGGGCCTTTATTCTCTGAAAATCAGGCCGTTGAAGGGGGGGGTGGGGACAGGTATTTGTGTAACGCAGGTCGGACACCTGGCCAGAGCGCAGGCCTCACTCTGCACTGTGTCAATTAAGCAGTAAAAGGGCGAAAGCTGAAGAGGGTGATGGTGTGTGTGTGTGTGTGTACACCTGCCAGGTCTCTAATTAGTCTAGACCTGTAGGCCACAGTCGTCGCACCTGTCTCGAACGCCGGCGATATTCTACGTCACGTTTGCTACTTCACTTGGTAGCAAGGTCATTTGCTTGTTCTCCCGGTGTCCGCAAGCCCCCCCCTCCCCACCCAAGAACCCAATACGCAAAAAAGCATGCAGAAGAACAGATGCTCTCTAGAAGCCGGTTGCACCGACTGGCCAACAGGCCGGTCCCTGACCAGGACCTGGCCGCCCACTGCTCCTGGCTGCCCCTGGAGGATGGCCAGCTTGGACAAATGCCACCGGCGACCCCTGAAGAAGCATGTGCGTGTTGTGTGCCGTGTGGCCGCTCACGTGTGTACTTGTGTGCATCACCGTGTGACTAATAAAGACGCTGGAGGTCCTGGAATTATTATTATTATTGTTAATTAAGCTCAAGGAAATCTCTAGGACCTATCAAATGTATTCAGCATTCAATATCCCCATACATTTTTCACTATGGCTCACCAGCCCACCCCCGCGCGCCCTGCTCTGTTCAACGTTTCCCACTGATGTCACACTCCGCCGGTTCCCATGGATGATGTCATCGGTGTTTACGCTTTGTTTACTCGGCCGGGGCCCGGGAGATTTCGCACCGCGCCTCCATCCGCGTGGCCCCTTAACGAGCCCCCCGCCCGTAGCCCCCCCAAACTCCGAGGCTCAATTACAGCTAATCTGTTTGGTCCTGGAAAACAACGACATCATTGGTGCGCGTCGTGTTGAGCAGGAGAGAGGGGGGGGGGTCCTGGACTTTATCTCGGGAATTCCGTTCCCGCCCCCCCACCGCCACCCCTCCCCTCCCCCTTCTGGCCGCAACTCCCGACTCCCCCCTTTTCCCTCCATCCTGTCTGGGAGATTCCCTCCGTGGATTCGCGGAATTCTGTCACCCGCCCGCAAAAGAATTCCTGGCTCTCCTGACCCACATCCCCTTTCCCAGCTCCACGTCCCGGAGCCCTAATTGGAACGGGGCGACATTTTCCACCCCTGCGCGCAAACGTTTGGCGCGGCGTCGCAACCCGATGACAAATAAGCTCTTGGATGTCCCTGCCGTAATGTTTCCCATATATATTTGCGGGGGCCTGTAAAAATTCGGCGGAGGGTTACATGGAATCGGAGGGGTGTTTCAGGCAATTACACGGCCATCAATTTTTTTCCTCCCCTGTTTGGAGACCAGCCTGGCTAGGGTCCTGTGTGCTACAGTATGTGCTGACTTCACACCTATGGTTTCTCAAGGCAGAGCATAAGCATGCCAGTCCGGCCTCAATGTCACGGCACGTTTAGGATCCAGAGGGATTATCGTGCGGACTTCACGTTCTAATGAGTTAGCCTCGTCTTTACGAGTCGTAGGCCAGCGCCAGTGAAGGCACGGACTCCACCCCCTTTGTGTGAGCGCCGACCAATCGGGCTCTCCGTCATCCTTCCTCTCCTCTCCTCTCTTTTCCCCTCCTCTCCCACCCCTCCTCTCCTCCTGTCTCCAGATGTAAGATCGCCAAAGACTGATCTGGGACCAGTTTCCCCTGCCCGCATCCCTGACCTTAAGCGCTGACAGGAGCAATTAAGAACGGATCCCGTTCACCGGTGCTGCTCCCTATTACTGTGACATATGGCTGTAGTAGAAGTAAGATGTTCCAGCCCATCATCTCACGCATCTCCATGCACACACACACACACTCTCTCTCAGAAGACAAAACAGATTGGGATGAATAAATTACCCCTTTCCATTAACAGGCGAGGAGCCCCCCCAGTCTGGGAGTGATAAGTGGAGAGATAGAGCAAGTGTCTGAACTAGGGAGCGAGCTAATGAACACGTAATTAAGCGCTCTTTCGGGGGTAATCAGACGGGGCAATTGTGAGGAGACAACCAAAGTGCATGGGGGGGGGGGGCGATATCGGGATAGCCGACGCCATCGTAAACGTTAGCTCGTCCTCCCAGCACGGGCCGGTTCCGGAGACCACAGAGTTGTGTGTGTGTGTGTGTGGGGGGGGGGGGGGGGGTTGGCAGGACAATCATAGCCACATAGCGCCTGTGAGCGACTTCAAAGCGAAGCCGGCAGCATGCAGGGTGCATACCAAGTGAAGGTTTGCCTGAAATTGACGACAGGATCGTGCTGACACGGCAGGAGAGAAACAGTTCAGTTCTGTGATATCTGCCGCTTTAGTGAACTTGAAGGGGGGCGGTCAGGATAGAAAGATATTGCGCCGAACATGTAAATAGCGGTTAAATGGTTGTTGTTCTTGTTTAACTAGCCGGTCCTCGTGGGCCATCGTGGGGGAAGGGGGGGATGGTTCATCGCAGAAAGGGATAGAAGGACGGCATTGGGTTGTCTCTCTCTCTCTCTCTCTCTCTCTCTCTCGGCCTGTGTTTCTGTCTCTGTTTAGGGCCTCTATTTCTCCATGCAAATGAGAGTCAGTGCATTGATTTGGTTTCCAGTTTCATGTTACTATGGCAACAACATAAAAATAAAAAAAACTACAAAGCGCTCAAAGCCCGGCACTTTTATCCCAGCGTCCCTCTGATCATCACAGGAAATTAGCATACCGGGAAACGGGAGAGAGAGAGAGGGAGAGAGAGAGCCTCACAGAGGAAAGCAATTGTGAATCTGGAAGGCTGCTCTGGCTGAGGTTTGAGGGGGGGCTGGCGATTAGGGAAAAAAAACACACAAGCTGGAAAAAAAACATGAGTAGAATGAAAAGTGAAAAAAAGAGAGAAAATTTGTTTAGTTTCTTTAGTTTTTTGTTTTTACTCAGGAGAAGGTTTCAGGGTATTGCCATTTCTGTCTGGGGCAGGGTTCTGGCTGTTTGTATCCCAGCCCCCCCACCCCCTCTTCTAAACACACACACACTTTCTTTCTCTTTGTCTCTCAGACACACACACTTTTTTTCTCTTTGTCTCTCAGACACACACACACACACCTCCTTCATCAGAACCATGCAGCGTGTGAAGATGCAGTCGTCTCCGCTGTGTCCAGTGTCCACTACTGTTAGGGGGGGGGGGGGGGCAGCACTACAGTGGGAGGGGGGCAAGAGCTGTGTGCATCCTACAGAGAGAGGTGTGTGTGGGGGGGGGGTTGGGGGGGGGGGCACTAGAGCCAGGGCATCAGAGGAGATTTGAAGGCCAACATCAAACGCTGCATCAGCTCATTAATGCATGCCGGAGTGACCCGGGTCAGACACAAAAAACCACACCAAACGCAAAAACAACACAAACACATCAAAAAGCCCTTCAGAGGCTCTGCACATCTTGACCGTCATCAGGCGTTGGGGGGGGTCCTGTGAAATACATATACCCACGGTGCATAGATGTGAGTTGTTTGTCTATTAATCATGTTTCACTGAGCTTTGAAAAAAGGACAAAGGCTATAGAGAAGGACAACAGCTAGACAGTGGTTTTTAGAAGGTGCAGAGCATGGCCACAGCATGTATTGTTTGGACTATAATGCACATATTGCGTGTCGTTGAGTATACCGCATGTATTCTGTGTAGTGGCGCAAACATAGCACACAATGGTATCTCTGTGTAGCAACACGAATTATCGCAGTTTTTCTCCAAGCATATGGCCGTTTTTGCTCATATTCTAGCAATATGGTTGGATATCAATATTATTTTCCAATTTTCTCCGCTGTAGAAAGTGGTTAGCCACAGATAAAAAGCGTGCATTTTAAAACCGCCTCACTCACGGGATCCGTCGGCCTGACGGCTACCCAGCATGCAATTCTGAAACAAAGATGCCTCTTTTCTTTTATTTCTACACAGCGTGACCTTTTTTGATTGGGTGAGATTGGTTGGCATGGAAATCAATATGGCGGCGTGCATTTGATGCAGCCTTATCTCGTCTCCACACTGTCTGCAGGTAAAGGGAAGGGGGAGCTGTGTGTGTGTTTGTGTAGGTGTGTGTGTTTGTGTGTGTGTGTGTGTGTGTGTGTGTGTGTGTGTGTGTGTGTGTGGATCAGGAGGGAGTGAGTATAAAGTGAGCTGTAAAGCTTCTTGGTGAGTGGATCTGTTTTTCCGTCCAGCGTAGTAGCTATTGACAACCAGACCATAATAATCCAGTCCTAGTCATCTGTAGCGCCGCAGTGTGTGTGTGTCTGTTAGGAAGGTACTGCCACATAACCCTATCTCAGAAAGACAACCAGGAGAGCCACCGTGGGTGATAATAAGCTGGCCCTTTCCTTCGTATCCAGTCAGGTTGGTCTGATTCGCGTGGGGAGTTTAGGGGGCGTCACACCTTAGTCACTGTGGGTGGGGTCAGAGTCCTGATTGGCTGTTTTCTCCGGGTCAGGGGGGGGGGGGGGGGGGTTCACCATCTCAGAGTGTGTTTGTGTTGTGGACTGTACCCAGTGGGTCAGTCCACCCCCGATCTCCAATAGTGGGTCAATCCATCCAGAGAAGGACCCGTAAGGAAATTGAATTTCATTGGAACTCAATCTGCTCTGCTTAGATCTGCTTAGAGTCCCCACTGCCGCTGGGTAAAATCTCATGAGGTGGAACTTCACATGGAATCCCATCATTTGTACTGGGATTATTGAATTATGAATTATGGAATCAGAGTGTTATATTTTTAGGGGTGTATGCATCGGTATTTTGATATAATTTTGTCTAAAGAATGAATTCCATATACCATCTAATCAAAAGTCAGTCTTTTTGAAGAGTTCTCATGGAAGCAAAGCCCTTTCAAAAGAACTTGGCTGGGCATAGTGACGATTGTGGTTCTAAGGTAGTTATAAAGTTTCCATTTTGGATTCCAAGCGGCACACGGTGAAACGACGCCGACATAACGACGCCGACATAACAACGCCGACGGGCGCGATTCTGCCAGGCGCTGATAAACACCTCAACTCTGTTCACAGAAGGACGGATGCGTGCAGTTTTCGCGCAGGAATCCTTCCTATAATGCATTCATAATAGATCAATAACGCAATAACATCATAAGGAAGGGGGAACTTGAAAGGTCCTAGTTGGTGTCTCTTTTCCGAGCACCGGTCTCTATTGTGCATATCAATAGCCAGGCAACCAGCTGTTTCTCTCTGCGCGCCTCCAAAGGCGCATCTGAAACCATTTAAATCAAAAGCAGTCACAGTTTCCACAGTGCATTATGGGCATTCCAGCGTGGCCCCGTGCTCCATACTGCCTGGCCTACCTCCGCAGGGGGCGCAGTATAAAGTGGGCACACAGCAACACAAATATGCAGCCCACTGTGCGCTCCCAACAGGAACCCTCAATAAAAGGAAGAGAGAGAGAAAGAGCATGTGTGTGTGAGAGAGAGAGAGGGAGAGAGAGAGAGAGAGAGGGGGAGAGAGAGAGAGGGGGAGAGAGAGAGAGGGGGAGAAATAGCCTCAGAGTTCCTCTGCTTCTTAGGAGGTTAAAACCTTTCCCCGGGTAAGATAAGACAAGTCTTCTTTGACAGCTTTGTCTCCTGCCTCGATGGAGAAGAAGAAGAAGAAAAAAAAATGTGTTGTGTGAACTCCCTTACTGGCGCACCCCTGTGGCGGGGTCCATATAAAGGGAGAGAGAGAGACGGAGGGAGGGAGGGAGGGAGGGAGGGAGGGAGAAATAATAGTGGACGCTAACCCAAGGAGATGGACGTCCTGTGAGATCCCCGGGCGTGAAAACATCACAGAGGCCGTGGCAGGATGTGTATCCTTCCAGAACGCGATGACACCGAAACATGTCCGATGAAAAGCAGAGAGTCCTAACAGTAAATAAAACAAACTGGGATTAGTTTTTTCTGGGGAGCAAGAAGAGGCGGAGAAGATGCCTGCGTTGTCTCCTCCGCCTGAAACGTTTTCAGCGTCGGCATGAGGTTCATTCGAACCCAATTATTCATCTCCACGCTTGATTATTTGTCTGAGAGAGCTGAAGTAAACCAAATCAATCCTTTGTTGTCATTTTGTTTACGGCATGTGATGTTGAATACAACACAGTGGTTGAGAGATTCAGTCTGGTTAGCTTGAATTGTTATCATTAGGTTCCGACAAGCACGTTGGTTATGGAAATAAACAACATACTGTATTACATGCGACAACGAACCAAACACTCGTGAAATGTCTATAACTCATCCGGTCGACCTCCCATTGGTGCCTCGAAAAGACGAGTTGCCGTTGACTTTTATTGAGAAAGGAGAAGGAGTGAGGGGTCAGCCTTGCCATGCCCCTAAACAACTGTATTACCCCCCGAGCCCCATGCATCACCTCCTCTGGCCAAGTTTAGGCCACCAGATGACTGCAGTTGTCAACCCCCCCCCTCTGGGTGAAGGCCTCCCTCTCTCACCCGGTGGCCTGTCGTCATCTCATCTTTCACTTGAACACAGGAGGCCGGGAAGCGTCACAGAACCGACAGATGCATGGGAAGCCCACAAAATGGCTTCCTCCCGAGCCGGCCGCGTGTGGCACCTTGGACAGTAAAAATCTACGAGCTTCAACTCCGAGCAGGAAGTATGAACCCAGTAACCCTCCCGGCGAGATTTTTGCACAACGAAAAGGGGCTCGACAGCGTGTTCTTGGGGAATGACACTGACAAAATGGCCGCCCTTGGAGGGAAGCATCCGTTGGAGTTATGAGGCTTAGTGAGCACATTACTTCATGACTGTCCGCAGCACAAGATGAGCTAACGCTGCAGCTTCCCAACTGGAGCGAGTGAGGCAATCAGGGCGAGTCACAAGCAGGACTTAGCATCTGTAGAAAACATTGACCACTCCGGTTGGTTTAAGTGCATCACACTCTGGAAATGATTTCGGATGAGGGTTGGGGTGGGAGCTCGGGGGC
Source organism: Borostomias antarcticus (assembly GCF_949987555.1). NCBI lineage: Eukaryota > Metazoa > Chordata > Actinopteri > Stomiiformes > Stomiidae > Borostomias > Borostomias antarcticus. Next base: position 23,770,474 of record NC_140240.1, read on the forward strand.
CGAGAAAAAGAAACCTGCTGAACGCCGGCGTCAGTAAATACAGTAAATTAACGGTTGGGTAATAATGTGAGGCTATTGTAAAGGGTGTGCATAATCAGGGATTTGGGAGTCGGCTCTCTCCTCATCGTCTCCTGACTACAAAACCAGGCCTTCTCTCTCTCTCTCTCTCTCTCTCTCTCTCTATCTCTCTCTCTCTCTCTCTCTTCTACAGCCGGCGATAATCTGTTCCAGTACACTTGCCATGAAATGAGCGATGCCGGACTCATAATGCGCCGGACAGGCAAAGCCTAACAGATAACATAAGCTCCCCTCCCCGCCAACCCCCGCTCCCCGTGCACCCCCCCTCCGCCTCCCCCCTCCCTTCACACTCCTAAATCAAGACCCCGTTGATTGTGAACAACAGGCAGAAAGACCGGCTTCGTCACAAACGGGGGGGTTGTTGGTTCTAATATCTGTGGCAAGCTGTCATCGTCTCCACGCCGCCGCCGCTGTACTCCGTCTCGGCTTCTCTTGACCCCTGTCTGCTGGCGGGACAATGAGACGTGCTCGTGGTGGGAGGTTTGTGGAAGGAGGGGGGGGGGGGGGGGGGGGTCTTTTCTGTTGTTTTCGTCTCGCTGTCGCTGTCATGATTGTCGTTCAGCTAATATTTGTGTGTAATATGCACATGGGGCATTAGAGAAGGAAGCCTCACGGAGTTGACAGCGGAATCTCTCTGTTGTCTCACGGGTTGAAGAAAAAGGCCTGTTTTGATGGTGATGAATATATCTGTTTGTGTGTGTGTGTTTTGTTTTTTTTCATTTCTCCCTCTCCCCCCCCCTCTGTCTGTCTTTCTCTCTCTGTCTCTCCATACTTCCTTTGATCTGGTTTTGGTTTGGAAGTCATTCCATCTGGATGAGTTCACTCACTGGATGAGTCTCCCTTCATCCCTCTCTCTCTCTCTCTCTCCCCACCCGGACGCCAAAATAAAGGCATCTCCACAGATTCCATATGTTCTTATATGCCTCGTTTTTTCCACGTATATATATTTTCCCTCCCACCCTCGCTCGCCACGGTGAATTGTATAACCCTGTGTCTAACGTAGAAAACGTGGACTGGCAACAGAACAGCTGTTATTTATGTTCATGGTTCTAAAACAGGGATATAGTCGGTCTCAGTCAATGTTCTACAGGGGCCTGGTGATGTTGTATCGATAGTGTTGAGATCCTACATGGTAAGGAAATGTTTGATGTGGCAGAGGTCATGTTACACGTACATATGTGAGGCACATAGTGTCGTCCTTTTGTCTCGCTACTAATTAGTCGCCTATGGAGATGAGCTGGGATTACACAGAGATGCCCAAGGACTTGGATCATGCCGATCAGAGTATTATGGTATGTACTGTATCAATTAGTGAACAGATTAAATCCCGATGCTCAGTCATAATGCATAAGGTGCAAGGAGAAGTACGGACGTGATGTGGTTTTATAAACTGAATTTGTTTGGGGACATACTTTACATCATAATAATACTCTCAAATGTATGAATAAACCATTGTGTAAGAAACAGGAATGAGAAAAAAGGAGTTATGAGACCAAATTCAAATAATAAATCTAGCTCATCATTTACCAAACCCTCTCATTTTTTAGTTCAACTAAGGAAGCCCTTCCTGGAAACAAGCACCCTTATCACTCCTCTCGTAAAACATAAATCGCATTAAACCTCGCATATAAACGGCTCCCGGGGCAGCTCTGTGCGGCTGCCCCACAGCCAGTCTCTTTAGAGAACTACCAGACAACAGCCCTCGTGATCGATAGACTCTCTGCCCACGTCTTCTAAAGTGCCTCGCGGTTTTGGAGGTTCGGAAAATCCGCCACGAAAGCGGGGCCCTCCCATCTCGTCTGCACCAAACAACGTCAGGGTGGCTCCCGGCTCCCATGCCGCTCTCGTCCTCGGGAACGCCGACGTCCCTGGGGATGACAGGGTTTCCTTTGGTTCCCGACGAGAGCCTCTCTAATTTGGGCATCCACTCCTGCCACTTCCCCTGACCAGAAACCATTTTAAGTCGGCGGCCACATGGGAGCTGGCATTCCCCTTTTCTCTCCCTGTCTCCTTGTTCACTTCCGTGCCTCCATCTCTGTCTCTCCATTTTTCTGTCTCCATCTCTCCCTGTCTCTCTGTCTCCATCTCTTTCTCTGTCTCTTTCTCTCATTGTCTCTTTCTCTCTCTCGATCTTTCTCTCTCCGTCTCTCTCTTTCTCTGTCTCTCTCTCCATCTCTCTCTCTCTGTCTGTCTCAGTCTCTTTCTTTCTCTCTCCCTCCGTCTCTGTCTCTCTCTCTCCATCTCTCATCTATCTCTCTCCATCTCTCTCTCCATCTCTCTCTCTCTGTTTGCTCTTACCCAACCCAACCCAATGGTTAATTCATCTTCCCGTTATCTCATAATCCTCCCTAAACACACGTGCACACACACACACACACGCGCACACACAGTCATGTACGCACGACCAGTGACAAGCCACGGTATTTAAGCGCGCCCCATCCCCCTCTGCGCGTGCCGTGGGACGTCTCTGCGCGCTCGCCGGCGAGGAGGGACCACCCACCTCCCGCTCGGCTCGGCGGCCTGGCGGACAGACAACGGCTAATGGGATCTGACTTACCAGTTCCTCAGAGGGGGCCGAGCTGGCTGACCACTACGCACGCACGGCCGTGCTGGCCCCCTCCCCCCTCCGTATTCCGACCGCCGCGCAGCGAGTCCGGCGAGGGTAGAGGAGCTCCTCTGCGAACGCCGAAGACGGCTTGTGTAAAAAGGCGCCGGTAAAAGTTAAAAGCATCACACAACACAGGACTCTCCGGATGCGGTCAATAGGTGCAGCGTGGGGGGCAGGACGGAACCCTCTCTGAACCAATAGGCAGCACTATAGGGAGAAAATCAACCCATACGAGGAAGCTTACGGTAACTGATTGGAGGGCACTTTATATGCAGTAGCCAAAAGCAGCTGCCTAAAGTTGCATAAGAATCAACAGTGGGGAGCAATGAACGTGAAGTTGTTTACTTGTATACACGTAGCAAAGTAAAGCGTTTGAGCGCAAGTCATTCGGTACAACACCGACCCGGGTGTAGCAGGCAGCGCGCAGGCACGAAATCCAAGAAGCAGTTTGTTGTGAATGGTGACTAATCTCTTCAAGGTGGGGAAGGAATATTGTGGGAGGTGAGTGGGCCTGGAGGAAAATAAGAGCACCTTGTTACTGCATCTAGTCACTATTCCCTTTCCTGGCGCTGTCACAACAAACATCTCTTTAAAGCTTTGCGTCAGTGTTTTCTCCCCCCTCTCTTTCTCTCTCTCTTTCTCTCGCTGCCTTTTAGTCTTTGCCTCTTTGCAGTTCTTTCGCTATCTTTCAAACTTTACAAATGCTGTCAGAAAGTTCATACATTATAGTTCGGTGGCAGCGTTGCTCTTTTCGAGCCTTGTGACTCTTTCTTTTTCTCTTGCCTGCCCCCCCCCCTACATCAGAGATCCAGAGAGGGGCCTTTTGTGTCTGACTTTGCCCCGAAGGCGGTCGTCTTGCAAGCAAGATTAATAATTACAGAGTACACAACATCGGGGAAAACAATTTCTGGATCTTTTGATGTCAAAGCATGAGGCAGACCAAAATTACAAAGAAAAGGTTCCGACGAGGAAAGGTCCTGAAAGTTGCTCTTTCTCTGTCTCTCTTTCTCCCTCTTTTGGCAGTGTTTATTGTTATTGTTGCTGTCTACTGTTTTGCAGTGCATTAAAGCATAAAGGGGAACTATAAAGAAGGGGCGTCCGCCCCCTGGGGAGAAGGGGCACATTTGAGGGTGGTGCGGCGGCCATATTTGTCACAAATGTCAACCCAAGATGAAGAGAAGAAGTTGTATTTCACGTTCTTTAGGGTTTTGATCTATATGTTTACATGTTCGGAGCACATCAATGACTCCCCCATGCTCTGTTTGTTGTTGTTGTGCACTGTCGGGATCAACAGTATCCAAGGCCACATATAGGACTTCGGAACCGTCGGGGCCCTGAGTTATGATTATATTCCGTAATTGAAAGGTTGAGGGTGCCCTTTCCTACGCCTCAATATGTAACTAAAAAAGCATGCATCATCGGAACGAAGATTTACTGTCCCTTCTGTCTTGTACTTTGCAAAATGCCATTTTGAGTCACCAAACCAGTAGGCTTCTTTATGTGTTTGAGGTTGAGAAATGAGTGTGGTCATTTGCTTAAGCCCTCTAAACCCAGAGGATAAACAAAGGCTCTTGGTTCCCTGCAGCTTGGGTTACTCCAGTCTGGTTTGGTCAGTCCAGTTATCACACTGTTAGATCTTCACCCGTGACTACGGTCAACAATAGGGATTGTTTGATTTTGGTGCTCTATGAAAACTCAAATCTCCTGATGTAATAGAAAATACTTCTCCACCTATGCAGGTACTGCAGGTAGGTGGGCGGGGGCATGGGGTGTTGGCGATACCGTCAGTGACATGACACCTGCTCTGTAGACATACAGTAATGGCAGACATTTTGGAGATGCAACGGTGTGTTTGACTGGCGTCAGTCAGAGAAGAGCCTCTGTTCCTCTTCAGGAAACAGCTACTGCGCATGCGGTCGCACGGCTCCACTTGAGCGATGACGAACGGGGCCGAGTCATCAAAGTTGAGAGAGACGCCTGATAGAGCCTGTGTCGGGATGGGAGCCGTGACAGAGATTCGCGCAACACCACCGGGGCAGCTTCTCCAAATAAATCAGCTATCTAGTACAGACATGACAGTTGATACACCCGCTTGTAACCCATACGTTCTCAAGAAAAAAACTAATTCATATATTAATACCTGTACTGAAATAACTCCATGTATACTCCAGCAATCTCCAGTGCCAATGGAATGGCGTTTTAGCGTTCTTCTGGAAGACTCAAAGATGAAAGTGAAGTTGACGACAGGAGGTAACTAACACTGGTGACGGTACGTGACAGAGTTCACTATGACTTAACAGAGTTGAGTATGACTTAACAAAGTTGAGTTACAGAAAGTTGACGGAACTTTATAAAGGAAGTGTAGCAGCTGTGCACTCAGCAGGTAGGAGGTGTAGTGAAACTGCATCGGGCCGTTGGGTTGGCTAGGCAGTCGGGGAGTTGACAAGGACCAGCAGGTGGAGAGAAAGAAGTTCAAAGACCTGCTGTGAGGGGTTGGGACAGAGTACTATTCAGAGACGTCACCTAACACCCTCACCTCCCCGCTCCTGAATACCTCCACCATGTCCGCCAGGCCTTCGATGGGTCGATCCAGGATGACACCTTATTAGGACTGACTACTGTGGGTCTTTCAATGCCAGGGAAGGCCAGTAGGGCGGCCTGTAAAGAGTGACATACCATGACCGTCAAATCAGGTCACCACACGTCGTCGCGCGGTTCCGATACCCCCCACGGAAAGTGTTCTTGGGTTATTTGTTTGCAGAAGAAGCCCAAGAAACAGCAAGGCGGGTGGGAGGAGGTTTTGGGGTTTGCTTTGACAAATCAAAAATATCTGTTCTTATGGTGAGTGTGGCCATAAACAAGTCAGCCTGTTTGTTTGTGTTGAATTGCTAGCAGGACATTGGGGGTGAACTGTGGAAACAACTTCAATGGTGTTACTCACCGAAACCACCTCAGACTACTCCAAAGATCAAAGGCAGACGACTCGGATTGACTGGAAGCTTGACTTCTACTTATGATGTCCCATGTCTCACTCTTGTGAGAAAATTCCAGTTTTAGGTGTCATGGCTGACTAAGAAGTGATGTCGTTGACCCTCCCTTCTGGGACACAGCAAAGTGGTTTATGGCGATGGCGTCTGCGTGACGCTACCCAAACTGATCCAATCTGATGACAGACACTTGTCTCGTTTCATGTCCTGTCGCAAAAGCTTAAGGGGATGGGCTAGGGTTAGGCTAACCCTAATCCAGGAACCATGTCATTGGTTTAGCTGTACACCTTCTACAGTCCAAAATTGACAGGAAAAGAGGAAGAAAGGCGGATGTGAGGAAAAAGGGAGAGAATGAAAAAGGGAGAGAACGAAAGAGGGGGAGGGTGAAAAAAAGGAAAGAATGAACAACAGCGAAACAAACAACAGGGGGACAGCTGCGTTCAATTTCCTCCAGCATGCTGCTTCTATCATGAGGTCTCTCTCAGATGCACAGAGAGCAGGGGTTAGGGACCGGCTGTGAATCGAAACCAGCCCTCTCCCCATGCACTCGTCTTAATGAGGGGTATGGGGAGGAACGGGGGCCTGTCCAGCCCGTTCCACACCCTCTTGCCCCCCAACAGGCTGTTTAACCCTATAAGGAAGGTACTGCACCAGAGGTTTTTAAAGGTGCATTTACAGACTCATCACTGTCATGACATGAGACACAACCAATGGCTGAAACTGAAAATGCCCTAAAAACAGATGTCCGTGTCAAACAATCAGGTTTTCGTTCACTTGCAAAATACCCCCCCTACATCCAACCAGGTCAGTTCACCTCACCACAGATGGGAGTGACAGTGTTATTGTTATGCAAATCATAACGCATTGAACAGACAGGAAAGGCAACAAGACTATTGACTTTTCAAACGCCTCCTAATCAATCCCTGATCGTGATAGCGCAGCCCTCGTCCACACTGTTAGAGCTCCGATGACTACACAGGAACGCAGATGATTAATTTTCCATCTTAGAGTGTTTTTTTTTTTGAAATTGCATGTTCCATCTGGTGAGTAGAAGGATTGTTTTGCATGGCCGGATGAAATTACAAACATCCCTGCACAGTACGCCTCGGCAATTATTTCAAAAAGCATCCTGTTTTGAATAACGTCGGCCGTGGAGGAAAAAGACACACTCGTAAACAGCAGACTCTTTCACACAGCGCAAGTTTTTGGTATTAATAAGTGTTTTTTTTATATACAGTATTGACTCACAACATGGTTTTGATAACACTTGGAGGCCTGCGGGCATGAACGTACACCATAGCATGGTCAATACAGTATATGTAATTTTAGCTTCCTAGCACTAGCTTCATAAATGCAGCAAGCCGCATGTGTCCTTGGACCTCATTAGCCGTCAGCCCTATTAAGAGTATCCATGTCGTCTCTTAGCGTAGCCCTGCTAGCGCTTTCTTGGTAGGGTAGTCTTCCCACATCACCCCGCTCTCTCCCTCGATGTGCCCTTTGACCTTCCCTCAGACTCCCATCGCACATCAAAGCTTTGGAAGAGGCCTCCTCTTTCCTCATCTCAAGGTGAAGAGCTTGGTGTGTGTGTTGGTGTGTGTGTATGTCTTCCTGTGTGCACACTGGAATTGGGAAGGGTCTTGTTTGGCTGTGATGTGTTTGTGGTAGTACTACAAGGCAACTAACCTTTCTTTCAACCTGAAGATAGAATCGTACCACATGTTCTTAAATGTTAAAGATTTCAAATTCAGCTAATAATTCAATGCATACTTGTGTGATGTGTTCAGTGACTTGTCATATTCACCATGAAATGCGTTTATCATAAAATGTGTAATTAAAATAGCCTACAATATGTTTTATTACATATAGTGCAGGGGTTGTAGTGTCCAGTCCATTTCAGATTCACAGGCCTATGTCAGAAGTCCTGGTGTAGTGGTAGTGTGATAAACACCATGTCGCTGTAACAGAAATAGGTCAGCCGTTAGAAAAAAAGAGATTGATGAATTACCCATTCTCTTTCATGGCCTTTGTAGATGCAGGAAGCGGGTGCCGATGCAAAAAGATCAAAAACCTCCACAAGAGACAAGCCAAACCATGTTCTTGGCACCAGGGAGAGAGAGAACGGGAGGAAGACTCGCTCAACAGGTTTCTGTTGTTCAAAGGCCACAGTTTAACTGGTCTGCCGGCCATTTTGTCTCTCCAGGAGCCCTTGTTTGTCATCCTTATTGCGTGACAGCTGGCTTACACATGCAGCATATCTATGTATCGTATCTACAAACTACGAAGTTGACCCTCCTCCTCCACAACTTGTTTCTTTGATGAACGCTGTCAAAGAGTGAGAGGGGGGATATATCCTCAAGCAGTTCAAAAATCAATAACATCCATCAGTTCTATTTCTATATTTAGGAGAGGGGAGATAGAGATTCACAATTTTTCCTAACAGATTGTAGAGATAGAGAACTGAAAATTGCTTGTATCCACTTATACTTACCATTCATAATTTTCAGTGTTTTTGCATTGCAAATCATTTTTCCCACCGGGCCTTTTGCTACAACATGCAAAGGCCTCAGATTTGGTGCAGAAGTGGGAGGGAAGTGGTGAGATTTTCAGAGGAGACCGAGACCTTAGTCCAATTATAATCCGCGCAATGACCTACAATTTTCACTATAAAATATTATATCCGATCCGTATCTGATAGCTCAATATTATTATTATCTTGATTAATAATCTGTACTCATTTCATTCGATGATTGAAATGTATCATGTAGATGATTGTATGTAATCAGTAAAAAAAAAAAGCCATTCCTTCTGTTCGGGGGAAAATGGTTTTCTTTGAAGGTAGTACTGCAATTAAATGTCTATATGCTGGTGTTATCTTAATGTCTGTATGGTGTGAGATGCATTCAATACATCACCCCAGTCTCACCATTGGATGATATCCATGAACCAATCACATTCAGACACTGCAGAGCAAGGTTGTCCTAGCAACAACGCGCTGAATACCTTTTGGCCGATTTTGCAGTTGGCCTTCACTATAAGGAGTACATTCATGGCAATACATGCAGTCATTTTTGTGGAATTTATAACTTGCATGCCATCAAAGTAACATTTGGCTGCCACTGACCAGATAGTGTGCCATTCAGGTCTACTGGCGATGATTTCAGCCATTCCATAATAAGTAGGGGGAAAAAGTCCAATCATCATTTGCAAACTTTAAAATGAGAGGGGTTTCCTTTTGATGGGAATGGTCTGTACGGGAGGGTCCAAAATATGCCTTCAGATCTTAGGCAGGTGTATCATTTCAGCGTAATCACTGTGTCAAACTTGATTGAATTTCAGTCATGTTGAGTGGACCCATCATCAAGCAAGCAAGCCTGCATATTCTTCCTGTTTAAATGCAAAGGTACTATGTTGATGTGGATGTCAGTGCCTCCTTTAAAGCCTGTGGACTTTAGAGTAAGTAACCAACCTATTTGTTTACTTGCAAAACATTCAACGCATGTGAGAAGCACGCAGGTCGCATCCTTGCCCTATACCTCATCATGTGTTCTAACATGCGAGTCATTTCCGGGACTTCCCTTAATATGATCCTAATTGAGCTCTCCCGTTTCCTCCTCATCTCCACCAGAGGTGACCCGGCGAGGACCTCAGACGTTTTATCCCCATCTGGCTTCCTTTAAGTCAATGTCGGAGAGTGTCCATATTTAATCTCCCTGTCAAAATGGCATCCTGTCATCATCGGTTGCTCTTGAGGTAGAGCAGAGGGGCAGTCTGAGACACACCAGTTCCACACGGCCGGTCCCCCCCCCTCTTCTCTTTAACACGAGGAAATGAGTATGTGTCAGGACTATTTTTGAGACACTTTGAAGTCTTATTTTACACTAGCTTGAGGGGGACAGCGCAGAAAGCTAGGGGTCAGCGTAAAAAATGTCCCGATAACCCAAAAGAGACACCACATCTGATCTTTGCGCCCTCGGGTGGTCAGAGAAATAGAGAGCACGGAGAAGTCATGCCAAGACTATGGGATCATATGGCGTCGTGTCACGCATGTAGTTAAACATGCTGGTAGCATGACATGGCATTTCATATATTCTCAGATCTTATGTTGAGAGTGGGACCAGTATCATAAGTAAGATATTTGTAGATGCATATGTAAACACGTGGGGAATATGTCCTTATTAAGATGAAATACAATTATGATAATCCTGATCCATTATTTACACATAAACATGCAGCTGGTTCATTCATTATAACACGATATAGACATTCTGTTATGATTTGGGCTATTTTTCAAGCTTGGATAGTGTATGGAATTATGTTTGTCCACAACCCAAAAAATGAATTATTAAGACATAAAACAGTACAAGAATAACGAGAGGGTTCTATAGAAAGACCTGTGTTAATTATTCACAATGATTCACTGTTGGTTTTCAGGAGATGAGCATTTTAGTCCAGTTCAAACATCATTGTCCTAGTAGGCAAATACATATTCAGCCAACAGGGTATTTGTGTTTGCACAGAGAGTACAATTTAAATCATAAGGTTCTTTCTAACAATTCGCCCTTCATATATGGAGGCTTTCTTTAGTATTTTGTGGTACGTTTGGATGTGTAGATGATCAAATGAACTGAGGCTCCGTTGATTCGCCCAGATCCAAGGTAGACAGCCTTGACATTGAACTGGCATTCTAGGGGTCACAGAGGGGGGGATATCAATCGCCCCGTCCCTTCCCAGACTCTCTCACCACACACACACACTGGAGCTTCAGCAGCGTTCTGGCAGACCTGACAGTGACTAATTGGTCCCCTCCTCTGATCTTCAGTATAACAATGTCAACAAAAAGCTGAATCCACCTACCCACGCACACACACACACAGACACACACACACAGCAACACACACACACACACACAATCCCCTATGGATACCCATGTCCTCGTTCCCCATACCCCGCCCCCTGTTGAGACCGCGGCGGTGTTCTGGGACCGGACCGGGCAAGAGAGGGGGCATCCCGCAGTGCTGTGTGAGCGTCCTTGCCAGCCCCAGACAACTTCACTATCCCTGACCTAGCAGGGGGCGGTAATCACATCAAGCTCCCCTGACAAGAAGCATTGAATTCAGCTTTGCTCCCCTTAAGACTCTGGCACCCAGCGGTCTCTCTCTCTCTCCCTCTCTTCAGCGTGCGAGTTACAATGAGATGGTTTGTGTTTTAATTTTTGTCCCATCTTTTTCTCACTTTCTCTTTCTTTCTTTCTTTCTTTCTTCCTTTCTTTGTGTACATTTTTGGGGGCCAGTGTCAAATTCTTTTGGAGTTGGGATTTGCGATTTCGTGTCACCGGGTGAAAATTTGAATGGTCGGAATATATAGCATTATCACCTTGTCCCTCCCATGCAATTCTGAAGATGAGCAGATAATTCCATGAAAGGCTTTAACTTTTTCATGGTGAATTCCAAACACTGAAAAACTCCTGTCTTTTGTCGTCCAGGGCTTTGGGGGCATTCAAGAGAAGGTCTTATGGATCTTTTAAGGTTGTTATTGGTGTCATAAGAGATTTTCCGTGGATATAATTCAGTGAGAATCGCAATGGAAACGGTCATAGTACTCACTCTTAACATTACATGACTATATGGATAGATCAGCCATTGAGGAAATTAATACATAATATTAAGTATAACAGGGTGATTTTAAGGATCGGTTTTGGCGACTCCAGAGTGACATGGGTCCACTCCGATAACGTAAACCAGTTGGGCGGTGGTCTTGGGCAGAAAAAAAAGGATGCTATCACTTTAAGAGGTCCAGGCATGCCCCTAACCACACTCGATCAATTTTTGCTGGCTTCCCTGGTTAGCAGCCTTACTTTGTTTTTTTCTTTCTTCAGTTGTCTGCTTTTGTGTTTGTGAATGCATGTGGGCTGTCATCTTGTATGTTTGCATCCAGTGACGTGTTGACGGCCGTCTCCTCGTATGTACTACAGATCCCGTGTGACTGCTTGTTTACGTTTCATAGTCAAAGCCGGACATTCTTTCTCCACTGGTCATATAAGGGAAAATTTGAATTCGCCATCAAGCAGAACAACAAGGACTAACACAGGGGAACATCCTTTTTTTTTCTTCCTGAAATCTACCAAAACTGAGGAAAAATGCAACTGACTGTTTTAAGCAGCTTTGTGGGGCCTTGCACTGCCGCCGTGCCTGGCGGGGAGCCTGGCTTCCTGCAGCTACACCCCATTCATCACCTGCTTTCAATGGCCGCTCGACGAGCCGCCTGCGGCTAGCGAGGCCAGGTAGGGTGCCGGGGCTGCACAATTGTAGGGGGATTAGCAATCAAAGCGACGCGGGGCTAGGGCCCTCCGTCCCGGGCTGCTATTCAGACCTAGCAGGGGAGGAGATCTCCAGCAGCGGCCAAGGTCATCGTCTCCTGGAGCGCGGGGAGGGAACTGGGAAAGAACCCTGGGAACTAGCCGCCTCCTCGCTGCTAATCAGCGGCTAGCAGGCTAGCAGCACAGCAGGTGTCGCTTCAGCTAACGTACATCTGTTGGTGCCGTGGATAGCGTGGCTGACAACGACATAATGGCCCTGGCTTTACTTTTTCATTCATTCTCTCCTTTTTCTTTCTTTTTTTGTGTACTGCGCTTATTTTGACTGGGTTCTTGTCTGGCTTCTTTTTGCCTCCTTTCTCTTCACTTGTGTCTTTCCAAGCTACCGTAGCTTATGCTAGGGAAGCCTTCCAGCCCGGTGGAAATCATATTGAAGTTGTTATAGGGAGATTTGGGGTGATGTCTGCAAAGTAGTTAGATACTCTTGATGTACAGGCGATTTAGTCGCCGTCGGGTGAACACTGCTTATCTCCAAAATGGCAAGTTTTCAGAATGTTGAAAAGAACATTCCAATTTCTCTGTTTTTGAACATAAAGTCACATGATGAACTGTTTAGAATACATTTAATTGGTCCCAGGGCTGGGAGGTGTTCAGGGTAGCCCCAGCTTTCAATAGATGTGAAATAAAAAATCTCCAAAATGGAGTTTAGTGGTTTTAACCCGACAGCGACGATTTGAGTGAATGTAGATATGTGGGTAACTTTTTAAAGTTTCTAAACTAGACAGACAATTCTATAGTATTAGAGAGTCAGTCACCTTGTGGACGAATTCCCTGGGATATCATTTATGTGTATGCAATCTGGTGTAAAACTGTAAAAGCTGATTATAAGTAAAAGTAGTAGCAGTAGCACTTTATTGATCCCTAGGGGGGCTGCACAAAAATTAGCCAGCAGGAGCAAAGCTCGCATTTGTTGAGTTTGCAATTTGTTTTTTCGCTTTTCCTTCATCGTGCCAAGTTGTGTGATTGAAGCGTATAATAATGATTACGGGCATCATCTTAAGCCGGCTTTTGGCATCCTGGGGTGCAAAGCTTTGGACTCGGACTCCCCGATGGGACAGATGGCTGGATCCCTCGAGATACCGGCACAGTGGCCTACAGTCCTTGGTGATCGCGGGTTTGCGAGATTAGTTTAGCGACTGGTGTGAGAAGGAGGGAAACAAGCATGAGTAATGAGGTAAGGATGAGGTATAAACAAGGGTTTACACCATTCGTTTTGATATGAGAAGGCGACCATGTCGTCCACCCCCTCGTCCACCACCACCCCCGCCCCCCACACCGTTGTTGGGGTATTGGCAAGTTGTCATGACGACAGGGATGTTCCGCTGATGAAGTCTTGCCCCTCGTCCAATCAGATCGTGGAGCTAGAACCGCAGCACGAACAGGAGAGTAGGACGCACCTATTCCAACTGCACAATGCCGAGAAAAGGACAGCCCGCTCCTGGACCACCTACGAGAAATTGGCGATCTGAGGGAGGCAGTCAATGGGGCCGCCATGGTTCAGCTTAGCACGAAACAGCGGGGGTCGAGGAACAGGGGCTGCCAGGTAGGGGGTCCATATCGTGTTCGGTGTTGTTCGTGTCACAATTCATCATCGTGATCAGTTCAACTGTTACCGCATTGTTTACATTTTTTCTTCAAGGTGGACTTACGAAGAGTACTGACATTGAGCAACTCAATGTTTTTATGCATCAATATTGGTGGGTATGTTGCAGGGAAAATATTGTTGCTGGTTATGTTTTTTTTCCCCCAGGTGTACTTTTCCCAAATTCGTAAACCACTCCTGCAGGTGGTTTTTTTGGAAGAGTGCAGCTCAAGGAAGCAGGGAAATATGGTGGAAACCAGGCAAAAAACATAATCTAGCGTGAACTCGCGTAAATGTGATTCTAAATATGTTTATTTCGCAGCGAGTTGTTGGGCAAGAAAAGAAAAGGCTGATATGCCCCAAAACCACAGGTAGCAAAGTGAACACAAAACTCTTCCAAAGCGGTTTCATATAGGCTAGGCCTTTTATTCCCAAACCGCATTTCCCCATTCATGTAGTCTTTGGCCGGCTTCAAACTGTCCGAGTAGCCGGGGTGCCCGTAGCCCAGTGAAAGATGGAGCTCTCAGCGGGGGAGCCCTCTGTTTCTCTCCAAGCACCGCAGGTAGCCATTACGGTCACCAGCCTTAACTGACGCGGTGCATATTCTACTTATCGAATCGCAGCTGCTCACAACTAATATCTGCCTGTGGGGGGGGGGGGGGGATCAGCGGGATTTCGAATACGGACCTGTTCATAAGATGATTATGATTTGCTATTCTTTCCATTAGCAGGCCTATTGAGTACCATACCCCCACCCTTCCCCTCTCCTCGTTCAAACCCAATCCCCTCTATCGTGGGGTCTCAGTGGGAAACCATTGGACAGACCTACCCCCAACGGTGGATTTGTTTAACCCTTCAAACGGCAAAATAAAATATAAGTTGTCAGCATGGCAAAACCATCTTCATTGGCTCCTGGTTGGATGTCGGCAGGTTTTTGTAATGTTGTGTGTGGTTGGACAGTTTTGCAAATGGCGGCACCATACTGAGATGGTGTACCATGGTGAAGGCTAGGAATCATGGTGTTCTTCAATAGAGCCGATTGGTGTGAACTGCTTCTGGCGTAATCGTTTACGTAGTTCTAATCAGGGAGATTACTCGTGTTAACTTGTGATACTGGTGAACAGTAAGAGTAATCGTTTTTTTCTTCGTCAAATGTAGAAGAGGCTGGGATTTTTGTTCTTCTTTTTCAATGATTGCTTGTGACCAGGTTTCTTGGAATTTGCATTTCCAATACATACAGTAATACGATTTAATTGGGATGAAAGACTTTCATATATTTTGTTGTCTACTGGCATTTTGACCAGCATTGATCCACAAGCTCCTGTGGAAAACTAGTCTCTTGGGGAGTAATTATTTTGAAGTAGACAAAGTACTCATCTGGAGATGTGCATTGGGCCTCACTGTTGTGGTTGGAGTATCACAGTAAAATCAATCATTTATTTTTCAGACAATAACCATATAATAGCCGGAATGTAACCGTGAAGAGGTTGTTAAAGGTTTCATAGTTTTAATTTGTTAAATTTGAGTAAGAAAGCATATTCAGTCGAAAAGTCTTTGATTTGTGATTTATTTGTCACATACATATACTCATTTACAGTGAAATATAATTACTGGCTCCTAAGTGTGCTTAATAAGTAGCATGGCATCGTGTTGGGAGCAAAGAGCAGGCCTCGGCAGTGTCCTCGTTCAGGATCCAAATGTCCTGTGGGTAGACGCTGCTCCCGAGCCTCTCTGAGTTCACCTTGTGGAGACAGCACCTCCTCCCTGACCATATTAGTCCTATTGATGTTTAGAGGGGTGTAAGTTCTCTCCTGCTTCCTCCCATAATCCACTAGCATTTCCTTTATCTCACTGACATTCAGGTCGAGGTGGTTAGGGTTGGGGTCCTGACACCACTTAGTCACCCCTCCATTGTTGTTGGAGATCAGGCCTACAGTACCACAGCTGTATCATCAGCGAACTTGACAATGGAGGTGGAATCAAGAGTGGCTATGCAGTCGTGTGTACAGGAAGTACAGCACTGGGAAAAAGACAGCAATAGGGAGAGGCAGGGCTGAAAATTAACTTTTTGGCTCACCTGCCAAGGGGACTGGTAGATGAAGATGAAGCCCTGGGGTGCTCCTGTGTTGAGGGTGAGGGAGGATAAAGTGTGGCTACCCACTCTCACCACGTGATGTCTACCCGTCAGGAAGTCACCAGCACAGGGAGGTGTTAAAATCCAGGTCCCTGAGTTTGACAAGTATGGAGAGGGTTATGGTGTTGAAAGCTGAACTATAGTCAAAGAACAGTAATCTCACTTCTCACGCCTTAGGTCTTTGTAGTAGCACCCACCCAACCACCTCCCATTCTATAAACACGTTTATGCATTGTGTAATGCATCAGTGTAAATACCATCAACATAAATGTGGATTTCAATACAACATCTTTATAAAAAGAGAAGCTATAGGTTTTTCTGTGACATTTTGGCCCAAAGTCAATGCAAGAGCACCACATACTGTACAGTTAGACCAGTGTGGGACCGTTGTGCTTTTCCTGCTATAATGGCACCACTAGTTCAGTCTCTAAAACACTGCAAGGCATCACTTTTTTTGCTCAGCATCGTTATGTCCTGAGTGATGCGAAGGTAATCCTATTCTCTTAAACCTTGCTATAGACTGTTGCATCCTGTCAGTGT
Source organism: Borostomias antarcticus (assembly GCF_949987555.1). Taxonomy (NCBI): domain Eukaryota; kingdom Metazoa; phylum Chordata; class Actinopteri; order Stomiiformes; family Stomiidae; genus Borostomias; species Borostomias antarcticus. Next base: position 23,786,776 of record NC_140240.1, read on the forward strand.
AAGTCCACCATTTCAATTGGAGATAGCCAGGTCATTTTGGCCGACAACAGATAACTGTAATGGGAAGTCGGACCTCGACAAAGACCCCCCAAAGCCATTGCCATCACTGTGAGCTGATTGCTGGACTATTATGTCATTTCAGATGGCAATCAGTGGTGCCTGGGGCAGAGGAAAACATGCGTTCACTATTTAACCTCTGTTCAACCTCAATTCAACCTAATGGCAGCTAAGAAGGAAATAGCTGGATCAACTACCATGGATACCCAGTCTTTGGGATTAAGGAAGAATAGAGATATACAATGGTGTTCGGTATCATGTGTGAACCGAATGCTTGTTGGGCTGAAGGAGCAACAGCTAGTAGGCTAAGGCTGAAATGTTAAAATTATTTTCTAGCCTTATGACTCATACTACAGTATGTGAGTTATGCTAGTCATCAAAGTTAAAGCAACATTTATATTCTTTTACGAGGTCTATTTTTGCTTGTGGCTCTTTTGAAATACATTACCCCTCACGACTGTTATCCCATTGAAAGGTTCGTCAGTCATAGTCACTTCAGCAAGTATAGTAGGATAGGGCTTTTCCATTGCTTTGAAGTCGCATGACACAGCAAGTCTTTGTAAAGTTCTAAGTCAATGACACTTGTCTATTACAGTTAGTTTAGTTTATTTTTATTTCTGTCATGCCAAGACACTTGGCCCCTCCCAATTTGGGATTAAAGGACACCACTATTTTTCAAAACATACAGTAAATCTTCCAATATGCATACTTGTATACAAAACATGTGGAGGGAAAAAGAGTTCACTCCACACAACAAATAGAGTTTACCACTGTGGTAAATACTGTAGTTTGAACTGTGTCCGGTCAAATAGCAATAGACCCTGAGGTGTCTCACCAGGAAAGGCATTGAAGTGAAAGGACAGTGAAAGGATAGGGTGGTCTTGTGATGTTGACCAGTAACGCTAGGTTTGTTAGATCTGAGATCAGACATGGTTTGTCATATTTGAGCACTTCCCAGTTTGGACTTAACAATAATACTCAAGGAGAAGTAAAGAGTTGGTCCAGTTGCTGTCAGTAAAAGCAATCACTCTAGTAAGATACAGGAAACACAACAAGCAGTAGGCAATGAGAAATAAGATTCCCTTTCAGGGCAAAATGTCTAAGCTCTTTTCTCATTTCTGCAATATCCCACCAATCCTCGTGAATCCGCGCCGGATGAAGCCATCAAAAAGCCACCAGAGCTGTTGAGAGAACGAGCACGACCTGTTTAACATTCCTTAATGGCATCATGTAATCAACAAACTGCTGTCCTCCAAAGAGTGGGCGGAGGGATAATTGGCAACCATTTTGCGGGCTGTCATCAATCGCCATAGACACATGTGTCAGTAAATGTCATCTCGGGGTTGATTGGACCACCCAGATGCCGGCCCCATTTAAAACCCATACTGTTTTCATTCAGAACCTCCACCCCCCCCCAGGGTCTCCCTCATAAACGACTGTGTTTACGAAGAACCCGGGCGTGATCAGGAAGAACTCCCCAAGATGCAACAGGGGGAATCACATTCCCTGTACTGTTAGCCATGTAGCATTCCTCCGGTGAATAAGCCATGGCAAGAACACTTCAGTCCACGGCGATGGTACCAGGCCAACTCCACCCTTGTTTTGATGTGTGTTAATACTATTCTAGCAGTCAAAACTGGTGTTAGCGGGGGGGTGGGTCAATCTGAACTAATTGCTTATCAGTTGTCAGTACAGAGAAAGTAGCGCTGTCCAAGTTCTTTTCGTTTCTTTTCTTTTTTTGGGGGGGGGGAGAAACGCTGTCATTGAAGGTCATGAATGGATTCCACCCCCCCAGCTCATCTGACTAGAAACCACAGACAGTGCTCCCAGAGTGTGTAGTGTGACCACGTGCCGACTGGTCAGGGGGGAGGCTGTCCAGACCAGCTGACGAGAGGGGTGGGGAGATTATTTTTGCTCTCTTTAATTAACTCTTCCCCTGCCAACTCAGGGTCTCTCTCGCCGACAGTACCTGTCATTTGAGGTGTCCGGTTAGTGTTGACGTCCAGCAATGAAAGCAGCCTGGACACAAAGAAGGGAGACGCACCTAGAGGCTAACACGGAGTCTTGGAGAGAACAGCTGGGTTTGGCTAACTGGCTAACTAACCGTCGTCCATAGACTCAAAGCACGTCTTCTTTGTCTACCATCCAGGGCGATGGGGATTGCGAGCTGTGTATCTTGGTCCACACTGGTCAAAAGAGACCCAAAGCTCCCCTGCAAAACGAATCGAAAATTATTTCTTTTCAAAGAAATCAAAAAGGATTATTTTAATTCTACTGAAATTGAGTTTCATTTATCTGTCTCCAGTTGTAATAGTATGCACTTTGTTCATATCCACGGTCCAGGAGGACCCTACAATAGACAGATGATGAGATAATGAATGCTTTTGTCCTGGTTATGAGACCGGTGCAAGGCTGACGCAGTGTGAGATAAAGGAAACCAAGTCAATTTAGAAAGGAGAAGCAGAGTCTAACATTAAAGGTGCAGTCTGGCGATTTCACATGAAAGGGATTCATACCTCCAACATGAGGTGTGAAATCGAATACTGTTCGTGACTAAATGCCTAACGGACACAAACCGCCTTTTTGAATAAATTGGATTTTTGGGGGCGCAATATCATAATCAGAGTCTCATATCTGTTGAAGTGAGATTTGATTCAAGTGTCATTCCATAGTATCTCATACTGAATTGCACAACTGCTTCAGAATTCCCTCAGCAGGCTACTCAACATGACAAGAATGTTTCAATTAAAATAGTCAAATTCGGCGAATTAGTGTAGCTGGTGAAACTTATCCCTCAAGGGAGCGCTGACAGACGCTCCAAGAGGGACGTCTCAATTGGCGCAACTATCAGCGTGTCCGCCTCACAAGCGGGAGAGCTTTTCAAAAGTGGGTTTGAATCCCGCCCAGGGCAAGCCCCTTAACATGGGTTACAGAGGCAGAGAAAGCAATTCAAATAAATCATATCTTTACTACAATTAACTTCTAACACTATTACCTCTACTGCTATTAGGACTATTAACTACAAATTAGACTCTGTTGACGTAATGTGCATGGTCTGACGATGTGATGTACGCAGAGGGCAGCCATCTTGGATCTTGAAGTCAGGGCTGAAGTAAACAGTGGTGTGTGTGTGCGTGGGGGGGGGGGGGGGTTGGCTGCATTCCCAGAGGTCTGATCTAATGACAACGTCCTGACTTTCTGCCTGGCTTCACACACCAACACACACATGACACACACACACACACACACATCTGAGAGAGCTTGAACATCTGTCGGACCCCTGGACCACTGGTTTACTTGAAAGAAGGGGAGGGGGGGGGGCTGACGAGCGGATTGCTCTTCATTTATCTGGTGTTGGTGCCCATTGGTTTTAATTATGGCTGGCTCTTTCAAGCTGGGTTCAAAACAGAGCTGGCCTTTCTGCTGTTTCTCCTTTGTTTCTCTGGATCTGTGTGTGCGAGGGAGGGGGGCGTGTGTGAAGGGTGTGTGTCCGTAGGGGATGTGCATGCATATCATTGTGTGTGTGTGTGTCTGTGTGTGTGTGTGTGTGTGTGAGTATGTCTAGTGATGTTTGTGTATCCATGCATACTTGTCTGTCTGCCTGTCTGTCTGTGTGTCCGTCTGTCTTCATACGTGTGTAACGAATGTCTGTTTTTTTATGCGTGCACGTGTGTGTGTACGTGTGTGTGTGTGTGTGTGCGTGTGGTGTCTGCCTTATTTCCCCGGCACAGCTGCAATAGGAGTAGATTGATGTGAAACCGGAGCCGGCGCGTTAAAGGAGAGAGGCCTGGACAGACGCGGTCTTGGTACCAGATGGGGCTTTATGATGAAAAGAACGTAATCCCCCATCCAGGCATCACTTCCATCAGTCCAGCAGTACAAAGTGATTCAGAGAGAGGCCTTTTTTCTCTCTTTCTCTCTCTCTCTCTCTCTCTCTCTCTCTCTCTCTCTCTCTCTCTCACACACACACACACAAACACACACTCTCACACGCACACACACACACACACACCCTATCTCTGTCTCTCTGTTCATCTATCTCTCTGTTCTTTCACTCCATCTGACTCCCCCCGCCCTCTCTCTCTCTTTCTGTTCCTCTCTCTCTTTCTGTTCCTCTCTCTCTCCCTCTCTCTCTCTCTCTCTCTCCCTCTCTCTCTTTTTGTTCCTCCCGTTCTCGCTCCCTCTCTCTATCTCTCTCTCTCTCTCTCTCGCGTTGCTCTTGAAGACTTGCAAATGTGGCATTAGCTAATATTCTGTGAGCGCAGCGGCCTTTTCATGGGAGCCGAGGCCCTCTGTGATTGAGCTACAGCCCGCGCATGAGGAATGAGGACTGCGCTGCGGAGAGCAACGCTAGCTAGCGCTGGATCACTTGATTGGTATTCAATATACATGTCACTGCAGGACATGCTAGTTAGTTGGAGGCGGATGTCTCTCTCTCTCTCTCTCTCTCTCTCTCTCTCTCTCTTTCTGTACCGCTTCTTCTATGCTTAAATCAACTCTCACTTACCTAAAAATCTATTTCTTTTGCCACGGTCGCTCGTGGTTTAGGGAGAACGACGGCGATGCGAAAAGACAGTGGCGATTAAGGGGCTGGGGCGACCCGGCGATCGAGGTGGACACGGCCGTTATTTCATCCCCTGCGATCTCGAAGTCTGTGTTATTTCTGGGGGATAGAAGTATGCAGGTTCCGTCTTCCCAAACCCCCCAGCCCTCCCCTAATGCTCCCAGTAATAATGTATGTTTATGATATATCTCTCCAATCGCCCCTCCTCCTCATCCTCCTCCTCCCTCTCTCCCTCGTTGGCTAATAGCATGTTTTATAGTGCCGTATCTGGGTCCATCTCTCCTCTCCTCCCCCTTGCAACCCCCTCCCTGGTGTTTCATATGGGATAGTATGCTAATCTCCCTCATCCCCTCCACCCCCTCACTCTACCAGTAATAGTGTATGTTTTATACAATACCCTATCCAGATCCCCCTCCCTCCCTCCATCTTTCTCTCCCGCGTGCTGTGTATTTTCTCCCATTCCGACTGGCTGGCAGTGGGGAATATGGTTCTAGTGGAGGCTCTCTCGCTGTCGTAGACTTACATCACACTCGCACAGAAACCCGGCGTGCCTTCACATGACTTTGAAGGGAACGGTAATCGATGGGAATTGACGTCAGCGCAAGGGGGCGGTCTAAAGGGGCCATTTACGCACGGTGTTCTCACGCCGGGCTGAGACAGCGAGGGCTGATGGGAGAACACCCCGGGCGCCGCTATTAGCGCGTCCGCCTCCCTTAAAGTCGCACTGAAATGAAAAAAGCATTCTGTCCCATTTTGGTTCACATAATTGGTCATAGTGTTCACCTATTCAACGATGTATGCCAAAAAAATTACCAAATTCTACTTTTGTTGTAATCTTATATCAAAGTATATAATTTCTTACTTCCTCGAAAACTGTAGGTCACGTGCAATTACGACAACAGGTACCTTAGATTTTAGGCCAATAATCTCACCCGTCAATCAACGCTATCCTTCTATCGAATCTGTCTAAAGTTCTTAAAACCCATCCACTTGTCAATGTTCCAATCAAATTCCTCGAAACATTATGTCCCACCCTCATAGCTTGTTTGTGTCGGAAATACGTCAAACTACGGACGTTAGATGATCTCAAACGTCCGTTTCAGTGCGACTTTAACATGGGTTACACTGGCAGTATATTCCACCCACCAGGGTGCCTTGGACCCAAAGGCCTACTGTATACAGACGCCCCCAATACCTGAACACCCCCGGTCCTATAGCTTAGCAAGCTAACACGGTCTCACAGACACCCCCCCCCCCCACCAGGGTTTCGGAGAAACGAACGACTCCATCCCACCCTCTCCTCTCCTCCCCAGACGGACAAGGTCATTTTAGAAGCCAGGTGAAATCCAGATTTTTTTTAGCTTGGCCCCGCTCCAGGTGTGCGAGCTGGAGTGTTAACAGTTTACGGAGCCTGGCGTGGCCGGGGGAACAGGAACCTGAACGCGGCGCTCCCCGTGGGCCAGGCCTCGGAAGTGGCGTCGGCGGTGCACGTCGGCGGCCCTGACGGGAGACCAGTCCGCGTAGAAGAGGCCGTCACGGGGGATCTGTCTGTGTATGGTTGTCTCTCTGGCCTGTCTCTCTCTCTCTCTGTCTGTCTCTCTGCCTGTCTCTCTCTCTCTGTCTCTCTGCCAGCCTGTCTCTGTCTGTCTGTCTGCCTGTCTCTGTCTGTCTGTCTGTTTCTCTCTTTCTCTCTCTGTCTGTCTGCCTGTCTTTGTCTTTGTCTGTGTCTGTCTGTCTGTCTGTCTGTCTGTCTGTCTGCCTGTTTCTCTCTCAGTCTGTCTCTCTGTCTGTCTGCCTGTCTTTCTCTCTGTCTGTCTGTCTGCCTGTCTCTCTTTCTCTGTCTGTCTGCCTGTCTCTCTCTCTGTCTATTTGTCTGCCTGTCTCTGTCTGTCTGTCTGTCTGTCTGTCTATCTGCCTGTCTCTCTCTCTCTCTCTGTCTGGCACGTAGCTCTAGGCCTCTTTTCGTAGAGCTGTCGGAGTTGGAGCAGATACTGGTCACTACAAGGAAGTAACAGTGTGTGTGTGGGGGGGAGGGGGGGGGGGGCGGTTCGACTTGTGCAAAAAAGTGGCATGGGGTGCGTGAAGGTGGGGATGTGTGTGTGTGTGTGTGCGTGTTCTTCTATGTGCTCACACACACACACTGCATTCGTGCCTGCGGCCCAGCGTCCGCGTCGTGGGCGTTTATTGAAACCTCCCGGCGTCACGTGATCCCGGCTATCTCTCGGTGGCGTACGAAGGAAGAGTAGAGAGCGGTGCTGTAACTCAACGCATAGTAAAGGGGGGGGGGGGGTTCTGGGTGGCGAGGGGGAGGGGGGGGGGGGGGGGGGGGTGTCAGCTACAAAGGACCCGAGAGGAACAGGAAGCGGACGGATATCTCCAAGGACACACCACCCGGCAGATGAAAAGGACCTAGAGGACGCGTTTGAAGGGGGGGAAACCGCACTGGTTGGTTGGTGTGTGTGTGTGTGTGTGTGTGGGGGGGCTGAAATGCATTGTCGCCTCGCCCAGCTCTATCCCGTCGTATACATTATCTGAATAACATCCCCCCTGTCAGTTAACTGAGGCGGGTATCCAATCCCGCGGGAGATACCGGCGAGTCTTTTGTTCGCGCGCCGTCTTTTGTCCTTCTGTGGGCTTCGGCTAATTATATATTTTTTTCTCCCCCCTCAACGACCTTCGCCGGTGACACGATTGAAATTTGAATAATGCGCTTGTTTTTGGTGCGGGCGCTGTCAGCTGTGTCTTGTCTCTGGGTTTTGGGCGGATGTTTGACAGCGAAGAGATCACAGTCGTCCAACTATAGGCGTTCATATTGTTATCCTGCTCGCGTTTGAAAAGAGCAATGTTGTCCCCGCAGTGTTGTGTTGCGAATGTCGTTCCCATTGTCTGATTTGATCATGTGGCGGGATTCATCTTGATTGGTTGGTTGGAACAACAGAGGATTGTGTTGGAGGAAATTGACAGGACATGTGTTAGATACCCCCCGGAATTATAAACTTAAACCCAGCAGACACACACACAGCCAAACACACACACACACAGATACAGACACAGCCAAACACACACACACACACACACACACACACATACAGACACAGCCAAACACACACACAGTCACACAGATACACACACACGCACACACACCCTTCAAGACAGACAAATACTGTGTGTACATACATACTGTATACATATATACACACATGCACCCTCCCCCTCAACACACACACACACACGGGCAAACATGTGTATTCATGTGTATTCATACACATCACGCACATGCACACACACACACATGGGGTAGTTACTTTGAAGGCCTATCGCCAGTAATCATGTCATTCCAGGAACACATTCCCCCTTCCCCCCAGAGAGCCCCAGACAGGAAGTCAGCGTGTCGGAGCAGAGCAGGAAGTGATGCGAGATGGCAGCAGATCTGACTGGGGTGCCCCCCCCCCCCCCACACACACACACGGCAGATGTAGCGTACAGCAGCATGGGGAATCTCTGTGGAAAGCGCATCCAGCAGACGGAGCTAACAGCTGATGTACATATCAGAGACGACCTGACGATCAATTATAATACTTCAACATGCGCGTGTTCGGCTCGCCGACTAGGGTCGTCAGCTTAGGTTGAGGCCTTGGATGACAGGCATCTTGAAAGGATCAACGTCAGTCCCGTGAAGCTATACGGTAACGTCGTCCGGTGTCTGTGGCAGTTTTTTCCCACTCGGGTCCTCCGCCGAAGCTACTGAGCTCCGCCCGGTGTGAGCGTGAACAGACAGGGATCTTTGTTACACGGGCCCAGAGAGCGCCGGAACACTCGAAAAGAGCAACGCCGTCACCGCCGGTTCACTGCCGCGGAGCAAACAACTCCTATAGTCTCTCTCTTTCTCTCTCTCACTCTCTCCACTCTCTCTTTCTCCCTCTCTCTCTCTCCTGCCTCTCTCTCTCCTTCTCTCTCCCTCTGTCTCTCCCTCTCTCTCTCTCTCTCTCTCTCTTTCTCTCTCCCTCTCTCTCCCTCTCTCTCTCTGCCTCCCTCTCTCCCTCCCCCTCCCTCTCTCTCTCTCTCCCTCCTTCTGTCTTTCTCCCTCTCTCTCTCTCCCTCTCTCCCCTCTATCTTACTCTCACTCTCCCTCCCTCCCTCTCTCTCTCCCTCCCTCTCTCTCTCTCCCGCCTCCTCCTCATCACCAGACCAAATGAAAGGGTTATGGCTTCAGAGAGGAAATGGCGTGCATTCCTTTGTGATGCTAAGAGGTATTTACATGTGCTCTAAATGATTATGTGGCCAGTCGGCTGGGGGGGAGCATCCAATGAAATCTTCTTCTTCACAAAGGCACTTTCTACTATTTACATTCCCTTAAAATGTAGCGTGGTTTTCCTTGCGGGGCTGGACAGCCCGAATCAAAGCCTCCGTCCCGCCAGACGAAGGCCACGCTGAAAAGAGAGAGAGAGCAGAAGAGAGAGAGAGGGGAGAGACTCTCCGAGAGAGAGAGGGAGGGGAGAGAGAGATAGATGGAGAGAGAGAGAAGGAGAGAAAGAGGGAGGGAGGGAGAGGGAGAGAGAGAGAGGTGGAGAGCGAGGAAGAGAGAGAGGGAAGGGGAGAGAGAAAGGGAGAGAGAGAAGGAGAGAGAGTGGTGAAAGCGTGCAAGGTCAAGCATGAGGGTCACTCTCTCCGTGCCTTTGCCCGCCTGTGTGAATATATAACTGCCAATTGACTTTCTAATCGGGGCGGGGGGGGGGGCTTCATAAAATATGCAGTTTAATAACGGTTATCAGTGGCGGCTTCTTTGTTGTTTCAGTCCGTCAGCGTCTAAAGCGAGCTTGTGCTTTGAATAACGATCCGCTCGCCGCCGCCGCCGAAATCCAAAATGGCAGCCGTGGTCCCGTCCCCCGTGGCCCTCCAGGCGCGGAAGCTGAAGAAGCTCCTCCTAGATCAAAGCCTTGACCTGTGCTGCCGGGGCGACCCTTTCCCAGGTGCCTCTGGAGAGGTGGGGGGGGGGGACCAATCGGGAATTGTCGTCGTGGCGTAGTCTCCCCTCTGTCGTCTGTTTGATGTGACCTTGTGACCGGCGGCATCTGTCGCGATCGTGGGGGAGATCTGACGCCCCTCCTGAATAATAGAACGCGTCTACTTGACTAACGTTACTTCGCGGAACATCACATGTGTTCCGGATGTCCTTCAATTAAAACTAAAACTCAAGGGGATGGTGGCGTGTTCCTCCTCTCTCTCTTTCTCAGGTCACGCCGCACAAAAGGGACGCGCCGACGCCGGGCCCCTGGCGACCGACCTGTCAAAAGAGATGGCTTCGGCGGGGGACGACGGGGGAACCCGGAGCTGTCTGGAGCGGGTCATCGAGGAGCGCCAGCGGCCGAGCGTCTGGGCGACAAGGGAGAGACAGCGTGCTGCTGTCGGCGCCGGGCAGACATGACGGCGGTGGTCCACGCTGAAAGTGAGAGGCATGAAGCGCGACGTTGAGTGTCCCTCCATTTTGTCTTTTTTTTTGTGTAGTCACTGTTTGGGCCCAAACCCTCAGGACCCATTGATTGTTGCGTGTCGTTTTGTGACTGTACTTGTATCAGTTTGAATGCTGTTCTCAACATGTTGTCATATTTGTGCATTGTGTTGTTGTGTGTGTGGGTTTGACATTCTTCTGGTTTATTTGCACTGCTGTATTCCTGTCTCCCCGGACGTTCGAAAAATCACTGAGTTGTAACATTGACTCTTCCAAGTGTTCCACTCCATGTTCCACTGCTTTTTCTCAGTTTTTCCGATGCTGTCGATGACAGTTTCCGTTCTGGTGTGAATTCTCCCTCACGTGGTAGACCTCAGCCCGCGGTGTTATCTCGGCAATCCCCTGAAGGGAGACTTTTACAGCTGTGCATGTAGGAGCTCAATCCTTTTCCACGTCCCCGGTCCTGTGAAAGTGAGAAGATTTGAGGGATTTTGGCGGAGGGTCACACCAGAACCGGCAGTGGGGTGGGGTTTGGAGCTCGTTTTGTTTGGCAGCCGTCAGGGGGGGAACTGTGGTTTGGACCGGTGTGTCGCTGTTTCCTTAACCCCCGTCACTCCTCGTAGCGCCCGACCATAAAGAATGCGAGGCCTGGCTATGGCGAACGGAACGACATCTCAGGCCCACGTTCGTCGGCGTGCCCCGATTAGCGCCGTGAAGGCTTTGCGACCGGGCCGATAGTGTCCCGAAAAAAGTTCTCAAACTCGCTCCAGACACTACCTTTAACAGATCAATATACAGGAAATGAGTCAGGATTTGCTCTAATCAGTGCTCCAGGTCCTTGATTGGTTCCATCAAAGCCCTTATGGAGCCCACGTGTCATTGGCTGCGGGTCCCCAAACGCTCCATCTGCTGCAGATTATTATGGTCTGGGAATGTCTGCAGATCTGGTCCCCGTTGGTTACCATATGCTGACTACCCTCCCCACCCGCCCCCATCCAGAAAGTCTTCTGCACGGTGTCCGCCTTGCGTCCAATCGAATGTGGAGACAGTGGGGGTATTTCGCTTCAAGGAATTACCGCCGGACGCTGACGTCAATACCGAAGACTGTGTCGCAACCCGCCAAAAAAAAACAAGAAAACAGATCACGTTAGTCTCGTTTTCATCTCAGAGTTCATAACAACACCTGCCAATGCTGAAACCAAACGAGCTGAGGCTAACTATAAGCTGGTACTCTCGTGTCGCTAACTGTGTAACCTCCGTGACTAGTGCTTATGGGACGGCGGAAGGACCAAATGGGCACTCGAGCGTGTCGGAACACGGCAGGTTCATGCCCCCTCGATCCCGGTTTCCCTAAATAGTTGCCGAGGCCTTATCTACAACGTTTCTTCAAGGAGGGCCTCCGAGGCTGTTTCCAGGGGTTTTCTGCCTGGAGCTGCCGCAGGGATCATGTGAATTTGTGTGTGTGTGTGTGTGTGTGTGTGTGCGCATGTGCGTGTGTGTGTGTGCGAGTGTGACTGCGTGTGCAGAGGCTTGGTTGGAGTTGCTCTAAGCTGGAGATACATTCCTCATTCCTTGAATGCAGACAGAAATGCTCTCGACACTGGCGTCAGCACTTCTTAAAATGGCTTCTGCTAGAGCTTCAGCACTTTCTCTCTCTCTCTCTCTCTCTCTCTCTCTCTCTCTCTCTCTCTCTCTCACCAAATCCTAGAAAAAGAGATGGGGGGGGGGGGGGATGAGAAATCCTCAGTTAAATCCGTCCAAAGTCAGGAATGTTATTTTCATTAAAACAAGTTTGTTTGAAGGGATTTGGCGAGTGTGTGTGTGTGTGTGTGTGTGTGTGTGTGTGTGTGTGTGTGTGTGTGTGTGTGTGTGTGTGAAGGGGGGGTTGTTGGAGGGAGAGGTGAGTATCAGGGTGGATCAGACCGAATGTGTGTGATTGCTATTGAGAGCAGTGCTAGTATATTAGTGGGTATAGGGGAGACGACCAATCATGTATGAGTTGTGGAGACAGCCAGGTGGAGAAGTGACATGGTAGTGCACTAGGCTAACAGGGATGTGCTTGCTAACACTGAGCACGTTGGGAGTGTGTGTGTGTGCTCCCCCTCTTGTGTGTGTGCTCTTACATTATGTACATGCATGCCCATGTGTGTGCATCTATGAATGCATCTCAATGTGTGTGCACGCGCGTGTGTGTGCGCGCACGCACGCTTGTTTCAGCTTATGTGTGTGTGTGTGTGTGTGTGCTTGTATGCCACCAGATAAACCCTCTTCTCCCTCTAGATCCCCCATTTTCAAGTCCCCTCACGTCTCCATTTGTTTATTCTCCCAGGAGAGACTGAGCAAGTCTGTCCACTCAGAGCAGAGGCGTCCCAGGATGTGCCTGTCAGGCTGGGGGAGACTGCCTCCCTTCACCACCTCCCCAATCTCAGCACTGAGCACCACAACTCTCTTTTTAATCTCCCTCTCTCTCTCTCTCTCTCTCTCTCTCTCTGTCTCTCTCTCCCCCTCTCTCTCTCCCTCTCTTTCTCCATCTCTCCCTCCTACTCTCTCTCTCCTTATCTCTCCCCTCTCTCGCTTTCCCTCTCGCTCTCTCGCTTTTCCCTCTCTCTCCCTCTCTCTCTCTTTCTCTCTCTGTCTCTCTCTCCCCCTCTCCCCCCCTCTCTCTCCATCTCTCCCTCCTACTCTCTCTCTCTCCCTCTCCTCCTCTCTTGTTCCCTGGCATTCTAATTCTCCCCCCACGCAAACTTTTCAAACTCTGTCCAATCTATGAATGGATGAATGAATGAATTAATTTCTACTGTACGCTGCACCTCAGGATCGCAATTTGATTCTTCGCCTGTATTTATGACCAAACAAAGAACACACGCACACACACACAGACACACACACACACACACACACACGGAACGGCACCACAGGGTGAAGCGAGTCGGACGAGGCCGCTTCAGATGTGGGTCCGGCCATCCTCCCTGAGTCCCGCTCTGATTGGCTCTCCTCCCTGAGTCCCGCTCTGATTGGCTCTCCTCCATGAGTCCCGCTCTGATTGGCTCTCCTCTTGATCAGCCCTGCCCGGCGGGATGCACATGGCGGACCACCACCTCGGATGAAACGAGACCCCCCACTCTCTTGATCAGCAGGAACGGCCTCCCGAGCCCCTCTGTGCGCCCACACACACTCACACACACACACACACACACACACATACACATACAGGCAAACACATACACACACACAAACACACACATGCACGCGCAGAAGCACGTACACAGTATATTTACAGTACAGTAACACACACACACACACTCATCCAGTCAGGGTGTTCCATTAAAGGCAGTTGCAGCAGTGGTTTATGGTCAGAGGGTATACTGTAGCAGTGTGCGTGTGTGTGTGTGTGTGTGTTTGTGTGTGTATGTGTCTCTGTGCCGGGACCTTGATGATGCCATGAACAAAAGGCTGCAATCTGCAGTCCAGATGAGCCTATCCACCAGCACCACTGCATACGATTCCCAGAAGACCTCAGGGTTCCCTCCCATCAATCTCTCTGCTGTACTGGGGGGGGGGGTGCTGGTGCAGTCACTGTAGAGAGCTTGAAAATGAGAGAGAGGTGGAAAATGAGAGAGAGATAGAGGGAGAGACGGAGAGAGAGTGAGGGAGTCGAGGTGTTTGGGGGCTTCTCTGTTTCTTGTTTTTGTTCTTTAAAAAATAAAGCTGATTTAGACACTGTGCTTGGCTGATAGCACTGGCACATGAACACACACACATCCCCGCTCTGCATGGAAATCGCCATGGTAACAGAATGCGCAGAGCCCAATCGGGGCGCAATATTTATACGTTTCAAAGAGATGGAAAGAACAACGAGGATGACAAAGGGAGGAAGAAAGGAGGAGCAGGGAGAGGGGGGGGAGAGAGAGAGAGAGAGTGAGAGAGAGAGAGGGGGGGAGGCAGAGAGAGAGAGAGTGAGAGAGAGCTATAAGTATGAGCAGATGGAAAAGTGTGTTTGTGTGTATGCCTGTGTGTGTGTTCTGTGTGTGTGTGTCGTTTGTGTGCGTGTCCAAGGTTGCTGCCCAGAACCATCTGTACAGGGAAAGGAAGGATGGATGGAGGGAGTTATGGAGAGAAAGAGAGGACAGGATTAGGCTTCATAGTTGACCCACAGCATACCAAGTAGCACAGAGCAGCTCAGAGGAAATGCCCTTGGTTACAGTGAAACTGCTTTGGAAGTCTCTCCCTTTCCCTCTCTCTATCCCTCTCTCCCACTCTCTCTCTCCCACTCCTCCTCTCTCTCTCTGCCTCTCCCACTCTGTCTCTCTCCCAGTCCCTCCCTCTCTCTTTCTCCCACTCCCTCTCTGTCTCCCTCTATCACCCCCACTCTCTCTCTCCCCCTCTATCACACTATCTCTCCTACTCTCTTTCTCTCTCTCCCACTCCCTATCTCTCTCTCACTCCCTCTATCTCCCTCTCACTCCCTCTATCTCTCTCTCACTCCCTCTATCTCTCTCTCACTCCCTCTATCTCTCTCTTTTCCACCCTCCTTTTCTCTCTCTCCCAGTCCCACTCACTCTCTCTCTCTCTCATATCACGCTCTCTCTCTTTCCCTCTCCCTCTCTCTCTCTATCACTCTCTCTCTTTCAGGCGGCTGTTGCTCAGGAGGTAGAGCGGGGTCGTCCAATTCGGATCTCGGATCCTCCTGTCCACATGTGGAGGTGTCCCTGGACAAAGACACCGAACCCCAAATTGCTCCCAATGAGCAGGCTGGCAAATTACATGTCAACTGGTGTGTGTATGTGTGTGTGTGAATGGGTGAATGAGAGGCCTTCAGTGTAAAGCGCTGTGGATAAAAGCGCTAGATAAGTGCAGTCCGTTTACCATTTCTCTCTGTCCCCATGTCGTTCTAAGTGATCAGAAGAGGTGTAGCCCTGTGTTAACCCCAGGCAGCACGCTCAGAGGGTAGATACAGCGCCAAGACTAACTCCTGGGGTCTGGGGAAGGGGAGATGGGGGTGGCGGGGTCAGAGGTCACGCTATGCCATTCTTCATATGGACCACCATCCAGAAATCGCTGAATAAATCAGAATCATGAGGTCACTCGTGTGTTGACACACATGCACACACACCTACACACACACTTCTGCACACACACCAGCAAACAAGTCACAAACCAGTGGGTGGTTCATTTCTCACCGCTACTTTACTGGACATAGTGTAGTACAACTGTATAGAACATAGTGTAGTATAACTGTATAGAACATAGTGTAGTATAACTTTATAGGACATAGTGTAGTATAACTTTATAGGACATAGTGTAGTATAACTTTATAGACATAGTGTAGTACAACTTTATAGGACATAGTGTAGTACAACTTTATAGGACATAGTGTAGTATAACTTTATAGGACATAGTGTAGTACAACTTTATAGAACATAGTGTTGCAAAACTTTATAGGACATAGCCTAGTGTAGTATAACTTTATAGGACATAGTGTAGTACAACTTTATAGAACATAGCCTAGTGTAGTACAACTTTATAGGACATAGTGTAGTATAACTTTATAGAACATAGTGTAGTACAACTTTATTGAATATAGTGTAGTACAACTTCATAGAACATAGTGAAGAAAAATGCCACAGCCTCCAAAATGTCTCTTTCTCCACTCCAACCGATTCACGCATCTTTGCGTTTCATCTCCGTCATTCGTATTATGTGTACCGTACGCTTAGGGCACTTAGGTTCTCATCACGTGAAAGCTCAAACGTCTGTATAGCGAGTGGACCCTCGGAGAAGGAACCCCCCCCCGAGCGAACACACAACCCCGGCAAAAGCCGATGGACGACGGCGCACACCATGGGGGGGGGGGGTTCCTGGTCGTTTTGGGCCAGCAGTAATGGAGGCGGACGGCAAACAAACAAAACACCGACAGCGCGTTCAAGCGGCGCCACTAGGCCAACCGTGTTTGCTGAGAACGGTACGAGACTGTGCTGGAAGACGGGCCTGAGTGACAGACATGTGGAAGGGTGGTATTTCTGGGTGGTGGTAAACCGTGATACACTGATATGTCTGAGAGGAGATGATTTGATGATCTGGGTGCTTTAATGCCAGGTTATAACCCCCCCTCCTCCGTCCCCTCCCCCCCTCCGTCTCTCTCTCCTTCTCTCTCTCTTCTTCCTCTTCCACTCCCTTCATCGCCGTGGCAACTTATTAATTTCTGTCAGTTGGCTTTTTCTGCCGTGTAGAGATACAGCAAATCACATTATTGGAAGTCATGGATTACGAGGAGGCAACACATCTGGTGGAGGGAGAGGCACAACGGAAAAGATCAAAGGCGTTTTCACAGTCACCTCCTAGTGGTAGGGGAGGGGAGGAGGAGCAGAGAGTGTGTGTGTGTGTGTACACGGTAACGTGCGTTCGCCGTAGCTCGCGACGGCAGTGAGAGTGGTCGGCGAGTGTGACCGCTTAACTGGGGGCGAAGACAGACGGGAGAAAAACCGGTTCCACTGTTCTGATCCAAAACGAGTCGTATTGCCAGCGAGCGAACGTCAGCAGTCGGGGCTAGGGAGCCAATGGGTGTGTGTGTGTGTGTGTGTGTGTGCGCGCGCGCGTGCGTGTGTGCGTGTGTGTGTGTAATAACCCAGATAACCCAGCTAATGGATATGGGAAAGATTTCTAATCTTAAGACTCTAAAGT
>NC_140240.1:23806026-23903282 GCF_949987555.1 Borostomias antarcticus
CCTCCCTCTCTCTCTCTTTCTCTCTCTCTCTCTCCCACCCTCCCTCTCTCTCTCTCTTTCTCTCACTCTCTCTCCCACTCCCTCCCTCCCTCTCTCGCCCTCTCTCTCTCACCAGAGAACATAAAGCAACAGGAGTCGGCATTGGGAAAGAGAAGGGTCTCTATGGTAACTCTAGCAGGACGCATGACAAGTGTTTAAAGGGCTGCGGGGGTTTCTAACGCTCGCTTTAGCTCCCCTCTCCTCCACAGAGGGGGTCCCAGGAGACAGGAGGAGAGAAACCTCAGAGAAAGAGATGGAGAGAGGGGGCGGGGGAGAGTGAGAAAGAGAGAGGGAGGGAGGGAGAGAGAGGGAGCGAGGGAGGGAGGGAGAGAGGGAGAAGGAGAAAGGGAGGGAGGCAGAGAGAGAGCTGGAGGGAGAGAGAGAGGGAGGGAGAGTGGGAGTGAGAGGGAGAGAGAGATAAGAGAGTAAGGGAGATAAAAATTCTTGTCCTTCAAGAATCTGTGCTGTTGCCTTTTCTTTCTTCTCCACAAGGACAAGCAAGAGACAGGAAGATGAGCTGCACTAGAATTGTTAGGACTGTAAGAATAGGCCTGTGTGTGTGTGTGTGTGTGTGTGTGTGTGTGTGTGTATGTGTGTGTGTGTGTGTGTGTGTGTGTGGTGCGCGTGCGTGTATGTGCGTGCATGTGTGCGTTGTGGTGCGTGTGCAGCATAGACTAGATAACTTCCTGACTAGTCACGAAATAATCAAACCTAAACCATAAACCTTTTATGTATATAGGACTTTTATTCCCTCTTATGTTGTGGTTTGGGACGTACCAACTCCACACTGTACCCGGGGGGGGTTGGAGCTGATCCATGGTCACGTCACCAACCCTCAGACACCAGCGCTGGCTGTCTCCGCCGGAAGCTTTGTATCGTCCTCCATTTGACATTATCCTCAAGCGTTGACTCGTGACGCAGGTCCCAGAAGCTAGATGTCACCAACTGTCAGCTCGGTTGTAAGCCCGATGCGACGCACTTAAATGACTTAAACGTGTCTTTCTGATCAACCGTACGTATGTAAAAAGGCATGACCTGGCTCCTGCCGCGCCCGGACATTTGTGCTTCGCTAAGTTTGTTGTGAAGATATTCAGGATAGGTGGGGAATGGGAGTATAGGTGACACTTACCCCTTAACGGTGTTTCCAACCCACGCGATTCACACGTTTTTTCTGTCCTTGGCGCGGTCGAGAAAATCTCCCTCGTTCACAGTAAACATGTTCATCCCTGGCTTGTGGTTGCTGTGAGTTTATCGTCATTTTTCTGCCATGTGTCATGGTAATTGTGGCTGGCTCCGGGTTTAGTTCCGTCAGCGCGTAGAATGTGATATGTGTCAATGACTGCGAGTTGGTTTGAATTACAGTAGACGTGTTTACTTGTCAACAACCTTCATTTGACATTGCACAATGTGTTCAGGGACCACGTTGACAACAGATATGGGGAGTCGGAGAGTCACAGGAGGGAGAGAGAGATAAAGGAGGGGAAGAGAGAGAGGAGAGAGGACAGTTGCATGCAGAGGAGAGGGAGAGGTAGATAGACAGAGAAAAATATAGTTATCCAGAGAGAGAGGATGAGAGGGAGAGAGACAGACAGAGAAGAGAGAGAGAGAGACAAGCTGAAAGATGAGAGGCCAGACAGATTGGAGGGCGAGAGAGGGAAACGCTCAGATAGAGAGAAAAACAGAGAGAGAGACAGAGAGAGAGAGAAGGAGAGAGAGGCCAGGCAGACAGACGGCAGCTACCTGGCTGTAATTACCTTCGCCAGGTCAGCCCGCTTCTCAGCTCGGCCGCCAACATCCCCTCACTAACACCAAGTCAACCCATCAAACAACTGTCTTCTCCACCTCCCCTCCCGCCTCTCTCTCTCTCTCTTTCCCTCTTTCCTCTCTTTGCTTTACACAGAGAAAAGACCTTGATGTTTTTCCAATAATTGGCAGCAGGTTTATTTTCTCTTTCTCTCTTTTTTTTCTCTCCCCATGTGTTTGCGTGTGTTTGTGTGCGTGCGTGTGTGTGCATGTGTGTGTGCGTGTGCGTGTGTGCGCATGTGTGTGCGTGCGTGCGTGCGTGTGTGTGCGCGTGTGTGTGTGTGCGTGTGCGCGTGTGTTTTTTTCCGCTCTTCCTCTTCCTTCTCAGATGAATAGTTGGCCGGGGATCAAAGCTCGACCCCCACGCCGTCGCTCCGGCCCCCGCCACAAAGGGGCCCTGGCGCGGGGCCAGGTGCTCCAACGCCACGGCGACACGGACGCGGGCCGCCATGCAGATGGGGCTCGGGCCGCCTCGCCGACACCCCCCCACCACCCCTCTCGCTAGGGTCGCAGGCCCCGCCGTCCGCACGTGCGCTTCCTGTAAGGCGATCCGGCTTTCATGTTACTGACTCTCTCGCTCTCTCTCTGTTTCTCTCTCTCTATTTCTTGCTGTTTCCCAAAAGACAGAGAGAGACAGAAAGGGGAGAAGAGAAAGAATGGTTGAGATACTGTATGTATGTATATATATATATATATATATATAGAGAGAGAGAGAGAGAGAGAGAGAGAGAGAGAGAGTGAGTGAGAGGAAGATATACAGTATATCCTCTCTTTACCTCTGTCTCCATCTCTCCCTCTCTCCCCCTCTCTGTCTCCATCTCTCCCTCTCTCCCCCTCTCTCTCTGTCTCCATCTCTCCCTCTCTCCCCCTCTCTCTCTGCTCCATCTCTCCCTCTCTCCCCCTCTCTCTCTGCTCCCTCTCTCCCCCTCTCTCTCTGCTCCCTCTCTCCCCCTCTCTCTCTGCTCCCTCTCTCCCTCTCTCTGCAGTCCGTGAGCCTGAAGGCCTCTCATCCAAAGCGAGCGGCTGCAGGCTGGTAAACCGGCTAAGGTAAACAAGCCTTCCCCTGAGGAGAGACCGCTGTTTAAATGTTTCAGGAGAAGTCCGCATCCCTCCGCGGACCCCTCTGCCCGTCCGCAGTCCTTGTTCAAATATATATATATATAAAATAAAATAATAAAAATATATATATATATACACACACACCGTAGCCCAGTCAGATGTGGCCGAGACCTGAACAAATAAATCTAGGCAGAGGAGACACACACAAAAAAATGGAGGAAGGTAAAACAAATGAACAAGCCCGTGTAGTCCAAACATATATCCAAGAACCCCGGTTGGGTTTCACACCCCTTTTGGCTTGACACGTCTGCAGAAATGTCGCTTTCGTAGAAAGGATTAGCCCGGGGGAGTTACTGGATGTTCTCGCTCTGCCCCCAGCATGCAGTGCGGTAGGCGCTAGACGCGTCTAGCGTAGCGCTAGTCTGACTCGACGGATGTAGGTTTTTGGGGATAAGCCTCATCATTCGTTTATTGCTGCCCAATCAGTGGCGTCAATTCATGTGGTCGGCCAATCAGTGGCAAAGGGAGATTCTCCCCGACTATGTAAAACAACAACCTAGCAACCGCTCTGCCAAAAATGACTGTGACTGGTTCAAAGAAAGAGCTCCCCTTCCCACACACACACACATCCCTGAATGGTAATGAGTCCAGCCAGACCTTTCTCTAGCGCTGGCACAGGGTAAACAAAGTGTAGCGATAGATCTGGCTATGAGAGGCTAGCATAGTGCTAACTACTTTGTCCCGTCACTGATACTTACAGCCTTCATTCAGTTCACCTTCAGATCACCTTCCTCCGATAACTGTCCCTTAACAACTTATTAATTATACCGATCACAATCGTCTTCCTTGAGTGTTTGGCTGTTTGTAGTCAGGGAGAATCTCCCATCGCCGACCCGCATGAATCGATGCCACTGATTGGGCAGTAATAAACGAATGACAAAGCTTATCCCCAAAGGTCTGTTGAGTCAGACTAGCATAGCACTAACTACTTTGTCCCTTCACTGATATACTGTATACAGCCTTTATTCAGGCTTCTGTACTGACACATCCGTCCACACTTCATTTTATCACCTTCCTCCACTCACTCACTCTCCCTCTCTCCTGCCCCCTAAAAAAGTCAATATATATCTAATGCCGCCCGAACACCGAAGATATGCATCTCCTCTCCTCACCTGCAATATATCCAGACCCTTTTTTGAAGTGTGTTCAGCACTTTCTTGGCCTTGTCCTTCTATGAGTCCCCCCAGTTCACATAGTTTAGCTGTGCCAGCTGTGGGAGATTGTTTCTCTCTCTCTCTCTCTCTCTCTCTTTCTCTCTCTCTCTTTCTCTCTATCCTCCCCCTGTTTGTCTGCACAAGGTGTTTGATGAATGTGGGAAACCAAATTTAATCTGCTGCATAGCGTTACCAAACACCTGTACTTCCCTCTCCAGTTTCCTGCAAGCATTTGTCTCCCCGTTGTATTTCGTGTTCTGCGCCATCAATTCACCGTCTGTTTCCTCCGCAAGCCTTCAGTCAAAAATGCCCCGAAATCGTCAAAGAATGTTTTCACTTCAGACAGTAGAGAAGAGGCGTTCGTTTTGGGAGCGAGAGAGAGAGAGAGAGAAGAGAAAAAAAACAGTGGCTGTACTTTTCCACACTCTGCATGCCGTCATGTGAGAATCCCCATATGTTTAACATTAGATGTACTCTTTGTCAGTGGAGAGCAGCAGTCAACAGAGTTATGCTCTGACCCTGCTGCTCATGAATCAACTGGGCCCCCATCCACACCCTCTCTCTGTACGGCTAGCATAGCGTAGCATAACCCCCTTAAATGCTACGATAACATCCATTACATGCACTATGTCGAATAACAAAAATGTGCGATACCAAGGACCTGGTATGCTGAACATCCATCTTTATTCGAGAATCATGTACAGTATGTATGCGATACGGGCGTTTTACTGTTAGCGCACTGTCATATGGCGGTGGTGATTGTTGTACACAGTTGTTTGAATGCCTTCGACTAAGCGTGGGAGTCAAAATATACAGTGCTTACGGGTTGCAGATGCCATCTGTTACTGTATGCTAATTCTGTTAGCCTCCAAAAACATTAAACTTTGTGTAACTTTCGGTCCCTGGGTAGAGTTTCTGGTGAAATCTGAGGCGGGCTACCGCTCTATTAAGCTGTAATCATTAACAGTCTCATGATCCCAGACTACTAGCTAGAGTGTCCGCTTTGATAAAGCACCATCTTATCAGGTTACATAATGGTAACAAACGACTCACATCAAAGGGGTTCTTAGAAAGTGTGAGGGGTCATGAATTCTGAGCTCTTTGAGCGCTGGGGAACTATTGACGGCGTGCCAAATTTTTCACCTTCTGCCGGTTTAGACTGAAAATATGAATATGAAACAGGAGGGGCCACCAGGGGCTTCTCACTCCGCTGCTGTTGTTTGAGTTCTGGTACTGTAGGTGAACGTTGTTTAGAAGTTCATATTGACCTTGAACACGGCACGTTGTGGCTACATGGTGAATATAAAGCCTGCTGGGGGGGGGGAGGGGAGTAGAGGGGGCTGTGAAGTCAACTAAATAAAAAGAGGTTACAGACTGGGACTGCTATGGAAAAAAGTAATTAGCTCGAGGTAAGATAATAGTCCACTTATACAGAGTGCATTGCTAAATTAGCACATAAAAGAATGCTTAACGCAATTAGCGAAACAGGGTCAGCCAGTTGGTTGCCCTGACAGCCTGGCGATCAAATTCTCGAGTTTGAGAATTATTGGAGAAGTCAGATGTTGTTGCGCCATAATAACCAGGCATTATTTTCACTTTTATGTGGTCCTCCTACGGAGAAAATAAGCCTGATCTCTCCTCTTTGTGGTCGCTCCAACTGCTCACTCCCACCCACACACACAACACATTTATTCCAAACACATTGTTCCTCCAAAGTTTACACACAATAAATAATGATATGCCCAAAGCAGCAAGGCGCGGCACAGCACTCTGCTTCCTGGCTGCAGTTGAAATGAAATGGTAATTTTGACTTGAGGAGGATTTCAAAGGGATGGCCTTCACTTTTCATCTTGATACTGTATATATACCACAAGCTCGTCGACACTTTCACACTGGGTTTGGAGAGAGAGAGAAAAAACTGGTAGAAGTTTCTCTATGAGTTATCTGTCTTTCTTGTCTTGTTTCTCCCTACAGACAAGAGATGTAGAGAGAGAAATCTCCCTCAGATGGTCACTGTTTACGTAAACAACCTCTCCCGTGGCGCACCATCAGATTGATGTGTCATTGTCCAAAGATGGCTTCCAGGCATTTGAATAGATAATGTTGCACAGTTGTTATGAATTTCCTCAAAGGGCTAAAGTTCACCCTCACACAGTTGAGGAGGTAGAAATGGAGGATTATGTGATTGTTGTGTACTTATGATACTCCAACGATTCCGAAGACACGAGTCTGCTCGTCGCAAGGGACACTGACTGACACATCAGTCGTGCTAGTGTTCAAAAGTACAAACTGTTTGGAAACTCTTTTCAAATGGTTTTCCGACACACAACTAACGCCTGGCTGTTCTGTCTCCTGGTACTGGTACTGAAGACTCGAGATATGAAGTTAATGTCTTTTTTTGTGCGTGGCTGGCCAACCGCGCAGCTAGTATAGCGTTTGTCGGGTTATCACTCCCTCCCTCCCTTACTTCCTCCCTCCCTTACTCCCTTACTCCCGACAATGTTGGCCTGCATTTCTCTGTTGGCACCACAAGAGGCAGTAGTCCCAGCACACCAAAATCAAACGGCTGATCTCCATTGCACAAGTAGAGTAGTAGTGAGAGCATTGGACTCCCACCTGGGAGACCGGGGTTGAAGACCCGGTGGGGATGACTTTATTTGACTATATCCCAAACCTCCACATGTTCATCCTTTCACTCCAACCTTTACCCCTTGCCTTATAGATCAGATCCTGTCCCAACCCCAACCCTTATTCTAACCCCAACCCACACTAGGGACTGGAAGAAGGACACCAAAACCAACCCAAGTAGTGGTCAGAGCATTGGACTTACACCCAGGAGACCGGGGTTCATGACCCAGGGGGGATGACTTTATGGGACTATACCCCAAACCTCCACACGTTCATCCTTTCACTCCAACCTTTTTATACCTTACCTAAATTCCACAAGAAGAGTAGTGGTCAGAGCATCGAACTCCCACGCGGGACATTCTCAGAGATCACGTCTATGCTGAGTGAAACTCCTCTAGTCTATATGTAGCTAAACAAACGCTGTTGTTTACGTTTTGGAACTGATGTGTCCAGGCGACAATACCTATCTTAATTTATCAGACATTATTTCATGTCATTTCAATTCACAGCGATTTCAGTGGCATGGCTAGCTTCCGTCCTACCAGTCCTGAACAGAAACAAGCCAGCCACGCACATAAGCCAGGCTGGACCTGGCCTGGTTTCCCCTCAGATCTGCCATACTGTCCTACAATGACATTGGTGAATAGTTGTGGAGGGGGGCACAGGGACCATGGAGACCAAACGAGCTGAATACGGTTGGCATGACATCATATTGTGCCCACTAATGGACTAACAGCTGAGCTTAGCATTCTCATCACATGAAATGAAATCTAGACTTAAAGTAATTGACTATAGGACACACATTTGAAGCACCCTCATTCGGGAGCACGGACTCCCACTCTACAGTAACGGCAATCATATTCCGTCACGTCTCCCCGCCCCGAGTGTTGAAGCGCTCCCCGGTTAGTATGTCTCTGTCACGTTCCACTGAGAACGCGGTTGTCAACAAGCCACAGGGTCGCGACACCCCGACAAAGGGCTGGGTGTGAACAGGCCCTGATCCAATGAGTTTATTATCTGGGGGGTTGGAGGGTTCTGTGATCCAGTGAGTTTATTATCTGGGGGGTTGGAGGGTTCTGTGATCCAGTGAGTTTATTATCTGGGGGGTTGGAGGGTTCTGTGATCCAGTGAGTTTATTATCTGGGGGGTTGGAGGGTTCTGTGATCCAATGAGTTGATTATCTGGGGGGTTGGAGGGTTCTGTGATCCAGTGAGTTTATTATCTGGGGGGTTGGAGGGTTCTGTGATCCAGTGAGTTTATTATCTGGGGGGTTGGAGGGTTCTGTGATCCAGTGAGTTTATTATCTGGGGGGTTGGAGGGTTCTGTGATCCAGTGAGTTTATTATCTGGGGGGTTGGAGGGTTCTGTGATCCAGTGAGTTTATTATCTGGGGGGTTGGAGGGTTCTGTGATCCAGTGAGTTTATTATCTGGGGGGTTGGAGGGTTCTGTGATCCAGTGAGTTTATTATCTGGGGGGTTGGAGGGTTCTGTGATCCAGTGAGTTGATTATCTGGGGGGTTGGAGGGTTCTGTGATCCAGTGAGTTTATTATCTGGGGGGTTGGAGGGTTCTGTGATCCAGTGAGTTTATTATCTGGGGAGCTGGAGGGTTCTGTGATCCAGTGAGTTTATTATCTGGGGAGCTGGAGGGTTCTGTGATCCAGTGAGTTTATTATCTGGGGAGCTGGAGGGTTCTGTGATCCAGTGAGTTTATTATCTGGGGGGTTGGAGGGTTCTGTGATCCAGTGAGTTTATTATCTGGGGAGCTGGAGGGTTCTGTGTCCCAGGAACAGAGGCCGTGTTTAATTGCTGTTGATTAGAAGTCAGCGTGCATGGGTGAGCAAGACAAGAGGCCGCATTCACGGGGTCGAGGACAGAGAGAGAAAGAGAGAAGGAAACAGAGAGAAAGACAGATAGAAAGAGAGAAAGACAGACAGAGAGAGAGAAAGAGAGAGAGAGAGGGAGAGGGAGTTGAATGAAGTTGCCCGTTGACACTGATCCTGAGTGTGCATATTTCTTTCAATGTATCAAACAAACCTCATTAAAAAAACAAATGTACAGTCGTAATTATTTTGATTTCAATTCCTCCAGCCCAAAATTTATAAAGCACTTCATCTATTGGCTGTTGAACCTGTAAAAAGTCAGTATAGCCTTGAAAAAGCTTTTGACCGTCACATTTACCACAGTTTTAAGGTCATCCCCAGATAATGTTCGTCTGTGATGTTTACTTTTTTTCCCCACTCCGTTGCCTTTGTAGCCATGATAATCTCGCCGGTAGAGGTGCTTCAGACTGGGAAGCCGGGCGTGGAGAATATGCTAACCTTCACGCCTTTTTGCATAGCGACTTCATGCTTTGTTTGACAAAAACGCTACCAGATCAAAGGACTCGATGCAAATTCCTGCAGCTCCTCTGCCCCATTTGATGTTTTGGGAGCCAAATTATTGTGGTGATTACAGTAGCCCCGTACACAGCCGGTGGAACAGGCCAAACAACCCCGCTCGTTGTGTCTCTCAATTAGTGGTGTGACTTCCAGGCTCGCATTCTGAAGCACAGCCCACGATAAGAGAGCTGCTTGGGCTGATAAAGTGATTTGGCTTCGCCTGGCTCTTTCATCTGTACCGACAGGAGGGTATTTCAGGCTTTGGGTATTCTTCTCCCCCCCCCCCACACCTCTTTTTGTCTCTCCCTCCCTCTCTCTCTCTCTGTCTATCTCTCTGTCTCTATCTGTCTGTCTCTGTGTTTCTCTCTCACTGTCTCTCTCTCACCGTCTCTCTCTCACTGTCTGTCTCTCTCTCTGTGACTCTGTCTCTCTGTCTCACTCTGTCTTTCTCTCTCTCTCTCTCTCTCTGTCTGTCTCTTTCTGAGTCTGTCTCTCTCTGTGTGTCTCTCTCTGCGTCTCTCTCTCTGTCTTTCTCTCTTTCTCTCTGTCTGTCTCTTTCTGAGTCTGTCTCTCTCTGTGTGTGTCTCTCTCTCTCTCTGCGTCTCTCTCTCTGTCTGTCTCTCTCTCTCTCTCTGAGTCTGTCAATCCCTCTCTCTCTCTGTCTGTCTCTCTCTCTCTGAGTCTGTCAATCCCTCTCTCTCTCTGCACACAGGTGTCACACCTCCCCTGTTCAGGCTACTGCAGCGTCTGCATCCACATCGCCCGGCTGTCCCCCCCTCGCTGACTAGAGTCCCATCCGTGGGAACCTGAGAGCACGAACCCTGAACAATGTCACCCCGGCCGGTGACACGTCGGTGACACTTCCATACTCGTCACCCGCAGTACGAGCCGCGTCTCACAAGCCGTAACACGAGAACGGCGCCCGGTAGTCCCCAAGCTAACAAGGCACACAATGACAATGACAAATATGAGTGGAAGTCATTCAGGGGGGGGGCACATCCTTGACAAACCTTCCACATATTTTTCTTTCATTCTTTTCTTCTTCACGAGAGAATCCAGAGGCGGAGGATGTATCGTTAGTCATGAACTAAAGCTCAAAGGCGGCGTCTAGTGCCCCCGCGCACCTGCGCGTCCAATCAGCACAGCGCCGCGCCCGGGTGTACAAAGCGAGCGCTCGGTCAACGCGCGACGGCGTCCGTCTGTCGTCGGGCCCCTCTGTAGTCGCCCCGCGCATGGCGCCGGCGTTTTTTTAATTTCCCGGTTTTTTTGCTGGTTATTGAAGGCAACAGCCAGTTGAAAGGATGACTCTGCCCGTGGGAAGGACAGACAACAGAGGGTCCGGGTTCAGCCGTCGCCCCTCATAACGCTTTTCATTCCGGAGGCGCCGGAGCTCTGAAGCCCGCCCCCCCTTTGATTGTGTCTTTCATGTTCCTCCCCGGGTTCCCCAGAGGCCCCGGCCGCGCGGCGGAGGAGGCCAGGGGAAGGGCCGCGGATGCCGCCGCCGCCAACGGACGGAGTGACTCTCGAGACGGGCCCGTTATGTTCCAGCGGGGCGACGGAATACGGCAGCGACAACGCAACAGAAACGAAGCTGCGCGAGCAACAACCCCCCCCCCCCCCCCCCCCCCCCCGACGACGATGACGGCGCTCACCCGCGAAACGGCATCACAGCGGAGAGACGGCATTCGATTTGGTGGGACAAATCGGGTTTGAAGGTTTGAAGCTTCAAAGAGAGAGAGGCAGAGAGAACAATTCGACATCCGGACACGGGGTACTACCCTCTTTCCGCTGAACATCACAGCAAGCGCCCCGCCCTCTCCAGCCCCCCACCCCACACCCCCCCCCCCGCGCCCCCCGCCCCTGTGTTCGGAACCCAGCTATTTCTCACAAACCTTCTTTTTTTCTTGTCTCCGAGAACCGGTCTTTGCGGTGACCTCGACAAGGAGGCAAGAGCTACCGCGGCGAGCCAAGCCAAAGCCCCCCGAATCGCTCGTCTTTGTGGCGTCTCCAGGCAGAAATAGAATCGTATTAGATGTAGTTTAATTACACTATATCCCCCCACCCCCCCACCCCTCCCCCTCTTGCTCTGGATGGTGGAACCGCTTAGCGTTTGTTGTCGGTTCAAGGCCCTCCAAAGGATGTGCTGGCATGTGAAGGGCCCTGGCAGAGGAAACATGGAGGGCGGGGGGGGGGGGGGTTGGGGGGGTAACTGTTATTGTTTGAAAAGCGTGTAAGCGGCCTTCACAACCGCACAGCCGCATCCACGAAAACGGGAGAGAGAGAGAGAGAGGGAGAGAGAAAAGAGAAACCTCTCTCGCTCGGCTTTGACCGACAGCTTAGCGGGCGAAAGCGAATTTTGTCTTTTGCCGGGAGATGTCAGATGCCGTGCCAGCAAGAGAGAGGGAGAGAGAGAGGAGGAGGAGGAGGAGAGGGAGGGAGAGGAGCAGAGAGGGAGGGGGAGGGAGAGAGGAGGAGAGGGGAGAGAGAGGGAGGGAGAAGTGGAGGAGAGAGGTATGGAGGAGAGAGCAGGGGAGAGAGGGAGAGAGGGAGGAAGGAGAGAGAGGGATGGAGGAGAGAGAGGGAGGGAGGAGAGAGAGATGAGGGAGGGAGGAAAGGGAGAGGAGAGAAAGGGAGAACAGGAGAGAGGGGGAGGAGGAGAGGGAGAGATGAGAGAGGGAGGGAGGAGAGAGAGGAGGAGAGAGAGAGGGGGAGGAGGAGAGGGAGAGATGAGAGAGGGAGGGAGGAGAGGGAGAGGAGGAGAGAGAGGCGCGCTGCAAAATCTCTCCCGCGTCGTTCTCTCTCCCTCTCTTCTTTCTCTTTTCTAAGTCAGTTTGGTGAATGCCAGACATCAAAGGGTGAACACTGAATGTACATTGTTGTTCCACCAACCACACGAAACAGAGAGAGAGGGAGGGAGAGAGAGAGAGAGAGGTGGATCTCTTCCTACGTACAGAAATAGGACGGAGGCTACGGAGGAGTTGAGAAACGGAGGGAAGATTAAACTCGTCTGTCTCTTCACTCGCAAACATTCCTTCCTCTGCTTCTCCGTAACTACCTCCACCATGCCTGACCAACTCCGCTGCGAAGCCGCAGGCCTCGTGTATAGGGTCGGGTAATCTCCCACAAACAGAGCCGATGTGAGCAGAGAGAGGGAGACAGAAAGAGAGAGAGAGAGAGACCTGGAGTGACTGCTGGGAGACCAGAGGAGGTGTATGTAGTCTGAGGTACCAGTAACGACTCATTGCCATTAAGCAGGCTCTGTAATCGGAGCTAAACTTCGAGGGGCTCCTGCACTGTGGCACCGTGTACACATTCCTCCCATTGGGATGAGAGGGAGGGAGGGAAAGAGGGGGAGGGAGGGAGAGAGAGAGACCTCTGAGAGAGAGAGACAGACATAGAGAGACAGACAGAGAGAACGTCAGAGAGAGAGAGAGAGAGAGAGAGAGAGAGACAGAGAGAGAGGGTCCAACTGGGGCTAACCTAACAAAACAGTCCCAAACTTGTGCTTCGACTTAACCCAGGGCTTTAAGCATGCTTGTCTTATCTTTACACAAGGACCACCCAGGAGCAACAAGTCAGTTCTCACCTCCAGTCAGTGAGTGTGAGTGTGAGTGTGAGTGTGTGTGTGTGTGTGTGTGTGTGTGTGTCTGTGTGTGTGTGTGTGAGTGTGTGAGTGTGAGTGTGTGTGTGTGTGTGAGAGAGAGAGCACCCTTTCCCCAGCAACCACAGGTGTGTGTGTGTGTCCATGAGAACAACGAAGCAGTGTCTGTGTCTGTTTTGTGTGTGTGTGTTTTATGTGTGTCCCTACCTCCCACCATCTGGGCCATGTTTGGAGAGATGCTCAGTAAGAAATGGTGGTCACGGCGAGGAAGCATTACCAGGGTGAGAGCAGCACCTGGAAGAAGTCCTCTCCTCCTCTGCTCTCGCTCTCTCATCCTGCCAGAAGGTTCTGGCTCCTCCGCCGGAGCCATGGGATTTGCTGTCGACCTACACAAGTGTCCTCGTGCTGCGTTCCCTTCCAAAAACAAACAAAACTACAAAACTACAAATATCTAAAATTCTCATTCTCGGCAGAATCTAGATCGATTTCATCGCAGCTAAGATGCAGTATATGCAAGCATGGAAGTACATGGTGGACCAATGTGCGATACAGTGGTTTGGTTTTCTGGTTTTTGATACTTTTTTTCGAGCTATGGTACTAAGTAAAACCAATTCCGAATCGAATTCAGAGAGAGAGAGCCCCTCGATATCACCTGCCACAGTGATGGTACGATACAAAATTTGATCTGTCCTAATCTAGTTTAGCCGGATGGGAGGAACTACGGTTTCGGCAGGGGGTGGCGCGGGGGGGGTGCTTGCTGCTGTCGCCTGGTTCTCGGGGTGTCGCCCCGGGGCTGGTAGGGGTGGGGCCCATCCAGTAGGGCGGCCGGGTGCGTAGGGCCCTGGCGCTGACCGCTTGCACACTGTATAAGAATGCTGCAGAGTTATGCAGAGTTCCTGACCGGCCCACGTGGTTAGATTATCAGACGCCACCGTGCCACGGTTCAAAGGCATGAGGGCATGAGTGAGGCCCCCGTGTCTAAGTGTGTGTGTGTGTGTGGAGGTCTGCGTCTGTGTGCCTGTGGCTGACTTTGGGTGCGTGCTTCTTGTTTGTGTGTGTGTGTATATGTGCGTGTGTGCGTGCGTGTGTGTGTGAGTGTGTCTGTATCTTTGCCTGTGTGTTTGTGTATGTCTACTCCCCCCTGGACACACTGACTCCACTATCAAGTACCACCCCTCCCCTCCCCGCCCTCTGTCTCCTCGACCGCTGTCGTCCGCCCACGCCCCCCCGCGCTGACCTCCGGCGGTGTCTGGTCGTGACAGTGGGGCTGACATCATCCATCACAATGAGTCCACCCGCCACCTCCGGCTCCGCCGCGCGCCGACGGTCGTCAATGGCCGGGGATTGTTCCCCCGCCTCGCCCCGGAGCTCGGACCGGCACGCTCCTCTCTACTGTAACGACCGACCAATCATGAAAGGGACGGTTGTGCGACTGAGAACACTGGGGTTTCAGTTCTCTCTAGGGACGGGGGGCCCTTGGGCTGGTGTTAATGTTGGTACTACCCAGTACAGTAGGTTCTGTTAGGGGTGTAGTGGTGACTGAAGAAGTGGGTATACTCTGACTAAAGAAAGTGGGTATACTCTGACTAAAGAAGTGGGTATACTCTGACTAAAGAAGTGGGTATACTCTGACTAAAGAAAGTGGGTATACTCTGACTAAAGAAAGTGGGTATACTCTGACTAAAGAAGTGGGTATACTCTGACTAAAGAAGTGGGTATACTCTGACTAAAGAAGTGGGTATACTCTGACTAAAGAAAGTGAGTATACTCTGACTAAAGAAGTGGGTATACTCTGACTAAAGAAGTGGGTATACTCTGACTAAAGAAGTGGGTATACTCTGACTAAAGAAGTGGGTATACTCTGACTAAAGAAGTGGGTATACTCTGACTAAAGAAGTGGGTATACTCAGACTAAAGAAGTGGGTATTATCTGACTAAAGAAGTGGGTATACTCTGACTAAAGAAAGTGGGTATACTGTAGCAGAAATGTTGGTGTTTAAAGAAGTGGGTATACTGTGGATCCATGGATATAGAAGTGGGTGTACTCCATAGACCTATGTACCCTACACTATACCACTGGGTTCTGTGTAAACATAGGCCCAAAGAGAGTCTTACAGTAGGTATACAAGGGTTACACATATATTGGAGCTTGAACTTATCAACATGTATCAACAACTTACAATATTTAGGCACAATGGGTATTTTGGGGCAATAGTTTCATTGTAATGGTACGGTTGTGTGCTACTGCATGTGCTCTGTGCATTCTGCTTTTTGTGTTCTTGATGTTGTGGTCTATTTTTGGGTGAGAGACCAAGACAAGCACCCCTTTCCCGAGAAAGCATTGGCATATTTTTATGTGTGTGTTGGTGTGTGTGTGTGTGTGTGTGTGTGTTGGTGTGTGTGTTGGTGTGTTTGTGTCTGTGTGTGTGTGTGCGCGTGTTTGCGTGGGGGACCAGATTCCAAAAAACGAAGTAACCCTGTCTTTCCAGGGCCTAATTTTACGATGCTTCCTTGTTTGTGTTGTCTTAATGAACTCAGTCTATTTTCGTTATTAGCTGGGAAAAAAACAACACTTATTATATATCCACAGCAGCTCGAGCAACCACACACAATTAAGACTTTAATCACAAGACCACAGAAAGCTTTGAAGACGGTAGACGAAACAGATTCAAACCCCCCCCTCCCCGAACTCAAAGGCCAGTAAGAATACCTCGACTCACATGTGACCTCTGCCATTCTTTCCTGGTGATTCAATTGACAGAGTCGTCCTAATCTGTTGTTTTTTGACACATAAAAGACATTAGTAATCTATCCAGCGGATGGACTGGCCGGCGGAGATAGCGTTCCGTTTCCTGGAATTCCACAGGGATCCACATCTGGGATGGATTTATGCTGTCTCTTTACAGTCTGCCGGTGCTTCTGAACCGTCCACCAAAGGGGCAGGACTCAGCTCGCAGGCCACGGTCTTGCCAATGCAGCACTTTAATCTGGAGGGTCAGGCTCACACTACTTGGTTAATAGGAATTTCCCCTGTCTATCTGTCTGTCTATCTGTCTGTCTATCTATCTATCTCTGTCTGTGTCTGTCTGTCTGTCTGTCTGTCTGTCTATCTGTCTATCTAATAGCATACTAGAGCTATTGATATTAGCTGTTAGCTGCTATGAGGCAAAAGCAATGACCCTTGACCCTTCAAACAATCTTTGAGAAGCATGATGTCATGGTCACGGTGCCATAAGTCTCGTATAGCCAGACCTCGTCTCTACAAGTCGTTTACGCTGTGCCAGTGCTGGAGAAAGGTCTGGCTGGACTCGTTACCATTCTGGGATGGGGGAAGGGGGCTGTATTTCTTTAAAACAATCACAATCATCTTGGGCGGAGCGGTTGCTAGTTGTTGTTGTTTCACGTAGTGAAGGGGACCTTGAAAACAGTAACACGCAGGTATCAGAATTACAGGACCTTGAAGGTCATTTATTGGCCACACGGCAATTACACACCAACACACGCGTGAGTGAGCGGCGACACACAACACACTTTTTTTTTTTTTTCAGCGGTTTCCGGTGGAATTTATCCTGTGCATTTCTCCCATCCAAGCTATCCTCCAGAGGCAGCCAGGAGCAGTGGGCTGCCTCATCAGCAGCGCCCGGGGACCAAGTCCAAGTGCTCAGTCCGAGTCCTGGTCAGTTACAGGACTGAAGAGCATCTGTTCTTCTGCATGTTTTTATATTGGGGCTCTATGTGGGAGGGAAAAAAATCTCCAGGTCCTTCTCAAAGATGAATTACACATGATATATTTTCATTAGAACGGACTAAGGCGGACAGACGCTCTCACTCTTTCTAAGGAATGCACCATATGTGTCACACGCACGCACGCATGCATGCACACGCACACGCGCACACACACACACACACACACACACACACACACACACACACACACACACACACACACTAGTCAAAGATGCATAGCTCACCCCTCCTCGCCAGAAAAAAAAATCCTCACACCTGTACTCCATATGCAGAATTGTCCCAATTTCCGATCCTCTACCTCAAATGTAACGGCCTACTTCAAAAAAGTTAAATCCCCCTCTTTGTGGCGGTAACCACATGCGATCCACGCTCTCTGTGAAGATGCAAAGTTTGCACGCGACGCCACTTCTTGATGTACCAGGGGGGGCTGACAGGTTTTTGTCACTCTCACGTCTTTTGTTTTTTTGGTTTCCGGTGAGTGCGCACGTTCTTCTCCGCCAGTTCATTATTAGCGCACATCAAGCCCCCGTCGACGCCGTGGAACTTAATTTGAGTCCCCAGAACGTCTCCGAGAGCTGGCTGTCTTTCAACTGACAGCTGTCAAGCACATCAGCACGCGACACACACATATACACACACACACACACAACACACGCACACACACAGTGCTGGGGAGAAGTTCAATTGAGTACACTTAATATATATATAGATGACGTGACTTTTTATTTTGAGGAGGAGGAAAGGGCACTTTCGATGTCGTCGATATAGTAATAAAATATAATGCTTTTAGGAACAAAAAGGGAGAGAAAAAAACTTTGAAACAAGTTGGAAGAGATGAAATGATTATTTTGTATTTCTGGGGGGGCGGGGGGGGCGGCTTCAAAGAGAGAAAAGGAAATTGTTCGGAAGGAGGTAGGCTCGTTTAAGGTTTTTGATCCGCCTGTCCGTCAACGGGAAGCGGCGCGGCGCCTCCTGATGCGTATGATCGCGCGCCGTCCTCTGAGTGTCTCCGAGTTTCTGCTGTTAGCGCCGAGCCACGTCGATTAAAGGGAGGAATATCATTTATTCATCTCGCCATTGAGGAGGAGAAGAGAGCGAGGACGCCATAGTTTGCCATCCATATCCTTCAAACTCTGACGTGCGCTGATGAAGTCAGCTTTCTCCCGCGGGGTGTGTGGGGAGGGGAGCCAGAACAATGACAGTAAAGTGATAAGTTTAGACTTTTCTGGGGGGGTGAGGGAAGAGACGCTTTGATCTCTTTTGGGGAGATAAGCGCTATTTAAACTTTTTGGGTGGAACTTCTGAATTGTGGGGCAGGTATACTGAAAGGAAAGGACCCACAACTAGGGGGCTTACGAATAGAAATAGGCCTATGTATGATGCATGCACGTGCACACACACACTTGCACGCACACATACAGATACACACATACACAAACACACACACTTGCATGCACTTATACACATACACACAGACACACAATCACGCAACTGTACATAAATCTGAATATTCAATTGGCGTGTCGGTAAATCAATCAGGACACGTCAAAGGGATTGCAGGCACACATACAGTACAGCCAGAATGATACAGTCATATCGGTTTGGTTTTCTCTTTCATTCTATGGAGACGATAGATACAGTATCATTCATCTACACAGTGATTTATATAGGCTACTATATCATTCATTGTATTTAATCTGTGTGTATGCGTAGTCACTTCCAGATGTGCCTTTCTCAGCATAGCTGTCAGTCTGTATCCTGCTGCCTCCATTTTTAGATGGCAATCCTTTTTCAAGGCCTTTCTTTCTTGAAACTTGTGAAGTTTCCTCTCAACTCCAAAGTTCCACCGTCTTCCACCGGCAAGATGAAAATCTGCGGGACAAAGCAGAAGCTTTTTTAAAATATATATATATATATTATTATACTTCTAACGACCAAGAAGCTCATCCTTGTCTTCTTTTCTTTCACTTTTCCCGTAACTGGCTTCCTCGCCCGCTGCTGAAAAGACACTATATCAAATGCAAAACTGAAAAGTCGAAGTCTTTCAAGTTAACATCCGCCCGGCCCTTGAGGAAATGTTGCTTTGCTAAGGTTTTCTCAACTTTCTTTTTTTTCTCCCTCTCTTTGAAAAGGCAGAACTCGGTTCATTCTTTCTTTTGTTACGTGATGGGTAGTTACTGTAAGTTCACATACAGTACGGCAGGGGAAGAAAGTGTGAGAGGTTCACGCCGTCATACCGTGCTGAAGCTTCCGTCCTTATCTTGGTTTGGGTATCAAGAGGTGACATTCACTACGCTGTTAAGTATCAGTACTGATATGTGTTGTACATGAATGTGAATTCATTAAACCTGCGGGACCATGTGAAGTTGAGAATAGACACCTAGCAGATGCTGCCCATGGCAGATAATGAGAGAGATGTAGCTAGCTCTTCAACAGCCAAGTGTAATAAAGATGTTTTTTGGGCATCGCCACATTTTCGTTTTAAGTATTTCAGTCAGTGATAAGAAGAAAAGCTGCTCTCAATCGGACGCTAATTTTATTTGACGCCGACACTTAAAAGAACCAGAACCACTTCAGAGACAATTATAACCGTCCAACCACATGAAGAGAGAAGTGTGTTTTTCTGTTCAAAGTCAAGTACAGAATCACTTAAGACCCTGATGTCTGTGCAATCTGCATTGGATATGTTAAGTCTAAACACTCTGGGTTTTGTGTTGAGTTAGCCCTGAGGGGAATGGCGGTTAACGCTTTCAAGAACCCTTCCTGGGACTACGTAGAGGAAAACTGCAATAGCTGAAACTAGACCTCTGTCCAAATAATCTGCCCCTAGGCTTCTCCAAACAAGCGTGTTT
Source organism: Borostomias antarcticus (assembly GCF_949987555.1). Lineage (NCBI taxonomy): Eukaryota > Metazoa > Chordata > Actinopteri > Stomiiformes > Stomiidae > Borostomias > Borostomias antarcticus. Next base: position 23,825,348 of record NC_140240.1, read on the forward strand.
ATGCATTGTAAATCGCGAACTGAAGAGACGCTTCAACATTGTGTGGCATGTATATTTCAAGGTTTGAACATTATATGGTATCCAACTTTTCACCCACGCACAACCACAGGCGTTTGCTCTTTTCTGCTCTTGAAGTACTTCAAGTACTTCCTGGGGACCTATAAAAAGGACATGTTCTGAGGTTTTTGGAAGAATGCGTCTGAAACCGCTTCCAAACGGTGTCCTTGGTGCGTTCGTTCGTCTTGTTACGTCCTCGTCTTTTCTCTTGTTTTAACGCTGATGAGGAACAATGCAACAATGTTGCTGCGTCAACATCCCTTCCTCACCCTTTGAGGTCGTTTATGAATACCTTTTTTTTTCTTTTTTTTGGCACGAAGAGAAGAAGCCACACCGGTTCCCATCACTATAATTCACCCCCTGCTCACACACACACACACACACTCTCTCTCTCTGATCTCTGGCGGCTTGCGTAACGTTCCGGTACCTTCCCTCCTTACCGACCGAGCCTCTGGCGACGTGCGGCAAGTGAAGCCCTGGCGGTGATGATGTCACTCCGGGCACCACACCTGAAGATTACGTCCGGTAATTACATCATCATCTCTGGGCGGGGGGGGGGGGCGTCATTCCCTGTGTGTGCTTAGACACGCACACACACACACAAACACACACACACAAACACACTGTCCCCTGGTCTGCAGCACTGAGGGGGGGGGGGGGGGGTAGAAAGATCCAAAGGCACCACTTTCCAGGGTCCGCAGGTCAAGTTTCACAAGTGTCGTGCCAAAACACAGGGGCATGCAGGAAGGCCATGGAATCAAAGGACGCCGGGGAGGTCTGTGAACGCCAGGCCGTAACGCCGGCGCCACCTCGGTACCTGGCTAAACAGGAAGGGGAGGGGCGGGGGGGGTAAGAGGAGGACTCGATGTGGAAATGTTCTCACCTGCAGGTGGGTACGGGAAAAGTTCCCCAGGGACCGGACATTTTGTCCACGACCTTCGTTCAACGTCAACATCACCCACACACGCAGACAGACACACACACACACAAACCAGTGACATGCCCCCCTTTTGAGAGGTGAGGAGATTTATATCACAGAAAAGCAAGCAGGATGACATTTTTAACCCTGCGGGTTGATGGAGGCTTTGAGAGGAAATATGATATATGACGCCTATGGAATGTCTTTGAGAGAATGTGACGGAAAGTTTCTAGAATTGTTGCTTCCTCAATTTAGCCCCGGTTTCTATAGCTTGTGCATTCCTGCTAATTTGAACGTTTTCAAAGCATTAATATACAGTATATATATATCTATATATATATAGATATATATAGATATATATAGATATATAATATATAGCTATAAATATATATAATTTTTTTTTTACATACTTCTGAGACAGTCAAAAATTATCAGAGCTTAAGTGCAAACTTGCAGTGTCAGCAGTTAACATCTACTGTACAAAACCAAGTTAGTCCTTCCCAGTGTCTGTCCAGAATCAGAATTTGTTTTCTTGCCGTGCAATTTTTCAACGTACAAGGAATTTACTTTTGGTCGTGGTGCATAACATGGAGACAACATTGGACAGGGTGCAGGGACGAGACAGGACAGTGCAAAGACAGGACATAGCAGCAGCGCACTAGATCAGAGAAGTAATCAGTGTTTATTATAAACGAGGTACAACACTTCTACCAAACGTACGATGCTCAACGTCACGACAAGGCTGAGAGAATGATTCACCGTTCTTTGTGTTGCAGGTGGACGATATCTGGGATGGACTTCCAGACAAAGACCAGGCATGTAACTACAGGTATGTTGTTGGGTTTTTTTCATGGGCCACAATGCCAAGACTGTGAGGCAAAAGACTTTGTCGATTTATTACTTTGGAGATCGTGTGCAACCCACCCCACCCACACACACACAGACACACACACACTCCCTGTGTATTCTTTGATCGAATCGCAATTCTAATCGGCAGGCTCTCTGGACATGAATGTATGTGGTCGTAAGGCGGACTGTTTTGGATATTCAGAATGTTATGATGTTTAGAATAGAATAAAATGTTTATTCGCCATGTGTAACAAGTACGGTTACAGGTACAATGGAGTTCTTGTCATCGCTTGTGTCACTTATCAGCACTAATCACTTCCTCATTCCAGTCCAAGGTACGCAACTAGACATTTAAAGTCTAGCGGTCCATCAGTATCATCCATTACTTATCCCCTCTGATCATGGATAACTGTGTCTGTGTCCAAGACATAGGCAGTGCAATTAAATAACATTCAAGTATATGTTGGCTTTCTGTACAGAGTCAGTCAAGTGGCTTGTAATAGGTCATCATTCATGACAGCACGTATACACAGACTTTCAGCATACTGTATATCAACACCACATAATTAAAGAAACACACACACACACACACACACACACACTGGCCATTACTGGGAGCTCCTTCCGAGCCTCCCAGCTGCTGAAGGCCTGTAAAGTCACATTGGGCCAGTGTGATTGAAGGTCCAGCTGGTGGCTGCAGCCTTTTGATCCTTTTTCCCTTTCATGAGAAAGACAAACAACTCCGCGTCATCACCCACGCTGGGCTGATTGATACACTCACACACACACACACACACACACACACACACACACACACACACGCGCGCACACACAGACACACACACAGAGGCGCATACACACACACACAGGCACACAGACACACACACAGAGGCGCACACACACACACAGGCACACAGACACACACACAGAGGCGCGCGCACACACACACACACACACACACACACACACACACCTCCTCAGGCTTAATGGATGCCCTCTCTTTCTCACTGTAATCAGTCAGCTAATGACTGGAGCTCAGTGAAAAGGTGAAAACAAAAGGCAGAGTCAGAGGCTGTGTGTGTGTGTGTGTGTGTGTGTGTGTGTGTGTGTGTGTGTGTGTGTGTACGTGTGTGTGTGTGTGATTTCGTACACTCCAGGGTAAACTGGAGGGGGGGGTGGAGAACCCAGGTGGAGGGAGTGATCATGAACTTGAAAAAACGAAATGTCTTGTTTTGTTTTGTTCCGTTGTTTCAGTCAAAGCTACTTCGCTCGGTGTCAAACTATCGCGTTAGTGACCGAATCCCACTAGGGAGGTGACGGTGGGGGCGAGCGCCTCAAGCGTTGAAAGGTTCCGTTGAGTCCGACGCCTAATGTGTCCTAGCGGCCGTTTTGCATAAGCAGGCTAAGATGAAATTTAACTGGCACTGCTGTCTTTTATTTTTTATTTTTTTTTATGTTGAGGCACTGTGAATGTCTACTACTGACATGGCATGCTTCATCAGAAACTCTGAAGAAGCAGTTTGCATGTTGTAATAAAGTGGAAAAGAAAGGCTACTGATTGGGCAATAGCCCTAAACACAAATACAGCCCCCCCCCACACACACCCACCCCCCTCTTGTCATTGACGAGGTAATGCTCACCCCCGCTTTTGAAATGGAGCTGAAAACCGCCGGCCTGTTTGAAGTTGTTTTTTTCCCCCGCGTGTCTTGTTGGCATTTTTCCGGCAGGCGGGACAATGGGAGTGACAATGGAGGGGCAGTAGAGGGGCAGTAGCCCCACCGCCAGCGGACCGAGGGGGAGGAGAAGGGACAGGTGAGGAGCGTTCAGCCGGATCTGCCTTTCCTGGATCCTTCCTGATCCTTCTGGCGGCTTCCCTGCAACTGTCATACTTGATGGCTGACCTCTCTCAGGTGTTGGAGATACAACCGCACCCCTGTGTTTTAATCGCGTCTGCAGTGTGGCGTCGCCTGTGCGATGACATATTGCGCGAGGGACAGAGAGGAGAAATCGGAGCCGACGCAGTCTTCCTGTTGTTTGCTCCGGGGGTGACAGTAAGTGTCGGCCAGGGATGTTGGTTTGCTCTGTATTAAGGAGTGGGAGGGGCAGAGAGGAGAGAAAGAGAGAGAGAGAAGGGCACTGGGACAAGAATAGAAGGAGAGAGAGGGAGGAGATGACAGAAGAATAGAGAGAGAGAGAGAAGTACAGAAGGATAGACTAAAAGGGTTCAGGGTCTCTCTCTACCTCTCTCTGTCTCTCTTTTCTCTGTCTTTCTCTCTCTTAGTCCCTCTTTCTCCCCCCTCTCTCCTTTCTAAGTATTTCTCTCTCTTCCTCTCTCTTTCTCTCTCCCTCTCTATATCTTTCCCTTCTCTCTCTCTCTCTCTCTCTCTCTCTCTCTTTCATTCTTGGCATAAATGTCAGGTGAACAACATCGCCAAAGTGTCAAGGATAATACAATTCAATAATGGCATTAGAAGAAAAATTTAAGTAAACTAACATACATATATAAAAAGAACAAGAAAATGGTAGAAAAACAATAGATGTCTCTCTCTCCCTCTCTCTCTCTCTCTTTCCTTCCTTCTCTCCCTCCCTCTCTCTCTCCCTCTCTCTCTTACCGTAACCCCACCGGTAGCAGCCAGCCGCTAAGCCCATAAATCAGCGTTTGTATGAAATACCAGCGGGAGCGAAAGGTCAAAGGATCAAATTAGCAGCTGTCTCTTCCTCTCCTTTCATGCTAGCCGTGCCGTGGGGCTAATCGCCACCCAGCCATCAGCCTCATTTCCACTTTAAAACAAGCTCCCCGACAAGCCTGGGGAGGAGCTGTTTGCTCACTCTTACATTTTACGGCACCGGATTTGATTCTGGGGACGGGGGGGGGGGGGGGGGGGGGGAGGGGGGGGGGGCTCCTCTTGTTCTTTGCTTCCCTCCCTCTCTCTCTCCCTCTCCCTCCCTCTCTCATCCTTTAGCTTCTCTTTGGTTTTCTCTATTGCCCCATCGCAGGTGTGGGAAGACAAACATGGGAGCATGCCTCTTTCACACTCTGCCCTGTTGACACATTTCGACACCGACTGGGGCTAGCGATGACTAACCGGGCTTTGATTAGCGGGGCGGCTAGCTAGCGGGGCGGCTAGCTAGCGGCTACTAGCGGAATGAGGAGTGTTGCCGAAGGCCCGGCGCACTCACCTGAACTGTTGGAATGAGTTTCCTCCATGGTAAATCCCCTGACTGCACACGAACAAGGCATATCACAGGAACACTGCTCCCATTGACAATCCATGTTGGCACAGTCGTTACATAATGCAGAGAATCCATGTTGGCAGGGTCAAATGCAGACACACGCATGTGGGCGTCATGTTCCCCCTGATAATTGTCTGAATATATATACATCAGTATTGATATCTGTTTGTCTGTCTGGCATGGCTACACGACACCGAGTTGGACCTCCGACGTTACACGAATGAAGAAGATATCTGTTTGAATTTCTTTCTTTTTTTTTACTGTAGTCCTATGTTTACTGGAATGTTCTCATGTGCCTTTACCCATTCTGTGTCTATAACGACACTAATCGACTCCAAAATGCTCAAAAATTAGATTGCAGGGCAAGAGGAATCCAATGATGTCCACCTCTTGACATTATGGCCCATTTTACCCACTACTGGATCGACGGGAAAATGACCAATTTGGGTGGGGGACGACAGATTCACTGTGAACTTGTCGTATCCGTCTGTGCGCTGGTGTTTTTCAAGCTTAGCCCCCGCACCCCCCCCCCACACACACACACACACACACCCATCCTCCTCCCGGTCCTCTGTGCACACCTGCGGAGGAGCTGACACTGAGTAACATCCCCACAGCGGAGCCGGTTCTTATCTCTACAGCTTCTACCTCGGGAACAGAAAATCTCTCAGGGGAACTAATAGCGTGCAGCTGGCACTGGTCGAGGTCATCGGACGCCGGCCTGACCTCCCGGCGAATCTGGAGCTCTCCCCGTTAACGGCCCCCGCGTCTGCACGACTCCCCGTCGGCCCGTTTCGTTCAGGGAAAGGTGACAGCCCCCCCCCCCCCCCCCCCCCCCCCCCCCCGGCGGGGTTGTTTTGAAAATAACGCGAGGCCCCTTTTCTGCGAACCGTCAAAAAGGCAGGGGTCGCCGTCGCGAAGCAGAGATGAAAAGAGATGAAAAAGAGCTTGAGTTGAGATCTACTGCAAATGCGTATGAAAAGACACATGGTGTGTATGGCCCTCCTCGTGCCTTGGCCTATCTGTGAAAACACAAAGGCCTAGATAGATTTATGATCACGAACATCTTTCGAATTATTATTTTTGTGGTTATTGCCCCATCCCAGAGAGCCTACTCTAGATGTCGCATTTCTGCATAGCTGTCATGTTTATTATGCATCTGTTCTGAGCCAACAGACGCATAACCATATAAGTGCCATTTACTGTACATTTACAGGTGTGTTTCTGCTTTGTAAGTTCAGTGTCTTCTGACTTTTACATCAGAAGAGGGTTAAATGCATATCATTACATAGAAGTCGTTGTGTACTTGCAAGTAATGTATATCATTCACCCAAAATATTATTTGGATGGTCTGCATCTGTTACGGATCAAGCGTTTGCCAAAAAAATCAAAGACGTACACACATGGTTCTTCGTCTATAGGCCTCTGTTTGGCTGCGTTGCTCCTACACACTCGAGACCTTGTTCTCCTTGTCTCAAAGCCAACGGTTGTCGGACAGTGGATCATTTGATCAATAGTGACAATTCATTTGCCTTATCGCCACATAGATTTCCTGTCAGGCTGAGCTTAAGAGGCGTAAGAGACGGTTAACCGCGGGACTTTGTCAGTTAAGTGTTGGACGGAGCGGTAGCAGGCGGCGTTTTGGCTCTTTGTCGGCGCAAACTGCCGCTCCGTATTAAGCGGGTCGCTTTTCCAGCTCACTTGGCCGACCGCTACACAGAAAGGGTTATTGATCCGTAGCGCTGAAGTTAACCGCGCTACCTTTTCTTCATGCTACGCGAACAGCAAATTGATAAGTAGCACAGGTAGCTTTAGCGCTACATTGCTAACTGTGAATAGCAGCATCGTGTTCTATACACATGTTCAATAGGCTACAGACCCGGCACGTCTTGTTTTGTGGAAAGAAATACAGGTGAAACATCATTTACAGAGAGTGAGAGAGAGGGAACGAGAGTGAGAGAGAGAGAGAGAGAGGGCTAGAGAAAAACGCAGGAACGCCTGTGACCCTGTCCAGAGCACCACAGTCTGGCTCGGTTAGCGGTTGGCCACATCTGAGGAGACTGTTGGTTATTCAAAGCAGATCAGCTGCAGGCCAGTAATCTCAGTGATCTTTCCAGGGGCATCTGTGAGTTTTGAAAAAAGATAGACCTCTTCCAGTTCAATTCCATCGCCCCCGCCAGGGGAGCGAAAGGGGGAGATAAAATGGATGCCATACTGCAGTGGCAAAGGGGAGCGACTTCACAGGCACAACCACAAAGCCCCCCCACAAAAAAAAGGATTAGGCAGAGCATCAGACATTGTTTCTATACATTATTAAACTTTTTTAAGCCACCGCAAAAACAGGATTAAGACCAAAAAAGAGAGGGAGAGAAAGTAATTATTCATCTTCACTGCTCACACGTAAACCCCCCCGCCCACAACAACCTCCCCCTTCTAAGCCACCCCTGTGTACCCGTCAACAAGTTTTAATGCCACCGTCAGGTTTTCTGTCATGCTGCTACGTTGTGAGTGACCTTTGTCACCAACACTCTGACTTTTTATTTTTATTTTGTGGAAGTTTTTTAAATAAAGTTTATTTTCTCAAATTGGGCTTTTTAAAGTGAATCCTCTTAACGAACCATAACAAGCCGATGAACGGCTGGCTACCCTAACTTTAAGGGTGTTATACACCATGTCTGACTTCAAAGCCAGTCTTAACTCCACACTTTAATTGTATCTTCTTCAAGCTGCTCAGGCGTCATCTGATTCTGCTGACAACTGCACTCCTTCTCTCTCTGCCTTCATCCTCTTTCTATCTCTCCCCCTCCCTCCTTTCCCGTCACTCTTTCCGTCTGTCACGATGGATTCCTCCTTCTTTCCCTCACTCTCTCTCTCTCTCTCTCTCTCCATCCCTCACTTTTACCCCCCTGAAGTCTGCTGCCACAAGTGTCAACTCTGACACGAGCCTTAACTACTTAACTTATGATCGGTGTTGACACCAGCCAGGAAAATAAGAAAAGACGCGAAGGTGTGCTAATGCTAACAGAATGATGCTAATGCTAACAAAATGACGCTAATCGCCCCCCTTTTTCTGTCTCTCCCTTTCTCTTTCCCCCCTTCTTTCTCTCTATCTGTCTTTCTCTCTCCTCTTTCCCTCGTGGATCTGTATAAACAGACATTCACGCTCTTCTCCATATGGGCTTTAATTTCCCATTGTCCTCCAGATATTCTTCGCTCAGGGTTGAGATAAAGGGATAATCACTTCAAAGGGAGACTGGGGAGAGAGAGAGAGAGAGAGAGAAGGGGGAGAGAGAGAAGGGGGAGAGAGAGAGAGAGAGTAACCCCCCAGCTGAAAGGAGAAGTGGACAATGGCCTAATTGAGAGGAACTGATCACAGGGTCTGTTCAAAGGGAAAAGTGCCCACGCCCCCTCCTGTTCTTAATTGTATTAGTGTTTATGGGGATGTTTCAGCCAGAATTATCACTCAAACCCACCACAGCCTTTGAACTCCCAATATTGGGTTATTCGCAATTATTCATCCTCCTCTCTCTATTTTTATATCTCCTCTGTAAGAGGATTTGTATTGAGGTAAGAAACTTAAAATAGGGTGGTGTAGAATTTGTGGTTCTGTCATTAGAATAGACGAGGGGTATTTTATTTTAATATCATGTACACTTACTTATACTTACTTATCAGCGTATGCATACATACTGTACCAGCAATAGGCTAGCATTAAAAACAAAAATCACCTTAGAAAAAGTTCGTGAAAATGAAACTTTAAAAAACCTATGGAACCATTATGCGTACTAGTAAGAATTACTCATTTATTTTTTAAATAAAGTTCAGAGGACATCTGTTTTCCACAGCCACAGTAGGTATACTCTCTTTCTCTGGATGTTAATTTCCTCCTACCCCTCCCACACCTTCTCTACGACCAGTATGGCAAGTGCCCTGTCCCTGGGCTGTGCAATACAAGTCCCTTAATTAAAGACAACCCCTACTTCCACGTCGACGGCAATACAGCAGATGCTTTTAACGCGTTTTCTAGCACGAGCCCTCAATTAGCCCCCAGGTCACCCCCGTTTTATTGGGGCTTAACAGCAAGATGGGGGCGCTCTGCACCCGAATTGTGCTCTTTAAAGTGTCGGGATCTTCCTGTGAAGCGGTTAGGGCCTCCACCGAAGGGGTCGGGGTGGGGTCAACATCAAAACAAGGAGGGCCACTCCAGGGTTACTTTACAGCACCCTCCGCTGTGGCCACCCCACCGCCTGATAGCGACGGGCATGGGCCAATAAGCGGCCGAGTCAACAGGTGTGGTCACAATGGTCACTCGGTTGCTTTCAAGAACTGATTTTTATTTTTGTTTTTGGGAGGTGGGGGGGTCCAAAAGTTGAACAGAAATTGAGCGGGCAGTTCTGTTTTGTCAGATTTTCAGATTTTTTTTTATATCAGTACAGTTGTTAATGCTAAGGAAAGACTAGCGTTTAGGTTAAGATCTCGGATTTTATAATAATTTTGACCTACATTAATGTTTAATTTTCTATCTTTTTCGGGGGTTCTGCGTTACTTCTTACTTCAAGCCCATAGGAATGTAGACTGTGGAAACAAATATATAATTATCTTCAAATACTTTTCAAATACTTTAATACTAATTTTACAGACTCAAAAAGTATAGAACATCCTTATACACATCAGCAAAAAGTGCTAATGGATCTCTATCCAGAGGACAATTGATCATTCTGGTCTCTAGAAGTTATATATGTGCAGTTTAATTTAATTTGAGAAAAGTTAAGCATCTTATCCTGCAATTCAAGTACCCCACTTAAAAACATAATCCTCTTCAATTTTTTACTTAAAAAAAAACGCTATCTCAATTGTCCTCTCAGGACTCATGACTGATGGAGCGGAAGCCACCGCCAGATAACAGCACAGCTTACATATCTCGTATGCATATATCACTTAAATTTAGATTCACACAAATCCATTACTCCCCCCCCCCCCCATCCACCCCAACCACCCCAACTTCTGAGTGTCTTACAATGACCCAATTCTATGTTCCATTGCACAGACAATAGGCACTTCCCGATCATAAGTGTTGGGAAACCATTGTCCATTTTGTGCCATTGTGGGTTTGTTTGGATTTGTTTTTTTGGGGTGGGATATTTGTTTTACAGAGCTCTCCCACGTAAACAGTGGCAGTGGAAGATGACCTCAATGTGTTCAGGCATGGCTGGTATGGCCATGGGGGTTGTAACAGCACCATGCTTACAGTTTCATGGGCTAAACTGCAAAATACAGAATTGTCAATCGGGTTTTAGAAGCTGCGTGTTTAAAATGAACCCGACAAAGATGCTGTAGGACTATAACTGAAATCATTCTGTGTTGTGAGATGTGTTAGTAGCATTGATGCAGAACAGTTTGACAGGAAGTCAGTGTAATCAACAAGCCAGCATGGTGTATCCATGTAGATAAGAAGACATTTTCTCACATGGGTGCTAACGTTAAGCCAATTATGACAATGTTTTGTGTCGGCCCCTGCTATACAGGTGAACAGTGTACTATTATTATTCAAAATAGGACTATGGGAGTCTGTAACTGCCTTAAAATGCAACAAAAGCTATTATGTTAAGCGATGCTAGTGTAACCGAGTGAAAAAGAGTCCTTGTGAGTCCTGAGAAGGTAACGAGTTGTTAGGTTCCACTCACTCCACCAGTATGAATACCGTCCAACCACGCAGATGAAGAGCTAGCCTTTCGTCGGCGTACAGTAGCTGGTTAGGATGCTGTCTGTCCCTCGGGAGACCGGGGTTCGAATCCCACCCTGGGACGTATCCCATGCCGGAACGTACAGTATGAGTTACAGCAACCGGAGTTGCACACGCACATGGATACAATCTGAAATTTGGATGTAAAAGGAATTTGGAGACTCAGTCATGGTACCCTGAGTCAGTGTTGTAACAAAAGCCCTCACAATACCCCCACCACGTGCATAAGAGAGAAAACTTGAAAATCATATGTTTCATTAGTGAAAACTTGCAAAAAATAAAAACGTACGAAGAAAAAGAGGTCAGTCTACAGACGGTTTAGTGTCTCTTTGAACATTGTTCCTGCAGTCGCCAGCGCCTTGGAAGGAATTGACACACACCTGTGCATTTAAGGACACACACACAGTTTGGATTATGAATTTAAATATATTCCTTTATGCAAGACAGTTGAGGCTAAAATACATGACAAGGAAATGGGCTTTAATTGGAAAAGTACATAATATAGGCTTATTAGTGCATTTACTACCTGCTTAACTGCTATGGAGCCACCCAATGGCAACTCTCTGTCATTGTATATGCAAATTAGCTCCTATTCCTGAATGCATAGAGAAAGATTCATGTGTACATATACTAATGAGCACCACTTTATGGCGCTTTAGAGGGATATTATGCTGCTTCTTCTCTCTTTCGCCATCCTAGAAGTAGTTTTGTAAGTTTGAATTCTCTTATATAATTATATTTTCCCTTTAAAGTGGATTTCTTTTTTCAAACATCAAAGGGACAATATAGCCTTTGAAGTACCATGGGATTGGATCACTGTCTAGGCCGCTCTTTAAGATTCTGCCACAATGACATTAGAAAAAGTCATTCTGAATTAAGAACCCTGGAGAACGCTCCTTGCCTTTAGTCTGCGTCCAATTTCAGCTAAATGTCATTTTATGCCATTCTGTCTTGTATGTGGATTAAACAAGTATGCTATATTGACTGATGAACATCTTGTTATGGATGATATGCCAGTTATTTATTTTATTTCACCTTTATTTATTTATCCAGGGGTAACCCCACTGAGAAAGATCTCCTTTGCAATGGTGCCCTGGTTACAAAGTATTCACATTTCTGAATCATAAACAATATATAAAATCATCAAACATCAATACATCGCGTCCTAAGCATTCAACTGATAACATTATGGCAACATTATTTAAAAACATGCACAAACCTTGACCTCAAATTCCTTTATCACGTTTTTTAATTTGCCCAATGAGACTACTAAAGTCTCTTGCAACTCATTCCAGAGTCTAGGAGCACAATAACTCAGTTTTTCCCAGTTTGGTGTTGACTCTAGGGACCTCAAGAACCAACCAATCCAGAGACCTTGTCTGGTAAACTAAAACGCCATGTGATGAGTGATGTCAGGTAATTAGGTAGCTTTTGTAGGATAGCTTCATAAACAAACGTAATAGTCCAGTGCTGTGCTCTCCTAGCGGCCAGAGATGGCCAACACACTGCCTGATACAGATTATAATGATGATCTAAACTGATCACCGGTGATAAAACGACATGCTGAGTGACAGTGTCAGGCTGTTTCAAGGTGGTAGGGGTGGCATACATAGATAATGTCACCATAATCAAGTAGGCCTACTGACATGAAAGTAGACTGGGCTATATTCCAGTAAGTTAACTAGCCCAATAAATTGTTAGACTCAAGATCAAGACTCACTCAAGATCTGTTTATTGCCATGTATATGGTTCATACATACTAGGAATTTGACTAGGGTTAAGGCATACGCTGTTGTAGACGACACAGAACAGGGTGCAGGACAGGACAATGCAAAACAGGACAAAAAACAGTGCAAATACAAAATATAAAAATACAAAATACCTATATGTTAGGCCTTTATGTTATGATATAAATAATAGTGAAATACAGTGTAAAATATGGATTTAGTATAGTATATTTTCTTATTAATTTACATGGGTGTCATTTTATCACTCATTCATTGATAGAAACTACAGCGTTAAAAAATGAAATATGCAAGTAGGGAGGCATGTCTCTTTAAAGTGTATGTAGCAACAGAAGGATTGCAGGGATAATGCTATTGGGGCGGTAGATCACTTACTTCTGACGCTCCAAAGCCTCGGGGAGTTGGCTGGAGATTGCCAGTCTTTGATAAGGTCCTTACGACCTAGTAAAAACTTTGCTGTCTCTGAAAACCCATACACAGCTCTCTAAATACCGCCGACTATTGTTCAGTGTAGCGCATTGGGGACTGTTAGCTGACTATAGAATCAGCCGGCGAGGCACTATGCGTTTTAGCTGCTTCTGTGCTTTTTGTTGGGATAAAGATGAGTAGTTGTTTTTTATGTATCTTCCGGGACCAGGCCGGCGGTTCTTTGCTTTGATGTCCACGGTTAAACCCTCAGCCAGTTGGTTTTGAAACAGCCTGGAGGAGATCTGCCGCCTGCGACGACTATCCTACTTGAAACAGCGCGGAAAGGGGGGGAAACGCGTTTTCTTGTCCCTGTTACACACAAGTTCCCCCCGTATTTCTGAGATCAACATCAGAGCGGGGAACAGCGCTGGTGATCTCGGCATTATTGGAATACTTTTTTTGTAAGGTTGTTACTTTACTATGCGCCTTTTTCGCCGTGCTTCTGATCTAAAGGAAGGGCACAGCAGACTGCACCGATGGTGAGTTGTAAGAATGCTGCTCTACAGCCTCGACCAATGCCCCCCCCCTCTCTCTCTCTCTTTCCCCCTCTCTCTCGGTCGCTTTGATGTGTTGCTGCAACGCTTTGAAGTTGAGAAATGTAGGCTACACGTCTTGTTTGTGAACGAGAGAATACGCAGGAAAAAATGGATAAGGAACGCGGGTTGATCAATGGGTGTCTGTGCGTTTTATTAACTTCTGCAGATATGCAGATAGAATTGATTATTTTGGTGATGTAATAGACTGATCTTATTCTTTGAAGAAGGGAAAAAAGTGGGATGACCCCCCTCCCTCTCTCCCTCCTCCCTTCTTCTCCTCCTCCTCCACGAAATCCTGACACCCCCTCTCTGATCTACATAGGAACACAGCCTGCCCTCTCTGGGGCCAGTTGTTCAATGGGACAGGGCACGTCAGACCATTCCTTTTACTTGAAGGAACACATGTGGGTCTTAGTACATTCAGTCAACAGTCCGACATCTCATGGTGCTCTCGTCGGATTACCATTGCTCCCGAGTTTTCCTGGATATTCTGTTTTAAAGACTGGAATTAGCTTTCTTCTTCACTTTTTGACTCGACTCGGATTTCGTTTTACAATGGTATGTTGGTGCAGTGTGTTCTTTTTTTTTTCTTTTTTACGCACGACGCGCTTTCTGAGATGTTTTCGTGGTTTAGTTAAAAGCTTTTAACCGTGTGTAGTTTTGACACAGTCGCAAGTCCTCAGCGAGTAGGCAACAGAAGATTGTAGCCTAGTTCACGCAACAGCTAAAGCCATACTTTTTAATGACAGCGTACTTCTGCGTATTGCCGTGCGTGTGTAGGCTACTATGCAACCTTATCATAGCTGGTGAACTTGTTTAAGATTCGTGTGTAAGGCGCATAAAATTCACATTTGGACATGTATGTAACTTTTGGGAGAAAATCGCTCGAATAGGCTGTAGTGCGCGGTCGTATCTTGTTCGTCGGGCACGTTGCCGTGTGGGCTCAGTGGACGAATGGCGTGCTGTGGGCTCGTAGCCTGCTCCTACATGTGAGCTGAATTTTTAGACGGCTAACTGTGCCAGTGATTAAAGGGATATTGATCGCAAACCCTGTACGCCTGAGCGGCTCGCTGTTCCCTGGGGAGTTTTGTCCAGTGTATTGGGCTGTAACGTTATGCCATGATGGCGCATCCCATGTATTTTTTTTTACTTGCCTATATGTGCAACGCCGGGTTTGTGAGGACAATCGGTAGGTTACGTGGGAAACCAATCTTAATGTATAATGCAGCTACAGCCATGGGATCGTATGCCCTTTCGAAATTAATTTGCAATGAAGACGAAACGGGATCATATAAGAACACGTGTATGGTCTTTTAGAAGTGGGTTTTGGATAGAGAATTGTGGCTGTAAGAAACGATTATCGTCAATGGGTTTTGATGTGACAGATTAGTGCATATTGTGAAGGCAGGGTGCAGCTGATCTCTCGTGTAGATAATAGATAACGGGCATATTTTCTTACTCTCGCGAACCGGCGAGTGTTGAAAGGACTGTTTACTTTATGTCTGCCTTTGAAGTTGGCAAGATCTGGCTTTGATTAGATCAATACTTTCTGTTTCAGAGTGAAGAGGAGCTGGGCAGCTCCCCCGCTGATTTGAGAGAGTGAGAAGGATTACATTCGAGCTCAGAGCAGGCAGAGCAACACACACACACGCACAGACACACACACACATACACACGGCAACCGAACTGGAGCCATGAGCAGGGCGCTTACGGACCATATCAGCACTAGCTTCCGAGAAGATGCACCTCGTCCTCCGGTGCCGGGGGAGGAGGGAGAGGCGTCATGCCACAACCCCAGCAAGCCTGCCAAAATGAGAGCCCTGACCAAGGCTAAGGCTGTCACCCCCGCAGCGCCTCCCGGTTCCACGCCGAGGAGGAACGAGGATGGACTCGGGGAGCCCGAGGGGAGCGCTTCCCCCGACTCGCCCCTCGCCCGCTGGACCAAGTCCTTGCATTTCCTCCTGGGCGACCAAGACGGCGCTCTCCTTTTCCGGACCTTTCTGGAGCGGGAGAAATGCGTGGACACTCTGGACTTCTGGTTCGCCTGCAACGGCTTCAGGCAGATGGACCTAAAGGATACCAAAACGCTACGAGTTGCCAAAGTTATCTTCAAGCGGTACATTGAGAACAACAGCATTGTTTCCAAGCAGCTGAAACCTGCCACTAAGACCTTCATAAGGGATAGTATTAAGAAGCAACATATAGATTCTGCCATGTTTGACCAAGCACAAACGGAGATCCAGTCCACCATGGAGGAGAACGCCTACCAGATGTTCTTAACCTCCGACATATACCTCGAATACGTGCGCACCGGGTGCGAGAACGCGGCTTACGTGAACCACAGCGGTCTGGGCACTCTGAAACTGATGTGCGGATACCTGCCGCCTCTGATCGAAGAAGAGGAGTGGAGTTGTAGTGACCTCAAGGCGAAGACGCTGGCATCGGTGGTTGGACTATCTGCCAAAGCACTCAGGGCCACCGCTACCATCCGGACAGCTGCGGAAGTGCTGGAGAATGGCTACAGGTAAGGAGCTTGAGCTGTTAATACACTTCTCTTGAATGTATCGTGTGATTACAGAAACACAACTAATATTAGTCCTAATTCCACGCTGAGTATACCTAAAGCGCACGTGTGACAGGTGAATATTGTACATGTGTAGTTCTGTTTTTTTGGGGCATGTGGAATTCTGCCTTTAGCCTAATTGCGCAAATTGGAATAGGCATAGCATTATAAATCAGCCCCCCCCCCCCTCCTCTTTGTCAAAAGGGTTATTTCGCAGATTCCTTTGCGAGATAAAGGGACTTCATCAAAGGGAAACATATCTCTACAGCCCATAATATTTGTCCCCTCTGCCTTG
Organism: Borostomias antarcticus; assembly: GCF_949987555.1. Taxonomy (NCBI): domain Eukaryota; kingdom Metazoa; phylum Chordata; class Actinopteri; order Stomiiformes; family Stomiidae; genus Borostomias; species Borostomias antarcticus. The sequence continues at coordinate 23,841,757 of NC_140240.1, forward strand.
CAGTTAGTCGAGGGGGGTAGAGGCTGGTGGGAGGGGGGAGAGAGCGGGGGGGGGGGGGGGGTGGGGGGTTGCAAAACATCAATGGATCTGGTCCTTCCTTTTAAGTAAATGGTGTCTCGCAGGCAGCCCTGTGCTAGTTTGCTCAAGTTTCCTGTGCTTTGAAACTGTTCCTCCGGTACAATCAGGCACAGATTCAGCATTCAGACTCCCAAGTATGACTGCTGCTGCTACTCGAAACGGTTTAATGCCATTGTGAAGTCGTGCAATATATACATATGTTTATACTTTTTTGGGGGGGCAGCTTGTTATTTAGTAGTTTGGCTATATCTGACTACAATGAAACACACACACACACACACACAACAGTGCCAAGACCAAGAGGAGATATTGGCCTCTTGGTCTGAGATGAAAGACCAAACATTTCTGGGAAGCATTTGGGCTTTATTTCTTAAGATCTCGTCCCACATATTGTCCAACAGCTGCAAACTCTTTGGGTTCAGGAACATTCTCAAAATGTGGATTTTATGCATGAGCGTGCATCAAAGAGCGCTTGCAAAGCTTTTCACTAAACTGTTCCTAGTATTGTCTATACAATAAAGACTCCACATCTGGACACAATTATCACAGAGCACTTTGAGATGGGCTCTTTCTGTAGGAAAACACTGATTTGGTGGGGGGGTCATTTTCAAGGATACACATTTCCCTGTCATACGAATCAACTCTTTTTGAAAGCAGGATTCGTAAAGACGACCTAGCGTCACCGCGCAACGACAAATTAATTAAATTTTAGACCATTAATAAACAAGTCATCTGACAGAGAACGGCTACCGCTTCCAAAGTTTTGGCCGGCAAGATTGCGAAACGTCAACAAGGCTCCGTGTCGGTGTCGCCGCGGTGGACAGGATGTTCTAAAGTGGCCATGTTGAGTTTGGAGCTGAAAGGCACTCTGGGATTGTTGACATGAGGGCATATCTTCAGCTTCCTGGTGTGATCCCAACATTCTTGTGTTTCACCAAAGAAAGGGAGAGCCCCCCCCCCCCAACACCACCCCACTCCTCTTCTCCCCCTGACCCCCCCCCCATTCTCTGGGCCATGCCCTCTCACCATCTCCGTAGGTCAATGAATTTCCATTTGAAACATGTGGAACTAATTTTGCCACTGCTCAGATTCCCGTACCCCCCTCCCCTCCCCTCAGAACATTTCGCCACTTTCTTCCGAACTGATAAAAAAAGGAAAACAACAACACGTCTGCAGTCTCCGCCTCTTTTCTTTTCTTTTTTCCTCTTATTTTTTTTGCTTGTGATTTTTTGCGTTGCGTTTTTTTCTCCTCTCCCTTCCAATGCTCCCCTTTTATCTCTTAGGAAAAAAAAAACTCTGACAGAGGCCGTGAGCACGCTTTGGAGTGAGCGGAGGGAAGGGGGGAAGGCAGGAAGGGGAGAGGAGATCATGAAAGAGAGGGAGAGAGAGAGAGAGGGAGGGAGGAGGGTGAGGGCGGGAGGGAGCCCAGCTGTGCTAAGTACCTGACTCTTTGCGCGAACCTTCCAAAGGTCAGGTTTGAGCTCCGGGCCTACGGCTTTAGTCATGCTGGGGTTCTCAACATAGCACTCCCGGCAGTAGGCATTCTCATAAAGAAAGAGGCCCTGCTTACCCTGTTCTCTCTCTTTCTCTCTCTCTCTCCCTCTCTCTCCCTCTCTCTCTCCCAGCTTTAAGCTCAAGTTCCCGTCCTCCCCCTCCCCTTCCTCCCTGTCCTCCCCCTTAACTAGTAGAACAGGAATGCAACACAGCAGGAGAGAGCAGAAAGAGAGGGAGAGACTTTAGAAGGGATGGGAGGGAGGCTGGTTGTTGGAGGGGGGGGGGGGGTGGGGGTACAAGGAGGGGCCCCAGATTTGAAGAGAGAAGACATGAGAGAGAAAGAGAGAGAGGGAGGGGAAAACACTCCAAGAAAAGAAGGGAGAGAGTGCAGCTTCAGAGAGCGGAAAAAGTGCGGGAGTAGGGGCCATGCCCAAACAAAAGGGTGGAGAGATAGAGAGGGAGAGAGAGAGAGAGAGAGGGGAAGTGCTGTTGTTCATTCACATACAGCTGGGCTGCTCACTTCACCCCCTCGCACCCCTCTCTCTCTCTCTCTCTCTCTCTCTCTCTCTCGCACCCCTCTCTCTCTCTCTCTCTCTCTCTCTCTCTCTCACCGATGGGGGAGGGGACATGAAAGCGAGAGCGAAAGAACGAGGAGAACAAGCAGCGCCGCAGCCCCTCGGATACCGTCGTCACATTCCTGAGGCCCCCCGAAGTCTCGCTAAAGCGGCTCTTAATTACAAAAATCTGGCAAAACTCAGACCCCTTAAAAAAGAGTTCACGACAAAAAACTCCACTTTTGGATCCAAAAACAAAGACTTCTCATGAAATGTGGACCCGAGTAAACACATTTGCCACATTAACATTTACATTTCAAGTTGCACGAAAGCCAGGGCTGTGTGCGGCGTTCAACTTTGACGCATTTCGTTCATTTTCGGGAAGACGTCAGAAGATGTGTATTGAGAGAGGGGGCTGCACGTTCAACTCTCCCTGTGTTGTTTCGCAGGTCACACCGACGCGGCGACCCCGCCAGTCCCTACTTCGTCAACTCGGGGTACGTGTTCGCCCCCGTCACCAGCGCCCACGACAGCGAAGTCTCCAGCGACGCCATGACGGATGACTCCATGTCCATGACCGACAGCAGCGTGTAAGTATCCCCCCCCCCACACGTGGTTTCACACGTCTTAATAACCAAAAGTTTTGGGGTCAATTCTGCCTCCTCTTCTTCTTTCAGCCTGTTCTGCGATTGATATGGACTTCAAAGCTGCCACTTTCATTCGGTTGACCTCAGCGGAACCTCTGTGAAAGATTTTTTCCATGCTCTGAAAACTTGAGTACTGGGTGGGTGGGTGGCGTGTCGTTTGCTCAACACTTTTTCTAGGAAAAGATCGGGGGAGGGTAAGAAAAACAGTTGGCGTTGAGGTTCAAAAGACTCCAGATCAAGTTTATCTTGGGGCACCGGCATATGCTGTTGCGAAATAAAGGGACGTTAGGTGTGTTAATTATCCTTTCTGGTTGACTGCAGGTAATTCTATTAACGCGTAGTCGTTTGGGCCCTCGGGGAAGATAGCTCTGGGAAAGTCATTATGTCGAAAGACCGTTTGAAGTTTATTCTGATGCGTTACAGGCAAAAGGAACTTCTTGATGTGGGTGGGGGCGTTGCCTCGCCTTCCTCAAAGTAGAAATGTGTCCATCCCACCCACCCCTCTGCCACAACAGACTTGTTTTTTTTCCATATTATCTAATCACTCTTTCTCTTTGAAGAGCTTGAGAGAGAGGGAGGGAGGCAGGGAGGGGGAAAAAAAAGGGGGGGGGTGGAAATAGCCATTCGGGCCTTAAGACAAACTCATTGAAAAATGTTGGCACCAAATGAAAGAAGACTTACTCACATGGTGGGTTGGTTTCCTGCCACTGGCCTCCCTCCGCAGTGCTGAGATCATGTGTCGGCAAGGCTTTCACGGGGGTTACTCATTTCTGGAACCCTTTAGGATGGGTCATGAGGGAGTCCCACTGCCCGGAGCATGGGCACCCCCCTAAAAAAAAAAAGAAGAAAAAAATCCCCCCCCACACTCCCCCCACGCCACCACTTCCCTCCTCTCCCGCCTCTCGGGCCAATAGCGGTGCGGCCCGGACCGCGAAGGGGTGAGAAAATAAAAGTGCACGCAGTATAAAGGGCTTAACTGAATCGCTTTCAGCCTATTGTTAGGCGAGGGGAGCTTAGGGGATAAGAGGGTGGCTGGCCGCTTTGAAAATGACTTGCACAACTGAATAGGAGACACCCATAAAGTGGGGGAGGGGAGGGGGGGGGGTGCCTGCGTAAGAGCTCCGCCCCCCGCTCTCGCTCCTCCTCCCCGCCGCCGCCACCACAAAGGGTTCGGCCATCGCATGGTTTGGTCTAGAAGGGGAGGTTGAGGTTGATTAAAACACAAATGGAGAGAGAGAGAGGAGGGGGGGTGTAGAAGAGATGTATTAGAAATGGGGAGTTGGTCCAAGTTAGGTCCTTTTCTGTTACTTTTCATGATTCGTGAGCGGTTGATTCAGCTTCTTCGGAGATCCTCCTGTTTCTCCCGAGTGCCCTCGAGGGTTCACGGTTTACCTCGGGAGCGTAGTTTGTTAGGTATCGATTTTGTTGTTACCACACTCCCGCTTGTTGAAAGTCTGCAGGAGCAGAAAGGATGGAGACGACCGGCACCACTATCCCAGGCCCTTATGAAGTCCTCACACTCAGAACAGAACGTCAAGCGAGGGAAACTTCTTAGGGAGAACTATCTCACAAAGCGAGATGACACTCTACTGTAGTCTCCATCTCATCCACTTCCCCTAGCATCACTCTCCTCTCTCTCTTTCTGTCACCATCCCTCACAGATTGTCATAAAAACAGCTTCTTCCCTTCTCATTTGGGGCAACAATTTGATTAGTGTGCCCTTTTATAGTGTTTAAAAGGCGCACTGCAAATTTGAATCTCATTTCCAGATAAAGAACAAGAGGAGGGGATTTGGGTGTGGAGTAGCGGGGGGGGGATTGGAGAGAGGAGGGGGGGATTTTTTTCCGCTCTTTTTTGCTTATATCTTATTTATGGATTTACTTGGACGCTGGGGAATGCTTCTGCGCCAACTTCAAACATTACCTTATCTTACACACCAGCCTTTTGATGTTGCCGAGATCAGAGAGTCGCTGCGGAGCGCTTGCCAAACGAAGATGGCAGCGGGTGCATATGTGCATGAGTGTGAGATTTCAAAGAGGAGAAGCGGGAAGAAAAAAAAAACTAGCGTTTTGGGCTAGGTCAGACACTTCTGAGCGACCAAAAAAGGCCAAGATAATTGGCCCGGCTTAAATGGCAGCCGGCTGGCAAAGCGGTCGACTCGCTAGCAGAGAGGGAGGGTGGGAACGAGCGAAAAGATTCCCCCTGTAAATGATATATTGTTCTGAGAAGAGTGGTGTGTTTTCAGTTTACAGTAAACCCGTTTTCCCCATTATGCCGAGCTTTAATGCTAACGCCACTTTTAGCAACATTGCTAGCTGCCTTCTTCTCCCCAGTTTAATCAAGACAGGTTTTGACTTGCTTTGAGTTTATAAACTCAAAGCCATTCACCAACTGCCATTTTTCCGAATGGGGTGCCCTCAATGTTGACAAGGACTGATGTGAAGGTATCAGTGGGACCCCGTCTTTTGAACGTAGTGCCGGGAAGTTTAGCATATCTCCTCCATTGTCCCGGTGTGTTTTTTGTTGTGTGTGTTTTTGTAGCCCTGGGCTTCAAGGGCTCCCAGGCCCTTTGATTTTGTCTGTAATGTGCTCAGTAGGGGGTGTTGGGGTGGTGTTGGGCTGGTCACTTCACTGATGAACGGCTCTCCACAGGGCCCTGTCCGCAGCAGTTAGCCAAGCGACCAGCTGCTAATCATGCTAACGCGTTGTAGCCATGGGGCTTCTGGGGGGGTGAAAGGTTGAATATTTAGCAATAAAAGACTCTAAAGACTAAACTGTTTTGAGGCATCTGGCCAGTTAGCATTGTAGCTATGCTAGCATGGGCTATTTGCGGGACAGTTTTAAACGGCTGTTTTAAGTTGTGTTGTTGTTGTTTGTTTGAGCGGCTTCTTAACCGTCGTCTCCCTCCCATCTTTTCCAGAGATGGGATCCCTCCGTACAAGCTGGGCACCAAGAAGCAGCTCCAGAGAGAGATGCACCGCAGCGTGAAGATCAACGGGCAGGTCTCGCTACCACACTTTCCTGTGAGTACCACTTCCTACTTCCTGTTTATCAAGCCTTTGTTGTGTCTTCAATGTCAGTCTCTCGCAACTCAAAAACTTTCTCATCCGCGCCTAAGCTACAACAGTCCTGTTCCCCACGGGGGGAGGAATTATCCCCCCACAAATGCAAGTTATGACAGAATACTATATTTTTTCCCACCCCGCCTATAAAAGTAGGGTAAATGAGATGAATTTGCATACCAGAACATAGTCCACCCCCCCACCCCTTGTCTCTGTTGTCGCTTTTGTACAACTGTCAAACAGAAACCCGTCTTGCTCTTCTGGAGTGCCACCTCAATACCTTAGTCAAAAACGATGGGGCCGTGATGACGACGATGGTGGTGGCGGTGCAGTTGAGATTAAGGGTCAGCGGTCCCCAAAGCCATGGCTCACTAAATCAACTAGCTTAGCCGCTCGTGCTACCGCTTTGATCACGGGGATGAATGGGGACCCAGGCTGCGGTACCCCCATTCATTGACAACTTCCAACTGTGACGCCCACCCCACCCCCCATCTTTTCTGTCGCCCCAGCACCCCTCCCTCCCTACCCCCGATCCTTTGGTTCCAGGCTCTCAGAGCCCCCTTCGGTGTCAGGTGCGAGCCGGGGTCCTAGCGGGCGTGAGGGCCAGGCTAGGCGTGGTACGTCGTGGCACCGCTTCAGGGCACGGATGAACGGCGCCGGACTGATACTGAATGGCGTGGGGGATGGAGGGGCGAGGGGGGGGGCGGTTGCAACAAACATCGTGTGTGTAGGGGAGAGAGGATTGTGTGTGTGTGTGTGTGTTGAGGGGGGGGCTGAGTTGAAGGGGCCTAGTTGTCTTTCTCTTTCTTTCTTTCTTTCTTTCTTTTTTCTCCTCCTCCTACACACACACACACACACACACACTCGCTCTCTTTTAATGTCTCCCTGCTGATTTGGAGATGGCTGCGTCTCCCATGATGCACCAGGCCCCCAGGCGGCGCGCGCGGGGAAGGGGGGCGCGTGGCGTCGAGGCTTCTCCTCCAGCAGCCGCGCTCTCCTTTCTTCTCCCGGGCTCCCTCCCTTCATCCTCCCTACAAAGACATGAGAGGAACAACAACAAAAAAAAAGAAGAGAGAGAAATCAAGAAAGCCAGTGCACCAGATAATAAAGGGAGGGAGGGGGAGAGAGAGTGATAATGTGACTCCAGTACTTTTTGGAGGTGCCCCCGTGTGCAGTCGGGAAAAATAAATGACCGCTTCCCGCCTCAGATCTCCCCAGTATTTGACTCCTCCATCCTTCCTCTCCTCTTCCTCTCTCCCTCCGCCACTCTCTCCCTCCCATAAAAGCACATCCCCCTATCCTCTTCCTCTGTTCTTCTCCTCTCTTTTAATCCCCCCCACCCCACTCTCTCTCTCTTCTTCTTTCTCTTTCTCTCTCTCCTCTGTCGATATCTTGCTTTTATTCGGGGGGGGGGGGGTTAAAGCTGCGTGTCCACTCCCGCCCCTAGTGTGCGTTTGATGTTTGACAAGGGGCCCTTTGAAGCGGGGCGACTTCAGAGGCCGCCTGGCTGGATGGAGGGGCCGGGCTGCGGCGGGGTGCGGGCGGGGGTCCTCCCTCCTCCGCCAGCAACGCCAAATGCTACCCGCCGCCTCCGCCCCTCCCGGGCGGCGGGCACGGGGAGAAACAGCGGACGAGGGTGGCGGCGTCGGGGGTTAGGGGGTCAGTTTCGAGGGCGTCGGGATATTTGCGGCCTGCGGCGGGGGCTTCCGGCAACACGGAGGTGTGTGTGCTAGCGAGCGCCCTAGTGAGCAACCGACCGTCCTTACCGTGTTGTCCCCCCCCCCCTACAGAGGACGCACCGGCTGCCTAAGGAGATGACGCCGGTGGAGCCCTCGGCCTTCGCCGCTCAGCTCATCACCAGGCTGGAGAAGCTCAAAAGGGAGCAGGAGACCATGAGCTCGCTGGAGGAGAGGCTACAGCAGATACAGGAGGTAAAGCTCTACACACACACACACACACACACACACCAGCACACGGCTGTAGTTCACCCACACTCTCCTCTGATCACGTTGTGCACTTCGGAAAAGCTAATTGGAAAGTTAGCATCGTAGCCGCTCTGTTTTTCGAGAAACTACACTACTACTACTAAAGAGAGACGAGGGAATTTGGAGTCTTGGAGCCTCAGTTTAGCAACTTCCTCTCCTCGCCTTCATCCCCCAGGAAAGTTTAAAACTTTATGTTTCTTGACACACTTGAAGGGCTTCAGACGGTTAGCACTCGGCTAACTCTCCAGTGACGCCCAGTTGAGTGTGTGTGTGTGTGCGCATGCCGGTCTCTCTGTGAAGATCCCTGTGCGTTTTACATGAATTGGCGCCCCCACCCCCCCCCCCCCAAAAAAAAAGAAGCCTGTTAGCAGGGATAACGGCGCGAGCAAAGAGAAACTCAAATCAAGTTAGCTACGACCCAGAAGAGCCCTTGCATCTCGATGACTTCAGAAAGCAGAGGATTTTCTCTAGTAAAACTTTATGGGGGGAAAGCGTTCAAGGAAAATTGAGTTTTAGGCTGCAAGCTCTTATGTTATGACGAGACTTAAAGGACGCCGAAATGCATGCTCGCCATCCAAGATCTTAACATTCTCTGTTTTTTTTCTCCGTGTGTGTGTGTGTGTGTGTGTGTGTGTGTAGGAGGAGGAACGGGACGACAGCGACCTCCCCGGCCCTGCCCCCGGCCCCGCCCCCCTGCTCCACCCGCTGGGCATCGGCCCGTGCGAGGAGGACCCCCAGGCCATCCTCGACGACCACCTGTCCCGCGTCCTCAAGACGCCCGGCTGCCAGTCCCCGGGCGTGGCCCGCGCCCGCTCCCCGGACCCCCGGCCGCTGCCCCGGCCCCTCGTCGTCCCTGCCGCCTTCCTGGGGGCCTACCCCGGCGGCGGCGCCGCCATCCCCCCCGCCGTCGCCTCCCAGGGCGTCCTGGGTGGCGGCGTCCGGCCATCGACCAAGCACATCCACCACCACTACATCCACCACCACCACGCCGGACCACGCACCACGGAGCAGATCGAGGCCGAGGCCGCCCAGCGCGTGCAGTGCCTCTGTCCTCCGGGGGGCGCCGACTACTCCGACTTCACCCCCGGGTAGGTCCCCACGCGCACACACACACACACACGCAAGCCGTCGTCGTCGAACCGGCCCGTCTAACCCCCGTCCTGTCTGCCCCCCCCCCCCCATCAGACGCTGCGGCGCGCCGTCCAAGCGCCCGGCCCGGCCCGGCGAGGGGCTGAGCCAGCAGGGCAACGGCGGCGAGCAGGTCCCGCCGTCCGCCACCCACCCGCACCTCCCCCTGGACGCCAGCGACCGCTCCCAGAACGTCTGGCAGTGGATCCTGGAGAGCGAGCGGCAGGGCAAGCACAAGCCCCACAGGTGAGAGGCCCGTCCCGGGAACATACACCCACCCCCCCCCCCCGCCACGCGATCGTTTCTCGACGTAGAAACAACGTAGTGTGTAGTATTACTACAGGAGGAGCGTGCGTTGGGTCCAAATACGCTATGGATCGCCTATAGGTGTAGCTGTTGAGTCAGGCGCTGGCATGGAAGACATTGAGAAGCACACACCTTTGGCTAAATTAGGCTAGGCTAACGGGTTGGATTAAGCAAAGCCAAGTTCAGGAACTGAGGAAATGTTAACGTTGGTTAACGTATTTTGGGAAGGAGGCAACATTAACAAAATTGTTTTTCAGCACTTTGAGAGTCTCTCAATGAAAAGTGCTTTATAAATAAGGTTAGGCTAACGTTGGGTTAAGCTAAGCTGTTGAGTCAGGCGCTGGCATGGAAGACATTGAGAAGCACACACCTTTGGCTAAATTAGGCTAGGCTAACGGGTTGGATTAAGCAAAGCCAAGTTCAGGAACTGAGGTAATGTTAATGTTAGCTAATGCATTTGACAGGGAGGCAACGTTGGCTAAATTGTTTTTCAGCACTTTGAGAGTGCCTCTGAACGAAAAGTGCTTCCTAAATATAATTAATTCTTATTTTTATTTTTATTATTATTACTACCGTTTCATCCCACTCACATCCGTCTCTCTCTCTCTCCCTCTCTCTCTCATTCTGACACAGCAGCACTCAAGGCCTGAAGAAGACCCAGCAGCTTGCGGACCCGTCGTCCAAGACCCAGCCCGGCCGGACACACTCGTCCTGGGGAGGCGGCGGCGGCGGCGGCCTGGGCACAGGGGGCCACCTCCCCCGTACCCACCACCCGGCCCACCCCTTCGTCCAGGACCCGGCCATGCCACCGCTGCCCCCGCCCAACACCCTGGCTCAGCTGGAGGAGGCCTGCCGGCGCCTGGAGGAGGTGTCCAAGCCCCCCAAACAGAGGTAGGGGAGCACGCACACACACGTGTGCACACAAATAGAGATATACACACACACACAGGAGGTGTCCAAGCCCCCCAAACAGAGGTAGGGGAGCATACACACACACACACACACACACACACACACACACACACAAATACAGATCTATACACACACGCAGGATGTCCAAACCCCTCAAAGAGAGTTAGGGGAGCACACACACACATTCGTTTGAGTGGATAACTGCATTCATGCCCAGTGGACGACAACCCAACCCTAATCCAAGCGGAAAAGTTATTTGAAGTCCTCGCCCTTAATGAGTGAACTCAGCCTAAAGTCTGAATGATGTCTCATCGATCCAGCTCGGATCCACCTGGCGCAACGCGAATATGCACTACCTCATCTAACTCCATTGTATCTCTCTCTCTCTCTTCTCACTCTCTCTCTCTCTCTCTCTCTCTGCCAGGCATTCAACGTCCAGCCTTCAAAGAGACAGGGGTCATCCAGTTCCCTTTCCTGGGGGAAACCCGTCTCTGCCCCTGCCCAGCCCTGGACTTCAAACAGACGAGTACGTCCTCCTGCTCCTCTCTTTCTCTCTGTCTCTCTCTACCTCTCTCTCTCTCTACCTCTCTCTCTCTACCTCTCTCTCTCTACCTCTCTCTCTCCTTCTCTCTCTACCTCGCTCCCTCTCTCTACATGGCTCTCTCTCTCTACCTCTCTCTCTGTCTACCTCTCTCTCTCCTTCTCTCTACCTCGCTCTCTCTCTCTCTCTCTCCATATGTCTCTCTCCCTCTCTCTCTCTCCCTCTCTGGTTTACCACACTCGGTTTCTCTTTCCTTCAGACTCTGGTTTCTTTGCTCGCCCGGCGTCTCTCTCTCTCTCTCTGCGTCCCTCCGTCTGTTCTGTTCTGTGTGTTTCGCTCCGCGCTCCGAGGGGGGTCCCTCCCTTCTGAGTCAGAGCGCTCCTTTGAACTCCTCTCCTTCTCATTCTCGCTCATTTAATCATTTAGAACGCGCTTAAGAGCAGCACTCGACCGCACTCCCACACACGCACACACCAAACAAAGACAGTACACAAACTAGAGCCAACTAGTCCTCAGTGACCCCCCCCCACCGGCCCCCTCCCATCTTTCCTCTGGGTGGTGCGTTTGGGGCGTTTGATGTCAAAGCGGCAGCCACCTGACAGCGAGCTCTCTCTTAGTTTTAATTGGCTGACCTTCAGTAGGCCAGCTGTCTCGGGATAGCCGGTGCCCCTCTGAAGTACGCACACACACGCACACACGAGCGCGCCGCCACAAAGACCACTGGAAATGACTGGAAAATGTGTGTTTGAGTGCATGTGTAGCAGATGTAGCCCCTTGTCCGGTCTGGGGTAAACATACACACACACACACACACACGCACACACCGGTCCTTACTGCCCTCAAAATACACCACAAACTTGTTTCCGTGCTCACTATAACTCGTCAACACACAGTGGCGGTGGTGGTGTTGTTGTTGTGCCCGGTTCTAACGTTCCGTGTCTCGTCAACACACAGTGGCGGTGGTGGTGTTGTTGTTGTGCCCGGTTCTAACGTTCCGTGTCTCGTCGGTTCCCCAGGGCCCCCGGCTGCGACCTGGTGGTCACCTACTTCTTCTGCGGCGAGGAGATCCCTTACCGCAGCGTGATGAAGACGCACAGCCTCACCCTGGGACACTTCAAAGAACAGCTCAGCAAGAAAGGCAAATACAGGTAAACACACACACCTTTCACAGGAATACACACACACACACACTATCGCACGGTCACACCTTGTGCCACCTTTTCACGAACATTGGCTGCGATCAAAGAAGGATGAGAGGGAGTTTTATTTTTTTACGTTTTGCTACGTTTCTAGCTAGTAGCTGTGTATGTGTGAGTCGGTGTATGCGCGCGTGTGCGTCCTCTGTGTGAAAGGTCGCGAGCGTCGTTGTGTTCAGTAGTGCGGTGGAGAAGTGGAAGTGAGGGAGGGAGTGGGGGGGGGGGTCGGGCCAGGCCCACGGTACAGTTTTTCAGCGCTGGAGCGATTTCGGTCACATCTGGTATTGATTTCCATGGTAAGACAGCCTTAATAAGCACGGCTTTGAAGCCAGGGCCTTTTATTTTCTGCACAAAGACTCGTGCCACCGCGAGGCCCTCGAATTCCTCGTCCCGGGATTGGCTCAGGCAGAATCAAGGGCACCTATTCTAATCTACGAAGAAGGTATAGCAGTTACCATTGAAAAAATATCACCACCAAAGTTTTCAGTCACTTATCTAGAACCTTCAACTACTTTTCTGACTAGTGTGTATGGCCGTGATTACAATGGAATTTGGCTCTCGATCAAAATAACCTGCGGTAACTCCAAATGTGAAAGTTAGCATCTTTTGTACGTCCCCTGCGTTAGCCTTTATATAAGCTGTGAGCAAAACCAAATACATGAAGTTGGTGTTCCATGACATCAGCAAACAGGTCACACCAACACAGGCATCACAGGCACATCTGCTTGTTAGCTGAGAGAGAGAGGGAGAGAGAGAGAGGGGGGAAGAGGGAGAGAGACCCTGCAAACAACTCATTGCACCCCTGCCATCCCATAATTCTTAAACGAAAGGAGAGGGGGGGGGGGGGGGGGTTGCGATTTGAAGCGGCTGGCTTTAATGGTGCAGAATGTGTGGAGTTGGTTAATTTGGACATGGCAGCATTTCAGCAGAGAACAGTACCACAACGCGCTGCCAGACAATATTGGTGCCAGATGTAGCAAGGAGAAAAATCCTGCCACATAAAACATGTTCCAATGGAAAGACTTCTTCTTCTCCTCTTTCTCTTCCTCTCTTTCTCCTCCTCCTTGTTCCCTCTCTCTCTCTCTCGGTGAAACAAAGCTTTGCCTTTGAACTGTTTGTTAGGAGCGAGGAGGAGGATGTCGCTTGTTTGCTCGCTGAAAAATAAGGTTGCAATTATATCGGGAGAGACGAGGCCCCCGAGCTTTGGCTCCAGTTGATTTACGCGCCGAGATGACACTCCGGCCGCTGCCCCTCCTCCGCCGCGCCTCGCCCGGTCTCCGATCCCCGCTGCGACTGCGACGCTTTCGATTGTTGAAAAATGGCGTCATCTGAATATGCGTTAACTACAACCCCGGTCCCTAAACCCCCCCCACCCCCCGTTGTGCTTAACACCAGCAGACTAGATCAGAGACCCTCGCAGCTGTAAAAGTCTCCCACAACATTCGCTCCGGCGTTCGCCAAACACTGGCGTTCGCGTCCTATTACAGACAACGCGGAAAAGAAAACCCATGTGTTTTTTGTGTGTTTTTTTCATCCTCCTCTCCGATAACACGTGTTGTTTGCGCGGCTTAGCTCGGCGCTAGCTCGTAAAAATAAAAAAACGAAAGAACGAAAGCCTTTTATTTCTTTTTTTGGGGGCGGGGAGAGGAGAAATTCTTCAGTGCGGCCAGACGCACGCGCACACGCGCGCACACACACACGGGCAAAAACGAGGCATTTTCCATTACAAAGCTCATCATTAAATCTCCCCCGCTGCTTTCTCGCTGGCGTTCTGAAAAGGAAGAGGAGGAATCATTAGGACCTCCGCCGACTTCCCGAACTTGAAACCGACCTGAGGACTGGTGTTTGAGGGACGGTGGGAGGCGTCCAGGGGAGAGGAGGGCTGGGTGGGTGACCTTGTGACCCTAAGGGGGAGCGTCTCTTTTGGTCCACCCCTCTCAGGGGGTATCGCCCCCTCAGGCCCTGCCTGCGTCCAATCTGTCACACTCCCTCACACCGGGGGGGAAGGGGGGGCAGGAAAGGCCTCCTCTCTCTCTCTCACTCTCTCTCTCACACTCCCCCTCTCTCTCCCCCTCAGTTCCCTACCCAGGGTGTGTGTGTATTTTATAGTGCATGTGTCTCCATGATTCTGCCTGTCTGTCTTCCATTGTGTGTGTACGTGTGCCCCCACACGTGTGTGCCGTCTGGGTGCGTGCGAGCATGTGTGCCGTGTGCCCGAGCATATGTGTGCGTGTACGAGTATTTGCGTTTTACTGACCGGCAGACTCTCAGGCACCTGAAACGTCAGCCCCCGTGACAGAAAGGCCCTTCATTTGACAGCAGGTCCAATTAGAAGACGGGAGACGATAGGAGCGAGAGTCCATTGGGGGGAGGGGGGGGGGGGGGGGGGGGGGGTTCAGACAGGCTTTAATTACCCCTTCAACTTTAATGAGACCTTCCAGGGCAGATAGACATCTGCAGAATGGCCGACAGTCACGTTCCTCGCCGTGGCTGCCTCTAATATCTTGAATTATCACTGGGAGTGGCCCTGGAGAGGCAGTTGAACTCTGTTTATGAGCGGCGCAAGTCACGCCTCGGCCTTTGAAGTGTGGAGCAAAGCGCCCGGGCGCCGCTATGACTGAGTTCGATGTCGTCAAGTCCATGACTCACATCCAGCGCGTCGGGCAGGTCGCGTAGGTGTCTCGGGGTGACTCTGAAGAGATAGGAGAACGCCGAGGCCAACATACTGATTTAAAATCACAATGGTGTTTTTTTTTTTTTTTAAAGGTTTGCTTTTAGCTCTGTCGCCTCCCTGATAGCGCTGACCGTTTCTTGTTTTTTTTGTCTCCCCTCTGTCCGGCTCCAGGTACTACTTTAAGAAGGCCAGCGACGAGTTTGAGTGCGGAGCGGTGTTCGAGGAGGTGTGGGAGGACGCCGCCGTCCTGCCCGTGTACGAGGGCAAGGTCCTGGGCAAGGTGGAGAGGATGGACTGATGCCAACGCTACCCTACCCTACCCACCAACCAAATACCAACCCTCTGCCAGGAACCGTCGCGAGGAACCGGACTTCTAGAGACTATGAATGGAATAGTACTCCAGACTTTTTTTTCTGTCTTTTTCTATTATTAAGCTAAACAGAGTTAATATATCCAGCACAAGAGGAGCGATCTGAAGGAACACGAGCCAATGAAGTACGCCGAACCCAGAGGAGGGCCCCGCCCCCCTGACTTTCTTAACCAATCAGCCTTAGAAAAAGAAAAAAAAAAAAAACACAAGGGAACGTCACTACAAGACTGAAAAGAGAGAGTTGGAGGCCTCTGGGCGAGACTCCGCACCCTTTTCGAATATAACCACTGAAGATGCAGAGAACTGTTTTTTTGTTTGGTTTTTTTTTCGGAAAAAAAATGAGAGACTTGGCATTGCGTTAACGTGTGGGTTCCTGACTAAGTGCAATGGACTTGCTAGCACCATAGGGGGCCCACTGTGTTGCCACCCGCTCTTACCTGTGCTAACGTAGTTACGAAAACGTCTGTACGTGTGCATATACATACATGCATATATGTATATATACATGTATTATATATATTGATGCTTTTTTGTCACGAGTTGAAAGTTTCTATTGAGTATTTATTGAAATTAATTGTCCCTCCTACACACTTGTAACCCCTACCCCCTGTAATACCCCCCCCTCCCATGTCCAGCCAATGGGCAAGCTGCTTTGAGTATTGGGAGAATACTGTGGTGATTTATTTTTTATTATTATTTACTTTTTCGTCACAAAGGATAATGACATTAGCTTAGCATCCCCTCCCCCATAGCTCATACCGAACCCATACCAACCTGACTACCCGACCCATACCAACAACCTTACTACCAGACCCATACCAACCCATACCAACAACCTTACTACCCGACCCATACTAACAACCTTACTACCAGACCCATACTAACAACCTTACTACCAGACCCATACCAACAACCTTACTACCAGACCCATACCAACAACCTTACTCAACCAATCGGTCTTGTCTTAGCTACGTCCCTCCACTATTAGTAACGTCAACCCCAGTCTTGATATATGCTGCTGATAAGATGTACTCTCCAGTTCCTAGAGTAGTGGTTTCTCTCTCCCGATAACACTGAGCTCAATCTTTGTTTAGTTGTGCCTTTGTTTGTGGACCAGGCATTGCACATAGGAACGAATTAGGACTATTAGAATACATGCAAATGGTAACCTGGAGCACAAGTTGTGGTCATAAGCGTCTAATACCGGAAGAGTTTACGGCGAGCACACCACAAATAACCTTGCGCTAACGAAAGCTACTTCGCAAAGGAGGTAGCAGCTAATGTCAACATGCTAGGAATAGCTTCCGTACCCTTATTTATACTGCAGTACGTTGAAGCAGCGTGGCTCCAATAGCTTTTGAATGTTGTGATGATAACGTGTTGAGAAAAAAGAAGAAACTGAGCTCTTGTACACATTGTAATTATGCATTCTGAAGTATGGATAAATGGACACACACACTATTGCTAGTGTTTTATGAGTACAGCACCTGTGCCTACATGGAAGTCATACCATGTGCTACCCTGCTTCAGGGTGTAAAGATATCCCTTGGTTTTCAGAAGGGTTTTATGTTGAAAAGATATTTTTATGCTTTGAATAATATCCTGTAATCATGTTTTTTGTTTTGTTTTTACACCATGGCTTTTTTGTTTTGTTCTATCTAAACTGTAAATTATACATTATATACAGAGTTTCATTTAAAGATTTACATGGACCTATAATTATTGTAATTATTAAGAGATGTAGCCTTTATTAAAGTTTTATATTTTTCAAATGAAAACGTCTGTCTCCATGCGTGTGTTGTTGAAATCCGAGAGGCGAGAACGACTTTAAAAATGTGCTACTTCACTTGGGATTTTAAGAGCCTGTCTTCATTTGAAAACAATAATGTCCAATGTCCATAACACGTATAGACAGACATTATTCGCGCACATCTGTCAACCCAGACCAATCCCTTTGTTGCATTCCTAAGTCCTTCCTTGGTAACAAGGCTACGGTCACCTGTTGTGAGATCCCCATTGGCTGTGGTTCTTTGTTTTCTGTGATTGGCAGATCGCTATGGTGGCTGGCACCTCAAAGAGAGAAACCCAAGGGGGTTCTGGGAGAAGGAGTCTTTAGTACGGGTAACCTTATTATCGCTGGCTTTTCTGTCTAATCAGAATCTGCTAAAGCGACTCCCTCCAGTCATCCTGACTGGAATTCTTCAAAATAAAGATGTTTCATCTCCCCGAATATACTTCAGTTATGTTATATTCTCATATCCAAGGTTAGATCATCAGTTGCCACAGAGTAGTTAATGCGAAAGCAACCAAACAGTCATATTTTATCATGACAGAATCATCTGGAGAAAAATTCAGCTTCCAGTTAATAAAAACTACAAATTACGCTAAAAGCTACACACTGACAGTAAATTGGCATAGAAGAAAAATTAAAACAGAAGATTAATTTAACCTTCAACCTTTATACATAAGGGCCCTAAGTCCTTCTGCACTTAAAATGCATATAGGCCAGGTAGGCTACTCTCTTTGGTCTAATGGAATGAAAACAGGGCCATCCAGCTAATTGGCAGATTAGAGTGCACTGGGGACTTGCTCTCTCTGCATCAGTCAACACAAACATGCAATGAAGCACCCAAGATCCCCTACGAGAGAGCTTAGACGTATTTGCCTCAATTATCTGGCTTTAATGTGTGTGTGTGTGGGGGGGGGGTATTAAAATACAGAATTAATTACATTACAACAGTTCTGGAAAGAGTTTATTCAGAGAGCGCCAAGTCGATTTGATTAATTTCGAATACGCTTGAAATGGTCAAATTATCGACTTGAAAAAGTGATTTCAGGTTGACAACGCCTAGTCATTAACCAAGATGAAAACTTGTAATGTCAACCCTATTATGGTAGATGGTATTATCTTTTTCTGCTTCTACCTGTGTGTGCCTAAACCTGTGTTTGAGCTTAAGGGTAATGCGAAGGAAATCAGATTTGCCATCTACTAATATGTTATCCTCAAACATCAAAACAGTAACTTTCCAATTTTGCCTACTGCACCTTTACGCAAACAAACCACTCGCTTATCTTTAACACTAAACCAAAGGCACATTGGAATAGCAGCTCTGGTTGTGTGAGAGTTTGAGGCAGGCAGGTGTAACCCTCCACCCCTCCGCCCTGGGTGCCCTCTCCTCCCCTGCCGCCTCTATTTTTATAGCCTATCGGGGCTCGGGCTTTGAAAGGAAACCTATCCAGGAAAATTGCTCGCATTTTTCCCCACCGAAGTGTTGATAGATGGACATTGACTGTCGCATTCCCTCTCCCCGCACAACAGGAGCCCTGCTTGGACCTTCCCACCACCCTGCCCCCTACTATCTCTCAAATATACCTCCGTTCAAAAATGTGTGCAGTTGGAGTCCTAGGCTATTGCTATGTCAGGAACCTCGCGACTTTCGGGACATTACATTCTGGTGTGCCGCAACTCATTAAGACAGCTTCTTCCTTTGGGGGCACGCGCTAGTAGCCTACTACACACAGCTCTCCACACGTTTTGTTCTTTCCCCGTGCTCGAGAAAAAGGGAGCGACCAGAAAATGTTGGTTTTACATTGATTTCATTGGCTTTCATTCTCTCTTTCCCCCAGCCCCTCTCTCCTTCTCTCTCTCTCTCTCTCTCTCTCTCTCTCTCTCGCTGTTCTCTAAACAGTGCCATTCATTTCTCCTTGTGCTGTTGTAATTGGCATTTAGCATGGTTGGGGCTATTGTAAACACGCCTGTGTGAGACTGTTAAAAGAGGCACCAGTCGTTCTCCCCGGGCTACGCTAGCTAACTCGCGAGGCAGGCCGGGCTGCGGCTATTGTGCCGGCGAAGCCTTTGTAGATTTGCAGTTGGGGCCCGTTTTAATCGCCTTCTCATGCTCCGCTGACTCGCTTTGCATATTTAATTGCCAGGTAAAATCATCTTGTCAACAATCCATTTAATTATTTGATTGTACAGTAACCATAAAGATCATATGGAGGGAGAGAGAGAGAGGGAGCAGCAGGCGGCAGAGAAAGAGAGGGGTCTGTTGCCA
Organism: Borostomias antarcticus; assembly: GCF_949987555.1. Taxonomy (NCBI): domain Eukaryota; kingdom Metazoa; phylum Chordata; class Actinopteri; order Stomiiformes; family Stomiidae; genus Borostomias; species Borostomias antarcticus. The sequence goes on from NC_140240.1 coordinate 23,860,759, forward strand.
GAATAGACATCAAAGCGGTGCCTTGATGTTGATGTTGAATGGGCATTAATGGTTTCTGAAAGCAAGAGATTGCACGGGGGGGGGGGGGGGGGGCGGCGTAGAAAGGGAGAAAATAAAAAAATAAACCCCCTTCTCTGACAATCCCGCCAGCAATCTTGGTAAATGCATAAACATTGGAACCCTGTGCCAGGAAGAGAGAGAGAGAAAGAGAGAGACTGGTCGTGGTGTTCATTCTTGTTTGGAGCAACAACAACCTTCGAGAGTTGAGCGCACTGAGGAGAGAAAGATAAAGAGCCAATCAGAAACGGTGTAACAGCATGAGGGACCAGGGGGCCACTGATTGAGTCTTTAGCTGGGACAATTAGACTAATACCTCTATTATAGCCTGGAATCCTCCATGACGCACTGGACCCCAGCCTCTCTGCGCTCGGGACTACATCTTTTTCTTTTACAAGGCGTGGTCCCTGTACACTGTCAGGGATATGGAATCACCTTTAGACTATAGTCTTGCGATACAAGACTTTCGAGATCTCCGCTTCTGAAACTCTGGAGAGATGTCCAATGAAAGTCGTTGCCTTAACAGCGCCAAAAACCAACGCTACCACTCAGAGCACTGCCTGCATCCCCGATAAGGTGAAGGACCCGCCCTTCCAGAAACCAGGAAGGACCGCCCTAAAGATGTTGGATTGGTTCTGCAATGCAGGTTTTTTTTCAATCTCTCATTGCTTCCAACCACTTTTAGCAACAAAACCTGGATATATGTCTTCAGACTCTAGTTGAGCACAGACTGACATTCTACCAATTCTACCTTTAGACCACTTCCAGGAGCATTCGGTCTCCTGTCCAGCATTTTATTTTAAACTTGAAAACAGGTGATTCAACAAGCCATTCAGATTTGCCTCCACTTTTGAGGTCAGAAGGGGACTCATTAGAAGTTGTCGTATAGAGGCATGCTAGAATGCTTAATCCAAGTGGTATTTTCAGCCAAAAAATATTCAAAGACCCCAGAGACCTATATTAACTTGTTGAAAAGGAACGTGATAGGGGACTTTTAAATCAGTATGAACTGGTGCTAGACAGCATCATTGTATCTTATCTTGCCATTGTGCTCTTGGTCTCAAACTAAATGTAGTTTCTTGTCCTATTTGATTGTGGTCTTTCTGTTTTTTAAACTTAAGCTACTGGCTGCCTAAATGTCCTCCGGGATCAATCTATTTTGTTTTCCTGTATTTTACACCAGTTTGCGTGTGAACGGTCTAGGCTGGGAGGGGGTAAGCGTGAGCTTACCTCTGAGACTCATCCAAAACCACATTCATCTTCCCCTCCCACTATCTCTTTCTTTATTGCACTATCATTCTCTCTCACACTGCTTATTTAGACTCCTCTGTTGCTTCCATCATTGTTTTTCACTCCTGATTGATCTTTTACTCTCTAGTCATTTTCTCATAGCGATGTGCTCAGTAACATTGGAAGGAGAGTTGGTAATATTGTCTGTGGCATGTTGTATTCAGTGTTCATAACAGTGGATGTCATCCTAAGATTTTAGGAACCAATGGAATATGTAGTCTAATCTGAGAAGTTGAAAAAGGCTTTTGACTATAGCCTAGGTTAGGTGCAAACTATGTAGGCCTACGGATTCATCACTTTTACTTTCAGATTTTCTTTACTTATTGCAATACAGAGAACAGAACTATTCATTTCTGCCAATGGGGAGATGTTGAGATGTTGACTATGGACGACACCAATCATCGCCATGTGGTAGGGTGGTCTCCCAAGCCACACAATACAAGCCTTGCATTTCGATTTCTCTTCGACCACAGCATCTTTAAAAAGACAATGTAATATCATGTGTACGGCCATGATTCTGGACAGCTCTGTCGGTTTTCTCAGATGTCTTTTGTTTGCCCTTTTTATTTTAGGAGTATCCATCTCTCATCTCGCCTTTCATGCTCCCCGTCTCTGTCTGTTTCAGCCAACTCCAAGACAGCAACGGATAGACGCTGCCTATTTTCACTAACTACCCCCTGTCGAGCGTCTGCTCCCTGGGCAAGATAGAGGAGCTCGAGGCCCAAAACCACCGTCAACAAGGGGAACAATTTGGCTGGCAAGCGCCATATTTACAGACGAGGTGAACCACAGCTGTATTTAGCAGTGTTCTCTGTCCAGCGAACGCCACAGAACAGCCAGTCTCTCAGATCCGGGGAAAGAGACGGAGATAGAACTATGGGACGGGTCCCAGCGGCGGTCTCCCCCGTCGACCGCCATTCGGCCCTCCGTCGTCCGAGCGGCGGAGCGCGCGACTTCAGAGCCGCCCCGGAATGATCCGATAACATGGGTTCTTGTGGCACGCGAGCCCGCTCCGCATTCCGCGCCAACCCGGAGGAATGCGATGTCACCAGAACAGCTTCGCCTGTGGCCTCAGTTGACTGGTGTGTGGGTATTCCTGCTCCTGCCCAACCTCTTTTCTTGGATTGGGTCGGAGATATCGGGAAGAATGGTGTAGAGAATACCAAAAATACCGTGTTCAAAGCCATGTGGTTTTTGTCCCCTCGAATGCCTGAATAAAACTCAACTTTTGAGGGCACACGTCCACACATGGCATGTTAATGTGTTAAGATATGGCAACCTTGAGTCTTGTTAACACTTTGGCCGCCGCTAACATTGCGGTCAGCCTGGTATTCTCACTGAAGAATAGGGATTTGGGGTCACAGGCTTAGAAACTAAACATACTCCTGTCATAAAGTTATATTGAAGACAGATGAGGCGTGTAATGTAACTACAGCTCAAAAACTGACCAGAACTCAACACCAGCACACACTGCTGTGGCCCTGGAGAACTGCTGCCACAAACCGGTGGAGCAGATACACTTGGGGACCCTTGACTGAGTGATGTAGGGACCAAAAGTCTCTATCGGCAGACAGACGTAGAAACAATATATTGCACGAATATCACAGTTGCACTGGATAACCAGAGAACAGAGTTAATTTTGATGACCGGCAACTGAACGCCGAAATCAAAGCAGAAACATCGGGCGTGGCGGCTATGGAGAACATTGAACTTCAAATCTTTTTAAAGAAGCACGGGACTTTTCTCCTGGCCTTTTTTTTCTTCTACAGACGGCCCAAAGCGCTGTAGAGCGCTCCAGAGCTGCGCCTCGCGCATACCTCCAGGCCCACAGCTCCATTCCCCAGACGACTGTGGGGGCTGTGGCGAGGCCACTCTGGGGTTTGGAGGCCTCCCCGGCACCGCAGGGATAAAACTAACCCGTGTCACGTGACCCCAAGCCGGTCACGTGACGCACCGCCAGCTCCCCTCTCTCTTTCATGAAACTGCCCTGCGGCTGAGGAGGTACCAGAACCTCTCTGGCCCAACCGCGCTCGGGTTTGTCTCGCGGCGGTCACCGCGGTGTCGTTGCAGTGCAATCATACTTTGGCACTTTAAAGGTGCATTCCCTAAATTAATCCATTTCTCAGTATGGTATTTTCATAACGAAAAGCAGTGTGTTACCTGGTAGATGAATTACAGTTATAGACGTGTGGATTACGCCGTTCTCCGTACCTAACCAGTGGAAGATTTGTTGTTTTATACGAAGGATTTCTCGATAGCCAAAGTGTGTCATAGGTATACCTATTTACTGTAGTGTCTTTTGGCGGCAGTACCGGCTGAGCGATGGATGCTCACTCATAAAGGGTAAAAACCCAGACAAGAGGAGAGACTGTAACTCAACTTTTCAACTTCTATGGATGTCCGAATGTTCTCCGAAATTCATGAGACGTTTCTCGGTGTGTTTGGGAACCTCACAACAGATCGGGCCTACAGCAACCTTGTCGAGAAGCAGATAAGGACACAACCCCTCTCCTTGATTTTTTATTGATTCTCACCATCTAAAAACACTTTGCGTCAAACGAGGCCTTGGTTGTTTATGCCTGGCTAAACGAGCCTCCTCAAACCACCTGGGCTGTGTATGTGTGGGAGTCCTCGGGCCGGACTGTTTCCCACCGTTGACACTCTCTCTCGCCCTGGCGAGGGCTTCAGGCTTTGTTTATCCCCATGCCCACGGAGCCCGGCACCTGTTAGGCATTGAGCTGTACACAACCCAGCTGCAAGCCATTTGAGCTTAACACCCAAGAAGATAACTGCCCTCGGAGCACGAACCATTACGCTAATGAAGAGAGGACCCAGCTTATCCAAGAGAGTGATGGGAAAGAGACTGAGGAGTGGCAGATACGGGGAGGCTCCACCAAACGGCAGGGCTGGAAGCGAGGACCGGTCGCGAAGGGAGGAGGGGAGGGGAGGATACCCAAGGACGCCAGAGATGGAAGACTAGAGGGGGAACTAAGATGGAGACCTCCTCGTAAATCTGTCTGTCGCCGCACTGAGGAGGGGAGGAGTGACCGCAAGACGAAACAACCGCCGTTCTCGACTGAGGGGGCCGTTGCTTTTAACTCGTTTGTGTTCTCGTGTCCCCACACCAACACACACACACACACACACACACACACACACACCACCGCTATAGCCGTAGTGCCCCAACATGCCCCCCCGCCCCCTGGCGCAGTAGAGCCAGGCATTGTGAGGAGAGTCGCCTGAACCCACAGCTCCTCTCTCTCTCTCTCACTCTATCTCTCTCACTCTATCTCTCTCTCCTGCCTCTCTGTCGCCATCTCCTCCCTTCCCTCCTCTGGTGTTCACACACAGGCAATTAAGTCTGTTTCCCAATGCTGTGATCCCCCCCCCACCCCCAATGTTCTTTGTTCCGTCTGAGTTTTTATGTTTTGTTTTCCTGTTCCTTTGCCTTTTTCATCTTCTTTTTTTGTCGCTCTTGCGGGTTTGTTTCTTGGGTGAGGGGGTCGAGGCTTGGGGGTGGAAGCGGAGAGGCAAAAAAATAAAAATAAAGAGCAAGGGGAAGAAGTTCATTTGGAGCTTTACGACCAACCACATGTGTTTCTGGGTCTTGGTATTTACATGTTTCTCATGGAAAAGAGGGTGGTGGTGGTTGCGGGGGGCGTGGGGTGTGTGGGGGTGGGTGGAGAAGAAAGACAGGCATATGGTTCTTGTTTGGAGGGTTAAAGACAGAGCTGGCCTGTTTGTTCTCCGTGATGAGCAGGGGGAATACATTCTCATAATTATCTTCAAATATAGCTCCTCCTCACAGGGAGTAATGGGGGGGCTTTTCGCTTGAATCCCGAGATGTAAACATATACAAACCAAAGAGGGAATACGGTCTCTTTTTGTACTGTGAGAAAACTCTTTTGGCTCCTCTCGGGTCAGTGACAAGAAGATTCCCTCGATTGGAGTCTTGAGTCATCTTGATGGAAAAGTGTAGTTGGGTGTTAACGATTTTGACTCGTGACTCATTTCACGAGTGAATCATTCCTACGCACCGTGATTCAGACAAGAGCCCCGCGGTCCTTCGTGCAGCCAAGAACTCCGAGGTGGGCTCTCGCCTGCTGTAACTGGTTTACCCGGGAAGCCTTGGGCACCTCACGTCTTGGCACTCGGCTCGCCATTATAAAGTGTTCATGAGAACCAGCACCATGTATAGAGCCCCCCCACCCCCAATCCCCCCGTGAGGTTGGCTGGTCCAGAGCCACAGATTTCTGGGCCAGTCCAAATGCCCTGTAGGGGTTAACATTCCATTCCCCTTTGCACACCTTTGGCTTAGAGTCGTCTCAGAAGTGGTTGCAGGGGCTGGTTCTTCTATATTTCAGGTGTTTCAAGCTGCCTTCAGCAGTTCACCGCAGGCCTCCTCTGTCATTAATAATTATCGAGCTATATTAAATAGATAGATAGTTCTGTATTGGTTTGCAGAATAAACTCCACAAGGCATTACATTACAGTTTGGTCATTCATACAACTAAACGCAAGTCAGTACACATTAAAAAGAAAAAGAGATAAGATGGATAGGACGGGGGCAGCTCCTGCTCAGACCAGCTGGACATCCCACTGTGACCGAGGAGCAGTGGTCAAAGCATGGGGTATAGGTGGTAGTGCATTACTTTACATTATTGAATGGCCTGTGGAACAAATGAAAACCTACTTCTGTTTGTTTTAAATGGGGGGGGCAATATCGCTGACCAGATGGTCACAGTTCAAAAGAGGAGGTGGGAGGGGGGGTTGACCACAATGTTGTTTAACTTATTCATTGTTTTGTCTCTATAGATGCATTCCATACTTGGCAGCATGATCCCCAGCAATTTGCTGGTCTTCATGCAGATTTCCGCTGTGGTAGGTTACAAATGTTTAAAATATGAAGACAGCGGGCCCAACAGTGGCGATTTGAAATTTTATAAAGGATTAAGAAAAACATATCAGTAAACAGTAGCCTAAATTGTCTGTCAGTAGGCCTACTTGAATGAAACTAGAACATGCATTTAACGGACAAATAGCTGATATAAATCAGAAGGAAGATGGAAAACTTGATCTGACAGCAGACCGGACACTTTTGAATCGCTGGTTGTTCTATCGGTTGTTGAGCTACATCCCAGGCACCCCCTGGTTTCCTGAGGAGAAGGGTTGCCTGTTAGCTGCTGAAATGGGACACTGGCAAACTTAACAGATCATTTATTCATCCGTTTCTCTGCTCTCTGTTTCCGTCCCCCATGTCGCACTCCCGTTTCAAAACATCTGAGGACCACAATGAGGTTGTGGACGAAAATCCCAACTGGGACTCGGAAAAAGCAAGCCATCGCAGCAGTTCCCTCAGAGAAAAATACCGTATCAGAGGGTTTCAGGCTTTGAAGGCTGGAGATAAAACTTCTTTTGGTCGCTTCCTGAACGACTTCAGCGGAGGAGTATTGCAGTGCGTGCGGCGTTTGGAACGAGAGGCTCCGCCTGAGGTCCGCGGCTGCGCTCGAGCGGAGGTGTTGTGCGGGGGAAACAGACGGTGCAGGTAGAGGAGGGAGGAGAGGAGAGGAGGAGAGGGGAAAGGGTCATTTGAGACGGAGGAGGGAGGCGAGCCAGAGAAAGAGTGAAGAGGGTGAGATAATCAGCGCGGCTTTCGCCGGGGTGTAGGCTGCTGTAAACAAACCCGCCGCTCATGCAAGCCTTTGATCTTGTGAACCGTGAAATCTTCCCCGGCGAAAACAGGAAAATTAGTCCTAACAGTTGGGGGGGGGGGGGTGGTGCACAGGCAATGGCTCATGGGAAAAACAATATTTAGTCTGGGATGGAGACTTTCAAGCTATTAATTGTGCTTTTTATTCAACTTAATTTGGCCCTGCTTAACCCTGGTTTTTCCTTAAAACGTTTAACCCCGAGGTGTTCCACGGGATTGGCTTCGGAGGCAAGTTTGTTCCCTCATGTAAAATGCCAGACTTGTAATCCCAGCCCTTTGTAGTTTAATTGTCTTTATTCAATGTCAGGTCCTTGCTGCAAAAGACCATTCAACTGGGGCATATTGAGCATAACGAGTCCTTCAATAACCAGACGATTAGCTCATTTTCACCACAGGAGAGGCGTATAATGATAGTTGGGGGAATCTGTTTGTTCTCCGGGCGCTGTTCTTTTCATGTGGGAACCCTATTGAGAGAACTGATTCTCATCAGAGGGCCAAATTCCCATTCCCAATTTTGTTGACATTCCAAGGGGGGGGGGGGGGGGGGGGTTGAGAGGATGAGGGTGGTGAGAGGGTGGGGTCAGGGTTAGTGGGGTTGGTTGAGAGAGAGCGAGAGGGAAAGAGAGAAAAGAAGAAATCGGATGCTTTGCCCGTGAGCTGCACTTTTAATCCCCCCTCCCCCCCATGCGCCCGTGTGCTCCCTGGTATGATGTGTGAGTTCGCTACAGAGGTGAGCAGACCACCCCCCGCCCCCCCCCCCCTGCAAAGCTTGTGCCTGAGAGCTATCCATTTGAACTTCAATGGGAGGCTGCCTTCTTGTGAGGACTTGAAACGGGCGTCTTTGAGAGCCTGTTAGAAGTGCCCGGGCATGCCTTCTTTACCTGGTGTGATGTGAAGTTTACTTTTGTTTGATGATTTGATACATAAGATACAAGCTGGTCGCCTGGGTTTGAGGAAGAGCGAGAGAGGGTAGGGAGGAATGAGAGGGAAGAACAAGGGAAGAGAAAAAGGAGGAGAGAGGACAGAGAGACGGCCACGATGGAAGGGTGTTGCTCGGCACTTCTCAGATCTCACTGAGGGGTTGAGCAAAGTGAGGAGAAAACCAAAACCAAAAATATGAAAGTCAGGCATGGAACTCTTTTCCATTTTTTCAGTATTCAATCCCCAACAACCCTTAACCCTCCCTCTTAAACAACAATTTGTAAATAGCTCTGCCCCAGCGAAAGTGCAGGGCAAGAGGTAATGTCTTCAGTGGCATGTGTTGGTTTATTAGGGCCCGATCACTGGCGGTGTGAGGCCCTATTGAAATTGTAAGGATTACTAGGGCTGCGAGCAGCAGTGAGCGGGCCCTCGCACCCCACACGTGTCGGGGTGTGGTGCTGTTACCGTAAAGGGTATGCTATTTCGGTGTCCAGTACTGAGAGAAACTTCCTGTCACCAGTAGGGGGCGCTCTAAGCATGACTCAATACCAATGCATAGATGTGTTCAGGACAGTACCTTGATGAAGCGTGAGAAATGTTGTGTAAATCGGACACAACTATGTAGTAGTTATGATGACTTCCTGCTTGACCTGTAGGCGGCGCTATAAGTATGACTCAATACTGACCTACAGATGTGTTCAGGATGCGACCTTCATCAAGCGTGAGCAGTTTGGTGTAAATCAGATAATGTATGTAGGAGTTATGAGGACTTCCTGTAAGCAGTAGGTGGCGCTATAAGTATGACTCAATGCTGATGCGCAGATGTGTTCAGGATGCGACCTTCATCAACCCTGAGCAATTTGGAGTAAATCGGATAACGTATGTAGGAGTTATGAGGACTTCCTTTTTCACCAGTAAGTGGCGCTGTAGGTATGACGCAATACTGACTTACAGATGTGTTCAAGATGCGACCTTCATCAAGCATGAACAATTTGGAGTAAATCGGATAACGTATGTAGGAGTTATGAGTACTTCCTGTTTCACCAGTAGGTGGCACTATAAGTATGATGCAATACTGACACATAGATGTGTTCAGGACAGAACCTTCATGAAGCGTGAGCAATATTGGACAAATTGGATAATGTATGGAGGAGTTGAGGACTTCCTGTTTTATGGGGAAATGTCAAAATTTGGCGAGGCGCCACGGCAAGGGTGTTTGGTGAAAACAAATTTTCTTGATAACTTTTGATCACAAAGGTCTTAAGTTGAAGCTGACCGAATATGAAGTTGATCGGATTAAGATGGAAAAAATGGTACATTAAGAGCAAAATGGCTGACTTCCTGTTGGATGTTGGGTATAGGTCAAAGAGACATTTTAGTGTGTCTTGATGAACTACATATGCCCACCGAATTTTGTTCGCCTACATCAAACTGAAAGGTGGGGCTCACCATTTTAAATTTTCCAGGGGGCGCTCTTGAGCCGTTTTGCCATGCCCATTTCCATGAAATATATTTTTTCACCGGGACTGACGTATCTGCAAAGTAATGCGTTTCATCGATGTTTAGGCCACCAAAAAGGCATTTGTTTGGGGAGAAGGTAGAAGGTAAACAGGAAGTCCTCAAGACTCTTACATACATGATTTGCACCAAATTGCTGACGCTTCATGAAGGTCGCATTCTGAACACATCTATGCGTCGGTATTGCGTCACACTTACAGCGCCACCTACTGGTGAAACAGGAAGTACTCATAACTCCTACATACGTTATCCGATTTACTCCAAATTGCTCATGCTTGATGAAGGTCGCATCTTGAACACATCTGTAAGTCAGTATTGCGTCATACCTACAGCACCACCTACTGCTTACAGGAAGTCCTCATAACTCCATATATTATCCGATTTACACCAAACTGCTCACACTTGATGAAGGTTACATCCTGAACACATCAATGCGTCGGTATTGAGTCACGCACACAGCACCACCTACTGGTGACAGGAAGTTTCTCTCAGTACTGGACACCGAAATAGCACACCCTTTAACGGTGCTGCACCCCGACACACGTGGGGTGCGAGGGCCCACTCACTGCTGCTTGCAGCCCTAGTTTATTGGTTGGTTTGTTATCAGGATTATGCAAAAACTACCAAACCAATTTTCATGAAACTTGGAGGGTGTGGTATGGTCCAACTTAGAACCCATTACATTTTGGAGCAGATCCGACCCGAGGAGGGCGCCACTGAGCCGCTTAAACATGGCCATCCATTCGCCTCCTTTCACTTTTTTGAAAAATTCCCATTCTTTGCACACATGTTCAGCATCCAGAGAAGACAGAGGCATGTTTCCAAATAAACCAAATGTAATTTATTTGGTAGAGCTGGAAGGATCTGTGAAAGAAAGAGGTTATGGTGGGTCTGCAATAAAGCTATAGATGGATGCCAATTATAGAAAATATACTATTTATTACAATACCAAACATATAAATTCTATTGTGGCTACTTCCAGCTATCGTTTACATGTGGGGACTTGATAATAGTGGAGCATTAATAAAGTAGTGCACACTACCATTGGCGAGGGCCACTGGAATCAAGGGCAGATTAGGAGGGCAGAGTCCGGGGGAGGTGCAAAACTCACTAGTGGACACAGCAAACTTACTTTAACCACAGCAACTCTACACTTAGGGTGTTCATCATGCAGTGGGGTGTTCATCATGCAGTGAGGAGAGTGAGGGACTGGACTAACCCGTAATCAGCTGGCACTCAACTCCCCTGCAGAGTGTCACTAATAAAAAGAGCTCCTAAAACAGAAATTATGCCAGTTGGTTTACACAGGATAAGCTACATAACACCTAGTTGTCATAAAAGATTAACAGGCAAAACAGCAGCATGTCCAAATGAACCTATAAAGAAACAAGATTAATAGGGTTTCATGTTGACCATAAGTTGAAAATTACCTCAGGTGTTTAAAGCACAGTACTTGCCAAATACAATTGTCTTGACAATTGTCTTGTCTTGAGCCAACAAACAGTTGTACCTCACTGAGGGAGGTCAGTTACAACCTAAACAGGCAGGAAGGCCACCATCAACATGCTGTAATGACAATAAATGAGAATTACAAATACAATACACACCAAACACTGTAGCATGACCCTAAGCCATCACCAAACAGTCATACCTTACCACAGGAGGTCTGCTACTAACCAGAAAGGAGAATGGCCACCATCAGCAAGAGGCTACAGAGAGAATATATACAATAAAGGAGTTAAAACACAAACACACTAAAATGCAACACACTGTGGCATGAACTGCTAACTGTAGTTGTCTACATACCAGAAAATACAACAAAACGCAGCCAGGAAGAACAAAGGCTCAACATGCCGAAAGGGCATGCTACAGTTACCAAACTAATTCCCATTTGTAGCGGCTGTCTAATTAACTGATTGGTGTGGTGATTGACGCTGCCATATATGGACTTCCCACTACCATATATGGAGCTCAATGAGGGTGTAGTGGAGGCAGTGGCCCAGTCCCAATATCCTCCCTAAACCCTCAAGCCCTGAACCCTCACAGACTTATTGACATCACCTGGTAAAGTGGTTGAGTGTGAGAGGCTGAAAGGGCTCAAAATGGTTTTTTAAAAAGGAATGGGACAGCACTTGGGACAAATGGGACAAAACATATTTATTCCTATCGTGGGTTTGGGACTTTTTATTTTACGTTTCAATGTTACATTTAAATTTTATGCTATGTTTTTCGGTTTAGCCGACATGTTAATTAATTTGGGGCTGAGTCAAAATTCTCCTTTACATTATCACAACCTTCGGTGTTACCCTCAAAACGTTTCTGTTCCAACTTGTTGTAATCATTTTATTTCATGGTTAGGAGCTCACTACATTACTGCCTGTGATTACTTGCGCCACTGTTCACTGCTGTCTGTGTGTGTGTGGGTATGTGGCTGGATGGGCATTTAGTTCACACCATAGCTCAAAAACAAATAACCCTCTGAGGTTCATACTTGGTACATATGTTCCGCCCAAGGTACCCTGGACCTGATTAGATTTTGGAGCGGATCTGAATTACAGGGCAGATCTACAAATTATTTTTCTTTTGTTATAAAAGCATAGGAGTTATACTTCCGACCCACCACTAGAGGGCAGCACGACTACCTCTCTACATTGCATGCAATTGCATCCAAAATATAACTCTTCATACTCGTATTTCTGTCCATTAGAACAATTTTTTTTCCAGAGGATATTTTAGAAGATTGATCGAGAGATCGAAGATTGATTGAGCTTTGTGTTCATATGTGTGAGATTTATTAAATTTTGGAGACTCCCGTGACCACCCTAAGCAGCACTCAACAAGGAAGTGATTTGGCATGACAGCATTAATTTGCAGGTGTTTAGGATCAATCGTTATGGAAAAAAAAAAATAGTTAACACAAGGTTGATTGATCTAGGAAAGCAGTCTTGTGTTAGTTTTTGTTTATGTATGATATTGATTAACTTTCGCGATTGCTCTCGAGTAGTGCGAGGAAGGGAACTCCTCTAGCCAGCATTAAACAGGAAACCCCCTCTATATGACATCACAGCATTGCTATGATGAACAACAAGATTTAGGGGAATTCTATTTTGCAGTGCGCAGTGAAAAAATGAGTGGAGGGGGAACTACAGTATTAACGCCATCTCTGAGGCAACAATTTCACATTTTCTCTGTAGCTCAAAACGTCCTCTAAACGGTTTTCAAATTTAACGGCGTTATGTCGGTTTTAAATTGAGTTGCTAAGTTTGACGATAGCACTGCATTTTGGAATCCTCTGAGAGGGACTGTATTAACACCATTGAATGTACTGTAACGGTTACATGTCTTTTCTTACAGCTAAATATGCACTTAAAAGCTGAAAACATGTATGTAGACTCTATGATACGTAATTGTAGGAGAGTCGGTTACTTTTCCATTGCAGTTTAAAATGTCTCTTGTACAAGGCATAAATCAGTCTTGTCGCAGCGTAGCTTAGTATTAATACATCCCCTCTCAAGAGTTGGCGTTAAAGGAGTAGTAAAGGGAAAATGCATGTTTAGCCCTGTTTTAAGGTTACTTATGATCAGTGTTGGGCAGTAACGCGTTACTAGTAACGCGCTACAGTAATAATATTACTTTTTCCAGTAACGAGGGGTGTAGCGAGTTACTAATCACATTTCTGTAATAATATTACAGTTACTTGCCCCCAGAAAGCTCGCTACTGCATTACTTTTGTCATAGGCCTGCTCTGTTTATTTATTTTCGTTTTACAAAGGGTGAAATAAAGTTTTGATTTCAGATTGAAGAACGTTCCGCTCATATCACGTCCCGTCACATTACCAGGCAAGCACGTAGCTATTTGAACATGATGACGTTAACATTCCATGGCTGGAAATACGCACACTATTTCGATTTCCTGGAACTGAAAGACAACAAGAATGTTGTCAAGTGTAAACTGTGTGTAAGTTCTACTAAGACTCTTTCTTGTGCCAGAAACACCACCTCAAATCTCCTGAAACATTTGCTACGCCAACACAGCAACATGAAGTTGGTGGAAAGAGAACCGGACCGTGATGAGCACGCTGCAAAAGGTAGTCAATATGGAAAGTAATATATTACATAAGTAAATAGTTACTTTTGGCTGGGAGTAATAAGTAAAGTAACGATATTACTTTTAAAAAGGGTAATGAGTAATAAGTAATATATTACATTTTTTGAGTAACGAGCCCAACACTGCTTATGATCATATACAATGGTTCAGATCAAAACATTGACAAAACTAGCACTTTTGAGAAAGTCTGATAATTGCTCTACCACCGTTTAGGTCATACAATGGATGTGGGTGGGCACCTTGAAAAATCATTCAAAAACATGTTAAACTCGATATCAAAGACAAGAAGCTCACCGAGGGGGTAATTGGTGTCCGTTGGTGTTCTGACATCAAATTCGCCGCAAAGTATGAATCCTGTAGGGTTTTATTGATCATTTTATGAAATCCATTGACTTGTATTGAAGCGACCGTTGTAGATGTGTAGATCAATCCGCAGAGGGGATTCAGGAAGCGGAACTACTTACGGTAGCTATTGTTATTATGTTGCTAGGCTACCTAGTTTGCGGAAGTTTACACACGTATGTGCTGCGACTAAATAGTTCTATGCTAATATTTAAAAAAGCCTTTCCAGATTAACTACAATCTTACTTTATGGCGAATTATATGTCAAAACGCCAACTAACACCTCGGTGAGTTTCTTGTCTTTGAAATCGAGAGTTTAACATGTTTTTTTGAATGATTTTTCAAGGTGGCCACCCACATCTATTGTATGACCAAAACGGTGGTAGAGCAATTATCAGACTTTCTCAAAAGTGCTAGTTTTGTCAACGTTTTGATCTGAACCATTGTATATGATCATAAGCAACCTTAAAACAGGGCTAAACATGCATTTTCCCTTTACTACTCCTTTAATAGATCCCCCTAGCAAATAAAGTCAAATCAAGTTGACCTGGTACCATGCTATGGAAAGACGTCATACTGTATAAGGTTCAAGTTGGCACCTCGCCCGAATGCAGTCTGGTTCTTGTTTGTGATGGATCCAAAGGTATTTAGGCTACTCAAGAATGACAACACATATTTCTGCACCTAACAACTCTTTCCATATTCATGTAGGAAATCTCAATTCAATGAACACTGCACCGAGATGGATGATTAATGTAATGCAGCTTTTAACTGGGGAATCATATGATTTATGGCAACAGAAATCTATGTCATTTAGAACCATAGCCTACATATTTTCAAACAAATCAAATTATACAAACCCATACGGTTGGTTAACCTATACATCAAAATAGGGAAACCAAAATAATTATAAGGCTACTTGTGCCGATAAGCAAGTCCCCTGAAAACATGAAAGCATATTTTGTTTTGTAACGTGAACGTTAGGGCTGGTTGATCTGTCAGTGCTTTTTGGGTTCTGCCAATGTACTATTACTCACCAGAACTCACAAGTGTATCTCCTTTCTAAAACAAGTGACTAAGAGCATAATCTAGTGCTGAAGGCAAAGTGCAAGAATTGCTATCTAAAATACAATAGCTTAAGAGGGAGGATCGTTGTAGTACTACGAAAGATGGGCAGCGACTCTGCTGTCCTGACGTCAGTGGGCAGTTCATTCCACCACTGCGGGGTCAGGACAGAGAAGAACCATGACCGTGTCGATGGACCACAGGGGCCTCGGAGTGACGGGGCAACCAGTCGCCCTGAGGTAGCAGAGCGTAGTGGTCGGGAGGGGATGTAGGGTTTGACCATGGCCTGGAGGTAGGAGGGGGCTGTTCCTTTCATTGTCCTGTAGGCTAGTGCCAGAGTTTTAAACTGGATGTGAGCCGCTACAGGGAGCCAGTGTTTGGGAACGGAGAAGGGAAGTTGCGTGAGAGAACATATTGGCATGCATTGGACGCTACTGAACTTTGTATATATAAGTCTGTTTGAACTAACGTGGGAACTCTCATTATTTTGGCCTCTCTACACAAAAAAACCTTTTTTAGCGCAAAGTTGAAGAGACAACGCAGAGAAATATAGATGGTCAACTCGCAAAAAATATCACTTGCATTCCACATTACTGTTGATGCTGAACCGCCTTTTAAGTTCCCTTTAAAGCTGTCCAGGCTTAAAGATGTTAAAATTTGTGTCTTGAAGATGTTAAAATTTGTCTTTAAAAAAGGCCTTAACATTAAACAGGGAATGAAGCCTGAAATGTCGACACTTCAGTGTTTTCAGAAAAAGAAAAAACAACTATATGAGATATACTGGTGACTTTGGTGTCACATCAAAAGCCTTGACTTTAAGAAAGAGGGCAAATACAGTAGCGATAGGAAGATTTCTACCGGTCTTCCTGACCCGACTGTGGCTTCTTAAGCGACTGATCCTGAAAGAGTAGTCTCACGTCGGGGGGGAGGGGACAGAGGGTCGAGAGGGGCAGGTTTGAGGTGCAACCCCGAGGTCATCTTTGGGCCTCCCTTCCCTCTCTCTGCCTCGGCTGCTTTCTTCTCTCGTTATGGCGCAGGAGGAGAAAAAAAAAGATTGCCGCCTTTGAACTCTACAGTAGCTATAGGAACGGCTGGAGTTTCTCCTCTCCGGCAGGCGGGCTGTCAGTGTCTGGCTGGGCTGTCTCGGCGGGTTGGAAGTCATTAGACGCCAACACACACAGGACACACGTTGACACATTCGCTGACACAGGCTATATAAACAAGACCTGGTGGAAGTGTGGGTTTTTTAAGGTGGGGGGGAGGGGAGGGGGGGTCATTTTAATTGGTGTGGCCTACGAACTCACCGCCAGGGACCAGATGGGATTATAAAGCAGAGGAAAGTCTCCAAAAGTAAAACTCTAAACTTTTGAGATATTCTGATGTCCTGACAACCCCGCTGATGGAGAACTGGATTTCTGTTGTGTATGATTAGTGAGAACACATCACACTTGATTGCTCTAAATAGCTCTCAACTACAGGTCAACTATAGAAGCTGGGTGTCTTCATGGTACTTTATCTACTGCGGTTGCCGACAAGAAAAGATTAAAGTTATTATATGGCCCGAATATGAATAACTTCATTTTGCAGAGTCATTTATCAGGAAGGCTTTGACTTCCTCAGTCCTACACTTCCACCTTTCTCTTTCCCAAATTTCTTTTGTAAAGACTTTAATTTTCCGGTCTCCAGAAACTTCAAAGGCCATTGGATCAACCTCTCTCGCTGAGATGTCCTCCTTTCTTTCATCTCAACGGCCCCCTTCAATAAATATGCGCAATCGCCCCTCTTTTCAAACAGATTGGTCTGCAATGTATTTATTTCAAATGAATATTATCAGCTGGCCTGGCGAGAAAAAGGTTGTTATGCTAATCAGGTGGAATCGCAGGCATTTCTATATAATACCTACTTACTGGCCTCTCTTTATCCACGATTTGTCTCACAGTCTTAGGAAATGAGCTCTGCACCCCTCGTAATTTCATAGGAACCCTCACCCCCCCTTCACTTTGATCCCAGACTGTGTTTTTGAATCTAGCCTGTTGTGTATTGCAACATCAATGGAGACACCGTCGCCAGCGCATCGCTTTCATTATTTTTTCTACCAAGATGAAACGAAACAACAGAGGGGGGGGGTAGGAGGAGGTGGGGGGAGGGGGCAAGGAGCTGATGGAGGGACGGGGGAGGAGACAAGGGTGAGAGGAGATGATGGAGGGAGGGGGAGACAAGGGAAGGGAGGAGGTGATGGAGGGATGGGAGGAGGTGATGATGGAGGGAGGTGATGGGAAGAGGTGATGGAGGGAGGGGGAGACAAAGGGGGAGGAGGTGATGGGGGAGGGGGGCTAGGAGGAGGCGATGGCGGGAGGGAGGGGGATGGGAGGAGGTGATGAGGGGAGTAGGTGATGGGAGGAGGTGATGAGGGAAGTAGGTGATGGGAGGAGGTGATGGAGGGAGGGGGAGACATCGGGGGAGGAGGTGATGGAGGGAGGGAGGGGGCTAGGAGGTGATGGCGGGAGGGGGATGGGAGGAGGTGATGAGGGAGGGATAGGGGAGGAGGTGATGAGGGAGGGAGGGACAAGGATGGGAGGAGATGATGGCGGGAGAGAGGGGGATGGGAGGAGGTGATGAGAGGAGGTGATGAGGGAGGGACAAGGATGGGAGGAGGTGATGGGGGATGGGAGGAGGTGACGAGGGAGGGGTGCGGGTTGATGAGAGGGGCAGGAGGGAGGGGGGAGGGATGAGAGGGGCAGGAGGGAGGGATGAGAGGGGCAGGAGGGAGGAGGGAGGGATGAGAGGGGCAGGAGGGAGGAGGGAGGGATGAGAGGGAACAGGAGGGAGGAGGGAGGGATAAGAGGGGGAGGAGGGAGGGATGAGAGGGAACAGGAGGGGCGGACGATTCTCGGGCCACACCCGCCCTCCTCAGAAACGAGGCAGCGCGTCTCTCATACGCATGGAGTCATGTCTTTATCAGATTTTGTGTCCTGCTTATTGGAATTGCTGACCTCCCTGCCAACCCCCCCCCCCCCCCCACTCCTCCCACTCGACCCACCAACCCCCCCTCCCCATTTCTCTATAGCGTTCTTTCTTTTCCACTGGTTCCTTATCTTTGGGAGTTGTGCTGTGGTCACACAGACAGGGCTGTCTGTGTCTGGGGTCTCTTTCATATCAGCCAGGATGAGATGAGACGCCCGTTCCTCAGGGCCCCTCAGAGACTCTGCTCACCCAGCCCCATGACTGGTTGGACTACTGTTTTTACCCTGGGTTAAGACTGCGTGATTCGTCACTGTAGAGTGGCTGTAGAGTGGCGTTTTCTCTGCTAACAACTATCTAACAACTATTTAAAAACAACGAATAGATGTTTTTTTTCCTATATGAAACCAAACTGTTTACTAAAGCGTGTATGAATGTGCTACTGTATATGCCATTTGCTTTTGCATGCCACTTGTGCGGTTATGGGTTCAGCATTCCACTTGCGGGGTTTCCGGTGTAGGTGTAACACACAAGTGTTTAGGATAAGGTTTGGCATTACACTCGATGTGTTTAGGGTTGGTGCGAGGGCTAGTGTTAGATTCTCACTCTAGTCTCGAATAGCCAGACCTCATCTCCACACTTCGTTTACGCTGTGCCAGCGCTGGAGAAAGGTCTGTCTGGACTCATTACCATTCAGGGACAAGGAGGAAAAAACGCTGTATTTCTTTAAACCGATCACAGTCGTCTTCTACAGTTGTTAGGTTGTCGTTGCTGTTTCACGTAGTCTGGATTGAATCGGATTGGGCCGACAACATATTCTGTTGCCACTAACAGGACAGTAAAAATGAATGACAAGTCTTATCCACGAAACCTACATCCGTTGAGTAAGACTAGGCTCCGACAGAAAGGTCAGCAAAGAGAAGGGGTTACACTTTGCTGGAATCGAAATTCAGGGCCGTTTGTTTAAAAGTAGAGTACTTTTTTTCTATCACTTCCTCTATGCTCTGTAGTTGGATGATGCGGACGGGCGGATGGTTTTCACTGCTGGACCACTGTACGTTTGGTGCAGCGTGCGGATGTCAGCCTAGAATTCTACCAGCGGCATCCGCTACCGATACCTCGGCCGCCGGACTGAAAGCTCCGCTCAGAGGATACAGAACTGTCGGAGGACCATTGCTGATATTCATTGTATTTGACTATAACAGCGGGGTCTTTGATTCCCAGGCACAAAGCCCACGTTTGCTCATTACACGCTTTCCACCGAAGGCTGGTGATGAGGCTCACCTTCACCCCTCGTCCACCCCTGTCCGCCCCTAGTGTGGCCCCCCACGGGTTCTGTTAGTGGGGAGTGGGGATGAAGGCATCCCACCAAGGTATAATGAGTTGGGGGGCAGTGGGGGGGGGTCCTTTGATTCTCCTAAAGCTTTCATCTTCAGTCAAGGCCTCCACTGATAGACTGACTGCACCCTCTCCCTCTTTCTCTCTCTTTCTCTCTCCCTCGCTCTCTTCTTCCCCTTTGTCTTCTCCCTTGATGTCTAATGGTACAGGAGAGAGAGAGAGAGAGAGAGAGAGAGAGAGAGAGGAGACAGAGTCTCGAATATGGCCCCCGTTTGGTAGAAGTTATCATTTTCACATCTCATCGAGTTCCCTCTCCTCATGACCATGGTTCAATAATTGGCGTACGTTCTCGCAACCACAGGAACCAATTTGGTCTGTTATGAACACGCCCTGGTAAGTTAGAGTCCCACTTTCGCCTGTGTATGAACTCAAAACGCGCCGCGACTTTTGGGGGTTTTGGGTTTTGTACCAACTCTCTTCAGAGACTACAAAGGGTTTTTGTGTGTGTGTGTGGGGGGGGTGTTTAAAGTTTTTTTATTTTTTTTTATTTTTAAAGCACAGCAGGCCACATTGAGGCGAAAAAGATTGGGATATTTGGTGAAAAAGAGGCAAACATGAAAGGAAAAGCAAGAAAGAGCGTTTGTTCTTTTTTTGGGCTCGCGCCCTCGGTCTTGTGTTCTAATCTTCTATTGTTTCAGAACTAAAGAGAGAGAGACGAAGGAGTCGCAGATCAAAACAAATGACTATCAGGCTATCAAACGAGTGCCACCCCGCTCTGATTCTGAACGCCGACTGCGGGAGAGAGCGAGAGAGAGAGGAGAGAGAGAAGAAAGAGGAGACAGAAGACAACGAGGGAGAAGAAAGAGACAGAGAGAGCAGAAAGAGACAGAGAGAGGAGAAAGGAAACAGAAAAGAAAGAGAGAGAAGAGAGAGGGGAAGAGAAGAAAGAGGGAAAGAAAGAAAGAAAGAAAGAAAGAAAGAAAGAAAGAAAGAAAGAAAGAAAGAAAGAAAGAAAGAAAGAAAGAGCGAGGAAGGGAGGAAGGAAGAGTCAGAGTCAGACGGTCGCACATTGTTTCCAGACGCTTTTATGCGGGAACCTAAAATTCGCCAAAAAAATAAAACGACTCATGGAAGAAGAAGAATGTGGAAGAAAAGAGAAGAGGGGCGGTGGGGGGGGGGGGGGGGGGGGGGGCAGTGAAAAACGACAAGCGCATCCTTTCCGCATTTGGCGCGGTAACGTTTGTTTCATTAGCCTTCTGGACGATAACCTATATTAAGCTTGATCTGAAATTACACCCACATGGACAGTGGGCCCTTCTCAAGCCTTAAAGCCCGGTGCTTTCCTGTTTCTGCTGTGTCAATGCAGGTTGCAGTGTGAAGATAAAGCACTTCTGAGGGATGTTAAAGACTTGAAAGTCCCAGGCACATATTTGATGTTGTTCTTTGGCTCCTTGGCTAAATTAGCATAGCTGATCTGTTTCAAAGTGCCCCCCCTACTGATGGACCTAATCTTCCGCCGTGGTGTGTTTGCTCAAAGTCACGAGCGATAGAAGTCGCCTACGTTGTGCACGCCGGTCACACATGAAAGTAAACGATAACCGGATTAGCGATGATGACTTGGGTTTGTTCTCTCTCCTCCACTCCCTTCCCTTTCTTCCTCTTCATCTTCAGAGTCATCTTCATATTTTTTTCCCTTGCCCTCTTCCTCCTCCTCCTCTTCCTCCCCCTCCTCTTCCTCCTCCTCTTCCTCCTCCTCCTCCTCTTCCTCCTCATCTTCCTCCTCCTTCTCTTCCTCCTCCTCATCTTCCTCCTCCTCATTCACCTCCTCCTCACATCTAGGTTTCTGTCATAGTACACAGTCACTTCCATATTTGTCTTTAAAGCCGAGAGGTGCAACGAATGAAGCCTAGAGACGAATAACCATATAGTTACGTTTGGATTTTTGAGGGAGCACTTGATCAGTAAAAGCACAGACCATCCTAATAATGTTTTTAGTGAATGATATTCTCCATTTTACATTACATTACAGTAATTTAGCTGACACTTTTATCCAAAGCGACTTTCAATAATTGCATTTGACGTAGGAAAAGTCAGTGTACTACTACTCACCAGAACTCACAAGTGCATCTCCTTTCTAAAACAAGTGACTAAGAACATAATCTAGTGCTGAAGGCAGTGCAAGAATAGCAAACGAAAATTACAACACAATACACATCACTTGCAAATACACATCTTCTATGTAGTGCTAATGCATTTAACCCTCTTTTAATGTGAAAGTCAGAAGACGCTGATGTTAAAATACAGTAACACACCTATGAATGTAAATGTGACTTATATCATGGTTATTCATCTATAGCCTGGTATGACCATCCTACGGAAGAGCATTAGGGCCAACAACTGAGTTTATAATTTTTTTAAGCCTCTGAGTTTTAAGTCAGAATTTCTGAGATTAAAGTCAGAATTTCAGAAAAAAAAACTCTGAATATCTGACTTTAAAGTCAGAATTTCTGAGAAAAAAAGTCAGAAATAACTAGTAACTATTAAAGTCAGAATTTCTGAGAAAAAAGTCAGAAATAACTTCTGAGAAAAATGTCAGAATTTCTGACTTTAAACTCAGAATCTTAAAAAAAAAAAAACTCCGCTGTTGGCCCTAATGCTCTTCCGTACCATCCCGATCTAGCGAGCTCACTGCTTCGCTCTGCAATATCGGTCTGGCCTTCGCCCCATAGAGAGCGATTATGTGGGCGGGGGTACTTGCCTTGCCTTGACAGACAATGGCAATCATCGTTCAGCAAACTTTTGCCAAATCCAGTCGGAAGAACAGCAAAAACATATTTTCCACTGAGAAACTCCGCTAGTGCATACTGTTATTCTTGTTTAAGTGTTGTGTCTATTTCTGCAATAACTGCACTTATAGCTGCGTTTATTCTTCTAATGTTAACGTTACCACTCGTTGCTTCGGGAGCCGCCATGTTTGTTTAGCGAGCGGCAGGGACACGACCGAATCAGGGGCTGCTTTCACTGTGGGGCAGGACAGCAGTTAAAACGCAGTCCCTGATTGGCTCGGTATGGTCTGGATTTTGGCATAATCACTCTGGAGGAGGCGAAGACCAGACCGTTCTGCGTTAGTGAAACAGAATGTGAGCTCGCGAGAACGGGATGGTCGTACCAGGTTAATTCATCTAGGCCTCAATATTAGCCTACCTCAGTTCTCTCGCTTTTTATTTCAAATCACTGCAATACACGACACGCACAGTATTAAGGTCAACTACTCATTCTCATCTCTCTTTCTTTCTCTCTCTCTCTTTCTCTCCCTCTGTCTCTCTTTCTCTCCCTCTCTCTCCCTCTCTTTGACTTTCTCTCTCTCCCTCTCTCTCTGTGTCTTTCTGTCTCTCTCTCCCATACACTTTTCTCTCGTCCCCTGTTCATCGCCCTTGTGGAAAATGAAGTCGTGAGCCGCGACGCCACCAGACGCCCGCCCGCCCGCTGCAGGGTGCCACGCCAGACGGGTAGCCGGCTGCGAGTCGAAACCGCGGGGGCGCGTTGTCGGCCCCTCCGCCTCATCACCGCAACAGCAAGGCACACATCAAAACAAGAGGGGGTAACGGCCCCGTTGTGATCTATTATTTAGTCTGCTTCTCGTATTTGATCACTAGTGCTTACCATACTGATGATCATGCATATTAGCCTTCCCAGAGCCACAAGTCACTAACCCTGCGTGTTTTACGGTTCTGGAACATTTCCTCCCCCCCACCACCACAGATGCTAATGCTAACGCTAATGTAATGTTATTAGTAGGGTGGATTCCCCTGGTTTCCCATGCGATAGGCCCAGTTCTTCTGAGGTAATTTGATATCGTTGGAGCTGCAATCTTTCGGTGGGTTCGATCAATAGCTGACGAGTGCATGTAAGATGACAGTGCTTAAGCCGCCTTGGCGCTCTCCTGTCTGCGCGAGTAAGGTCGCGCCACCCGGCGCGTTTGTGCGACGAGGCACTTTGTGTTCAGCCGGGACTCTGAGCGCAGGGCCTCGCCCGCTACTCTGTCGTGCTGCACACACTGTAACAGTATTTTACTAAGGTGTCGGCGGGAATTGAACCCACAGCCGGCGTGAGGAGTACCGAGACTGGAACCGGAGGGTCAGAGGGAGAAACGCGGTGACCACGGCCCAGGGGCCAGGAAATGAGGGGAGGATAGCCGAGGGTGTTGAAAGGATAGGATCCCTGCATTTCTTTTTCTCTGAAGCTGACCCCCTCTGTCCTCCTCTTCTCTATCTTCCTCCCTCTCTCACTTCCCTCACTTCCCTCCCTTAGCATTAACATCACGCTAGAGGCTTCCAGTCTTCCTGGCCCCTCCCCCCCCCCACACACACACACACAAAATGGGAGAAGTCCAGGTACTTCATTAGATGAACCGTCTCAGGGAGAGGCCGAGGACACAACGACCACGGCTAATCCCGCTTCGGTCTCGAACTCCGACCCCCGCTCTCTTTGACCTTAGCCACTCGGCCGTGCAATATTGTTCGCCGGGAGAGAGAGAGAGAGAGAGAGAGAGAGAGGGAAGGAGAGGGAGGGAGAGAGAAAGAGAGAGAGTTGGTAATTAGCAGAGGACCTCTTTATGAATAGAATTAGCATCATTAGCATCATCTTTGTCCCCTCTGCAGGACTACAGGCCTAATTACGGCGCCGTGTTGCAGGGGAGGGAAGGACGGACGTCGGCCTTCTGCCGCCCTGGCCCGGCCAAACACACCGAGGCCGGAGAAGAAAGGGAGAAACTCCGAAGCGCTAATTGAAGACTGGCTGCAGATGGGTGCAGTTCATTTTCCACCAACAGGTCACGGCGTGACCCCAAACACACCCCTTTGTCTGTGTGTGTGTGTGAGAGAGAGAGTGTGCCCGGTGTTTTTGGGCAGGGGGGCGGGTGGGGGGGGGGGGGGGGTTATGGGTATAAGAGGGGGCGCCGGAGCTGCTGATTAAAAATGCTAATATTGTGCCCCTATTGTGCTTTGATGTCAGGCTGACAATGGTGGTGGTATGTGTGTGCGTGCGTGTGTGTGTGTGTGTTTGTGTGTGTGTGCGAGACGATGTAATCCTTTATTTGTCGCCCGCACGGCGACGACCAGCTGAGCGACGTGACAGCGAGAATCAATCATGTCATAGGCGAGCGCCATGGGCCCACTGTCAAACTATGCCTCCCTCCACCTCCTGCGTAGCCAGGCCTGTGCAACTTTAATTAGCCCCCACCCCATCTTACCCCCCACTGTCCACCTGGAATGAACAGCCAGGAAGATGAAGAATAAAATATCTCCAGCATGATAAGTGTAGACGCCACACAAAATACAGAGGTACAGCGCGGGAGTACATGCAATAGGCCAACAAATGACTCTGATGATTATGCCTATGCTAACAAACTGTGCACACACACGCACGCTAGCTAACGCAAACACAGTTGTCAGAGGGCCAACAAAACATGACTGTTCATACGGTACCTATTCTGAGTACCCAGAAGCTCTCACTACACGGCGAGAACGTCCGGGAGCAAACTATGATATTTGTGGACACCAATGAGAATCCGATGGGATTTTCAACCGGACGCTGATTGGCCCGCGCAGATAGTGGACTGTGCAGAGTGGCAGATTCGGCCTCTGATTGGTCACTGGCCGCAGATTTCCACTGTTGAAATATTGCTAATGAGTCCTGCACTCGTGCGACTTACTTGGACTTTCTTCCACGTTAACTCTCACTTCACTGTGGGTTTTTATTACACAAACGGCAAAGTGTATTACCTAAATTAGTTTTTCATTTAGTCCCGACTCCCGACTATACACTCCTGATGAAATAATGTTCAAATTCAGCTGGATTTCAAAGGTGGACTATTGCGCTGGCTCCGCCCCTCTGCCCATGTTTTATGACGCTTGACTCCGGACTACAGTACCTACAGTATCGTCAGATATAGTACAGCTACTGAACATGGAAGGTAACTGTTTTTTTTTTGTTTTTTTTACTGCCCCAACTGGCAGTTCACAAAAAAAAACATTCCCAGTTCCCTAAAAACAACGTATTGTTGCAGTTTACAGTACTTCAACTTTCGTAGTTTACTGTGTTTTGACCAGTTCTCTGGCATGTTGACAGTGTTTACTCAACTTTTATCAGGGCGTGATCGGGGATATGATACCTCTGTGACTCGGTTTTATAAGACGTCTTCCCAGCGTGAAGCCATCCCAGTCGTCACGCACCCTGGCGATCTGACGACGCTTGAAGATATTCTCCACAGAGAGATGCGCGCGAGCGTGTGTGTGGGTGGGTGTGTGAGTCTGTCTGTGCGTGTGTGTGTGTGAGAGAAGGGGGCTGCTATATGAAGTAGGAGCTTTTATCAGTCTCTGAGTTGGAAGTCTTTGAGGATCCCCTCAGAAGCTCCACATCTTTTCTACTGTTCTATTTCCATTCCTCGCCTCTCTCCTGTCACACATGTGAAATTACAAAAGCCCCCCCCCCCCCCCCCGTCTTCCTCCTCCTCTTCCTCCCCCCCATCCCCCTCTTCATCTCCACTCATCCCCTCCCCTCTCGTTTGGCGGTGGGGGCATATAACCCACTTAGTATTATTTTGAAAACACTATCGTCGCTAACTTTTACAGCGTACGCTACAGGCTAGCGCACCGGAGAGTCAAGGGATTGTCGCGTAGAGCGGGCTGAGTCAGAAGTTCGGATTACGACGAGCGGCGCTCCCACTACTGTACGAAAACCACCGTTCCCAGACATTATTTCTAACCCCCCCCCTCCTCCGCGTCCATAAAGTCAAACTCTACAGTAATTCTTGTAAAAGAGGGTAGAATTCCAATCCCCTTTAAGCCTTCTCCCACATTCCCGTGACGTCTAGCCACTTCTTAAATCCTCCGGTTTGACTCTTGAGCTGGGTAAGCTAATCGCCGTCGTCGTCGTCATCTCACCGCTGACGTCGTCGGCCCGTCTTGCCGTCGCCGAGGCTGTTTCGCCCCGGGGGCCTTGGTACAGTAAACGCGCAGGCGCCGCCGGAGGACGCCGCGCTCCCCGACACCCGACACGGCGGCGGCCTAGCAGGCGCTTCCGTGGGCGCCACTGGCGTCAGGTGTCGGCTAACGGAGACATCTCCCTCTCTGTTCTCCTCCTCTGTCTCCTCCCCTCTCCTCCCCTTTGATCTTTTGACTCTCGCCTCTTTTCTTCCCTCCTGTCCTCTTCTCGCCTTCCCTCGTTACCGATCCGCTCCCCCTCACTCTCTCCCCTCCACCCGAGCGGGAAGTGACCGGGAGCCTCGGCCGTCCGTCTCCCTGACCACGTAGAGCGCCTCAGCGGCGGGTGGACCGGAGGACCCCCCTCCCCTCCGACCGTCTGAGACGGGGTGATTTCGGCTCCGTCCTTGGTCCTCGGGATCATGTCGCTTTCCCGTGACGCCGCGCTCACGCACGTTCACGCGCACGGACGAATTATAACACAGACACGCAGATGGACGACGACTCCACCCCTCGGTCACACCCGCACACGCACGCACACAAGCACAGACGCACACAGACACACACGCACAGACACACCTACACACACGCACACAGACACACACACGCACACACAACTCTCAGACACCGTGCGTTGCCAAGCCGTCATGTTTGCGCTCTGCTGCGCCTGTCTATCCTCCCTTCCTCCCTCCTTCCTCCCCTGAAACAACTCACCTGATCTGCTGTCCAATGTAATCAAATACGACACCGGCGTGTGCAAACATTAACTTGGCCATGTTATCTGCCCCCCCCCCCCTCTTTTTTTCTTCCCTCACAAAGAACATAAAGAGATGATTTGGGAGTAATCTGTATTTACAG
Organism: Borostomias antarcticus; assembly: GCF_949987555.1. Lineage (NCBI taxonomy): Eukaryota > Metazoa > Chordata > Actinopteri > Stomiiformes > Stomiidae > Borostomias > Borostomias antarcticus. The sequence goes on from NC_140240.1 coordinate 23,887,910, forward strand.
GAGGTGAGGGAGACGAGTCGCTCTTTCTTTTGTGTGCGTGTGCATGCGCGTGTGTGTCTGCGTGTGTGTGTGTGTTTGTGTGTGTGTGTTTATACGACCCTGGTTATGTGTGTGTCATGCACGTCAGTGTGTGTGTGTGTGTGTGCGTCTATGCGTGCACGCATGTGCATATGACTTTATCCAACGCTGGCTGTGTGTGTGTCTGTATGTGTGTGTGTGTGTTTGCGCACGCATGTGTTTGCGTGTGTGCACACGGCTTTATCCAACCCTGGTTGTGTGTGTGTGTGCACGTGTGTGTGCGCGCGCGTGCGCGTGGCGGATTGCAGAATAAAGCTATCTTTGTTGGCTGCAGGTGTGTGCTTGTGCCAGTCGGGCCGGGCGACCGAGGGATCCGTCCCGGCGAACAAAGAGACTCTTTGAGAGACACCTGAGTCAGCCGGGGGGAGGTGAGAGGCCCCGATCACCGGGAGATTACACAACAGCACACTTCATCAGACCCGCTGGGGGCAGAACCGGGGGGGGGGGGGGGGGGTGGAGTAGGGAGAGAGAGAGAGAGAGGTGGAATACCAGGGAGAGAGGAGGAGAGAAAGAGGGAGAGAGAGAGGGGTGGAATACCAGGGAGAGAGGAGGAGAGATAGAGGGAGAGAGATAAAGGAGTGGAATACCACGGAGAGAGGAGGAGAGATAGAGGGAGAGAGAGAGAGGGAGGAGTGGAATACCGCGGAGAGAGGAGGAGAGATAGAGGGAGAGAGAGAGAGAGAGAGGAGTGGAATACCGCGGAGAGAGGAGGAGAGATAGAGGGAGAGAGAGAGAGAGAGAGAGGGGTGGAATACCAGGGAGAGAGGAGGAGAGATAGAGGGAGAGAGATAAAGGAGTGGAATACCACGGAGAGAGGAGGAGAGATAGAGGGAGTGAGAGAGGAGTGGAATACCGCGGAGAGATAGAGGGAGAGAGAGAGAGAGGAGTGGAATACCGCGGAGAGAGCAGGAGAGATAGAGGGAGAGAGATAGAGAGAGAGGAGTGGAATACCAGGGAGAGAGCAGGAGAGATAGAGGGAGAGAGATAAAGGAGTGGAATACCACGGAGAGATGAGGAGAGACAGAGGGAGAGAGAGAGAGAGAGAGAGACAGAGGAGTGGAATACCACGGAGAGAGGAGGAGAGATAGGGGGAGAGAGAGAGGGAGATACAGGAGAGGAGCTGAATATTGAGGAGAGATGAGGAGAGACAGAGGGAAAGAGAGAGATAGAGGAGTGGAATACCATGGAGAGATGAGGAGAGATAGAGGGAGAGAGAGAGATAGAAAGAGAGATCGAGGTGTGGAATATTGCGGTGAGAGGAGAGTAAGAGGGAGAGAGGGACTTGGGAGGGAGAGAGAGAGAGAGAGAGAGAGAGAGAGAGAGGGGTGGAATACTGTGGAGAGAGAGGGAGGGGGGCAGCCGGAGACTGAGAGACAGAGGAAGGTGGAGAGAGAGAGAGATAGAGTAGTGGACTAATGTGGATGGATAGAGAGATAGAAAGAGAGAGACATGGAGAGAGAGAGAACTTCCCTTCTCCGTTCCCTACACTGGCTCCCCACTGACGTCAGGACAGAGTCGCTGCCCATCTTTCGTCGCAGGCTCAAAACTCATCTCTTCAAGAAGTACTACAAAGATCCTCCCTCTTAAGCACCTATTGTATTTTAGATTGCTGTTCTTGCACTTTGTCTTCAGCACTAGATTATACTCTTAGTCACTTGTTTTAGAAAGAAGATGCACTTGTGAGTTCTGGCAAGTAGTAGTACATTGGCTTTTCCCATGTTAAATGCAATTATTGTTAGTCGCTTTGGATAAAAGCGTCTGCTAAATGACTGTGATGTAATGTAATGATAAAATACCACAGAGGGAGAGATAGAGAAGTATAGAGGCTCGGAGAGGAACAGAAAGTCTCTTTCTTTGGAATGAAGAAAAAAAACGCACAATACGAATGTAGACAATGCTATTCTAATCCAAGAAGAAGTGAGCCCTCTTCAAAAACATCCCGTACACACACACACACACGAGTGAACCTCCAGTCAACCAAAGCTTTACCACACACTCTCCGTCTCCCTTCGTCCGACGGTCTCTAAACAAGATGTTAGGTTGAGGGGGGGATGGGGGGGGGGCCCGGGCGTTTCATCTTGCGAGGGTTTGACCCCCCCCCCGGGACCCCCGTGGTGTGTTTACGCGAGGTAGAACTCTAGCGGGGGCGAACCAGAAAGGGGACTCCACCTTCGCGGCGCTCCGATGTCCCGGCGTCCGTCAGTCCGTCGGGGACACGGGCCGGTATGGAGAACGTTGGACGGCAGCTTGTAAATGACAGGCCTTGGGATAACACCCCCCCCTCCCTCCCTCCCCCCCCCCCCCCCTTCGCCCAGTCCGACGGGGGGACAGAGAGCGTGCTTCTCTCTCTCGCATGTGGGGCTGTAGACGCCACGGACGCGGCCGTCCAGTGTAAACACACCGCGGCGCAGGGGTGAGGGGTGACTGTGATTGGCGGTACCGGGGGGAGCGTCGAGCCGCACGCGATCAGAAGACGCGGCGCGGAACGCGCCGACAGCTCGCCGATAGCGTCCGGAATATAACCGCCGCGCGCATCTCGCCGACGTCGGTGACGAGTCTGATCTCGTTTTTTTTTTTTTTTTTTTTTTACAGATTTCTCCGGAGGTTCCTGGATTTCAAAAAAAAAAGTCTGAGATGATAACCGACGACGTTCTACGGAGACTGCGGAAACAGAATCCCCCTTGGGCCTCTCCGAACGTGTCCCCCAGAGGAACGAGGAGAACAGGCTTCAGGCGGTCCGTGGCGGGTTCCATCCGTCTGGAGCTTTCGTCTCTTCCGGCGCAGAGAAACAAGCGCTTAACGTCCCGCTGTCGTAAAACACGCACGGATGTGACGGGCGCCGTGGCGTCCTCAGACAACAGACGCTGATTAGAGAGGGAGTGCAGGTGGACGCTTCCTCCGGCGTCGGCGTCTTTTCTCCCCTGCCCAAATGATGACACGCGCGTAGCGTACCAGACAGAGGTGAACGTGAAGGAGGAGGAGGAGGTGGAGGAGGAGGAGGAGGAGGTGGAGGAGGAGGGGGGTTAGGTGACAAGACAACGAAAAGTAAATTGCATCAGACGCAGAGTAGTCAGAGGGAACTTCCACTTTTACTCTCTCTCTCTCTCGCTCTCTCTCGCTCTCTCTCTCTCTCTCTCTCCCTCGCTCTCTCTCTCTCTCTCCCTCTCTCTCGCTCTCTCTCTCTCTCTCTCTCTCTCTCTCTCTCTCCCTCCCTTTCTCTCTCTCTCTCTCTCCATCGTTCCCTCTTTCTCTCTCTCGCTTCTCTGCTCGGTTCATAAAGTCGGAGCCGTCGTCCTCCACGCGGCGAGAAACACCGTTCCCCGTCTCGAATCCCCCGCGCATGAAACACGCGACCGTATGTAAATTGTCAGCTTTGATACTGTTTAATATATCCGGGGCTGCGAGGCGTCGCCATGAAAGCGCCTTTTTTTTTTTTTTTTTCACAAAGCATGGCGGCGCCGCGCACCTTTACGGGACGGCGGACGCCCCGCTGTGAGGATAATGGGGAGGAATTGTTTTGCTGTGAGATGAAATGATAAAGGAGAAGTGTGCTTTTCAAAGACTTCTCTCTCTCTCTCTCGTTTTGGGACGCGTGAGGCCGAACGGTTTGGAGTGCTAATTGAATGATGGTTGATTGTTGAAGTGTTCGGCTTTGATGTCGTACTCTGTTGTGTTTTCTGGTGTCTTTCAATGACGTGAGGGGGTACAAGTGTGTGTGTGTGAGTGTGTGTGTGTGTGTGTGTGTGTGTGTGTGTGTGTGTGTATTACATGTAAGTGTGAACGCGTGTGTGTGTGTATGATTACATGTAAATGTGAATGTATGTATGTATAGGACTTGAATGTATGTATAGGACACACTGTACTCACACATCATGCCGAATACATATATACACACACGCACTCACCTACACACACACTCTGCATACTCACTGTGTGTGTGATTACTGTACATGTAAATTTGAGCGCGCGTGTGTATGATTACATGTAAATGTGAATGTGGGTGTTTGTATGATTACATGTAAATGTGAATGTGTGTGTGTGTGCGTGGTGTGTTTGTATGATTACATCTAAATGTGAACGTGATTGTGTGTGTATGATTACATGTAAATGTGAGTGTGTGTGTGTGTGTGCGTGTGTGTATGATTACATGTAAATGTGAATGTGTGTGTGTGTGTGTGTGTGTATGATTACATGTAAATGTGAATGTGTGTGTGTGTGTGTGCGTGAGCCTGCATGTGTGCTGAGGCGTGGGGTGGAGGGGGAGTTTTTTGGGGGGAGTCTGCTGGACGAGGAGGGGCTGTTCCAGGCGTCTGTTCAGAGGGGGCAGCAGCCGGCCGACCTCTCGGGGGCTTGGTTTACACACACACCAAGGGCCCCGGGGCCCCCCCATCTGTGGCTGAAGAACCTGGAGGGGCTGTCAGGGGCCGGAGGGGTGCGGGGAGGTCCGGGGGGGGGGGGTGGGGGGGGGGGGGGTACAGCTGGAGGGTGGAAAGGTGTAGGCCAAGGGAGTGCGGAGGTGGGATGAGTGTGAGGGGCTGGGGGGTTAGGGAGAGGGGCTGGGGGGGTGTGGTGGAGGAGGTGGGGGAGGGTTCTGGGGGTCGGGGGTGGAGGGGTGAGGAGCCTGTCGGTCTGGGGGTTAGAGGGGAGGAGGATTAGACTGAAGGCAACGGGCCCTGGCTATATATCTGCCACCGCCGCACTAGCTTCCATGAAAACACACACACACACAAACACCCACATACACTCGTCCCATACACAGCGGGCCTGTCACGGTGTCTTTCATGTGCGGCTTACAGTGTTACAGATGAGTGTGTGGGTGTTCATGCACGTTCTTGCGCATGCGCGCGTGTGTGTGTGTGTGCATGTGGCTTCAAGTGTTTCAGACGAAAACCATTGCTTTTTCCAGAATCTGGAGACAAAGTACAGTGTGTGAATGAACGCTCTGGGTCTGCTGCTCCTTTGAAGTGACAGGGAGAGAGCGGAGGCCATTTTGTGTCTGGATGACAAGGACCTGCTGGCGCCCAGGACCGGCCTACGTTCATTCACATCGGGGCATTCATAACCTTCTCAGGCCGTCGGCGTCGGCCATAAACTGTCAGTCAGTGAAAACCACGGGGCAAGTCTGAAAAGTAATCTTTCGCCTCTCTCTCTCCTCTCTCTCCTCTCTCTCTCCTCTCTCTCCCTCTCTCTCCTCTCTCTCTCCTCTCTCTCCTCTCTCTCCTCTCTCTCTCCTCTCTCTCTCCTCTCTCTCCTCTATCTTCCTCTCTCTCTCCTCTCTCTCCTCTCTCTCCTCTCTCTCCTCTCTCTCCTCTCTCTCTCCTCTCTCTCCTCTCTCCTCTCTCTCCCTCTCTCTCTCTCCTCTCTCTCTCCTCTCTTTCTCCTCTCTCTCTCCTCTCTCTCTCCTCTCTTTCTCCTCTCTCTCTCCTCTCTCCCTCTCTCCTCTCTCTCTCCTCTCTCTCCTCTCTCTCTCCTCTCTCTCTCTCCTCTCTCTCCCTCTCTCTCTCCTCTCTCTCCTCTCTCTCCCTGTCTCTCTCTCTCTTTCTCCCTCTCTTTGTCTCTACACATGGTTCAAATGTTGCCATGACGAACCCCCCCCCCCCTCAACCTCCAGACACGGGGACAGGAGTCATTCGACCATGTTGAGCTGTGATGCCGCCACACAGAGCTACAAACAGTCCCAAACGTATTCTGAAATAAAAAATAAATGATGTCAAATGTTATGGGGGGCCAGGGCTGGGAACAACCGTGGATTTGGATTGGTTCTGGCCATGATGCGGATGTCGTTCCTACGAAGATTTCATGTGTGTTTTTGTGGAAATGACTCCGATGACCAAGACAGAGCCAGACTATGTTTCTATATACTGCACACTTCTACTACACACTTCCACACTTCTAAACCACCTTCTATACTACACACTAACACACCTCTAAACCACCTTCTATACTACACGCAAACACACTGCTAAATAGGAGTGTAACAATATATCATGCCACAATATATCGCGATACAGAAACGTCACAATACGTATCGTCAAGGTGAAAACAATATTGTGATATGTTTATTGTATATCAGTGAACGCTGGCTACAAATGCTGGTAACAAACACATCTTTTTTCTCTAGGCCTATCCATGATATTACAACAGTTAAGCTCTAAATTCACAAAGTGTAGTGGAGTAGAAATGTGGAGAAATGCACTATTGGTGTGAACAGCAGCGCTACTGCAGCGCTTCACACCTGCCCTTAGTGTATCGTATCGTATTGTTATCGTCAACCCAATATCGTGTATCGTATCGTATCGGGAGATTAGTGTGTCGTTACACCCCTACTGCTAAACCACCATCTATACTACACACTAACACTTCTAAATCACCTTCTATACTACACACTAACACTTCCAAACCACGTTCTATACTACTCATTAACACTTCTAAATCACCTTCTATACTACACACTAACACTTCTAAATCACCTTCTATACTACACACTAACACTTCTAAACCAACTTCTATACTACACACTAACACTTCTAAATCACCTTCTATACTACACACTAACACTTCTAAACCAACTTCTATACTACACACTAACACTTCTAAACCACCTTCTATACTACACACTAACACTTCTAAACCACCTTCTATACTACACACTAACACTTCTAAATCACCTTCTATACTTACATACTAACACTTCTAAACCACCTTCTATACTACACACTACTGTAACACTTCTAAACCAACTTCTATACTTACATACTAACACTTCTAAACCACCTTCTATAACACACTAACACTTCTAATCCACCTTCTATACTACACACTAACACTTCTAAACTACCTTCTATACTACACACTAACACTTCTAAACCACCTTCTATACTACACACTAACACAACCAAGTTCGCCCGCGCTGTGTGTGTGTGTGTGGGTGCGTGCATGCGTGTGTGTGTGAGTGTGTGTGTGTGTGTGTGCATGCGTGTGTGTGTGTGTGCGTGTGTGTGTGTGTGTGGGCGTGTGTGTGTGCATGCGTGTGTGTGTGAGTGTGTGTGTGTGTGTGTGCATGCGTGTGTGTGTGTGTGCGTGTGTGTGTGTGTGTGGGCGTGCGTGTGTGACTACAAACTGCCGGTGCGGCAGTCTCAATCCAGCTGGGCCTGACAGCAGCATGAAAGAGAGGGTTGGAGGGAGGGAGGGAGGGAGGGATGGATGGATGGAGGGAGGGAGAGAGAGAGAGAGAACAGAAACACACACTGGGACCCTGCTGTTCACAGCAGCAGGTGCGAGAGCATCAGGGGGGGGGGGGGGGGGCGGGGGGAGGAGGGGGGGCGTGGGGGGGAGGCGCAGGGGGTGAAGGGCGAGCGAAGGGGGGCGAAAGTGTTTTTGTGGGAAAGAGAGAGAGAGAGAGAGAGAGAGGACGAGGGAGGTTAACTCGTAACACTCATGGGATGGAACAACGTTATCTATAGCCTTGAGGAAAGGTGGGGTGCAGCTCCACTACGAGGCCTTGGGTTCAGTTATAAACCGTCCAACACCCTGAGAGATGACACAGCAACGGGGCGGGGCAGCCTGCCCAGGGTGAGAAACAACTACTCAATCAGCTGATTTTTCTTTATTCGTTCTACTTCCAGGCTGTAGACGTTCAGTAGGCCTGTGGAATAAGCAGGCAGGGATTGTAGAAAAGACGGTACGGGACCTCAAATGATCTCTGACGCCCCCTCCCGCCCCCTCTCCGAACCGCAGGAAATGACATCATCTCGGTTCTTCCGGCCCCGCCAATGTCTCCCGCAATTGTCACCTCGGGGGGCCGCCGCACTCTCAGCTTTTGTTGCCCCTACCGAAAGATATTCTCATAACCCCCGAATAGAAAAGGCAATGAAAAGAAGGCGGGGTGGGGGGGGTGGGGGGGATCAAATTACGATACGTCAGACTTGAGGAGACGATTCCGACAGAGGCGGCGGTGACAGACGTCTCGGAGAACACGGAGGAGGACGGGAAAGAGAGAGAGAGAGACAGCCGAAGATCTTTCGCTTTGATGAGACGCAACAATCACCAAATTCCCCAACCGAACGCCTCGTTCACGTTGCGGAGGGCTTGGGAAAAAAAAGGGAAGTTCTCCAAAGTCGTTCAGAAGCTTCGCACTTTAGGTGGAGGGAGGGAGGGAGGGAGGGGGGGGGGGCGAAGATAATGTTTATGCATTAGATTTTCAAAGCTTTTCTCATTTTTTTTCGCCCCACCAAGGAAATTCAGATTCAAAGGTGTAGTTCTTGCAGGGAGATCTGAAGGTTTCCCCCCCCCCCCCCCCTCCAAGCTGTTATTGCTTGAGTGACAAAGTCTCCCTCTGTAGCTTAGCTGGGGCTTTGTATGCACATGGTATCTGTTGTGTGTGTCTACTGTATGTGTCTGCGTGTGTGTGTGTGTGTGTGTGTGCGTCTGTGTGTGCATGTGTGTGTGAGACAGAGAGAATTATACATAGCTATAGTATATCAACCCAGGGCAGTGAGTGATGCATAATATACGTTATATACGGTCTTTTCCCTACAGACAAACCGCTGTACAATGTGTGACACTGAAAACGCTCTCACCTTGTTGTAGATTTTACCCTGTAAACTCAGCTGAATACTACAACTGCATTCTAACAGTGGTTAAACTAACATCTCACCTCCTGTTCAACATCATTATATACTACAGTATGTCATTACTTTGGAAAAAAAAGCCATTCAACTCAATATCGCTGTTCTATCTCTCTCTATATCTCTGACAAAGAAATCGCCACAAAGTATACTTCCGATCGGGTTTTTATTTATCATCAATTTATTTGTTATTTGTGTTTTTGAGGGATTTTGTCTATGCACCTATGGATCCACTGAGTGTGTTAGCGGCGACGGGCTATATCTCGAGAGTGCAACGAAACTTCGATATCGCCTGTTGTATATGTTCGTAAATAAACATAACATAGCTTATAATGCTAAATTCCAAACCTGTCCTTTAAGGGCTTGCTGAGTGCGGGTGTCGAACCCATACTCTCCCGCTTGTGGTTTGCGCCAATAGGGACCTCCCCCTCTCGGAGGGACTGTCGGTGCTCCGTTGAGGAGCGAGTTTAACCGGCCGCTCGATCCCGCTACCTGGAACTCAAAAGGACGCTCTGTCGCCCGGTTACGCCCACACAACCTCCTCTCTCCAACACGCGCCCGATCGCTCTGGAACACACACCCTCCCCTAAACAGAGGGCCTCAGCTCCGAGACTCCGGAAGTCGGGGACTATGATGGGCGGGCCTCCGGAGCCGCGAGCCGTCGGTGGCACGGAGCGAGGGAACGACGAGTGCTGAGCGCAGCGCTTGTACAGTGAGTACAGTACGTGTGATTAGAAATTCAAACGAGCGCCTTTTAGAATCAACGGAGGCCTTCGAGGGGTCTCCAACGATGCCGACGCATGGAGTTTAAATGCTGGGAGCCGCCGGAAGGGCCACCGCCAAAGAAAGGGAGAGAGGGAGAGAGAGAGGGAGAGAGAGAGAGAGAGAGGGAGAGAGAGAGAGAAGGAGGGAAGAGAGGAAGTGGAGATATAGCATGGGGGGGGGGTTTCGCCTGGCTTTGATGCGAGGGAGAGCACCGCGGGCGCCGGTTCTCCGCGCTCCTCGGTATCCGGCTCACCGTCGGGGAGTTTCACCAGCCCCCCCACCCACCCCCGTTTCGATCCACAGACAAACACACACCCCAACTCTCCTCCCACAGACAAACACACACCCAGACTTTCCTCCCACAGACAAACACACAGCCCAACTCTCCTCCCACAGACAAACACACACCCTAACTCTCCTCCCACAGACAAGCACACACCCCAACTCTCCTTTCCACAGACAAACACACACCCCAACTCTCCTCCCACATACAAACACACACCCCAACTCTCCTTTCCACAGAAAAACACACACCCAAACTCTCCTTTCCACAGACAAACACACACCCCAACTCACTAGGAGCATACTGGCAGGGGGTGGGTCTGATTAACTCTCTCTCTCTCTCACACACACACACACACACACACACACACACACACACACACACACACACACACACACACACACAGAGAGTGACTGAGCCTGTGCTCCACTTCCATCTCTCCAAAGCAGCGGGACTCTAGTGGCACTTTGAACCTGTCCACCATTAAAAGAGTTTTGAAGAGGAAAGGAGACCTGTGCATTTATGATGTAAATGTATTTTTTTTTCCACTCCTTTCTTCTTCAGCCGTTTTTTTATTTTTTTTAAAACATTTTTTATTTTTTATTTTGACAGCCTTTGAAATGTGTCATACGCACATCCAATTTAACAGCCAAGAAAGACTTACTTGGCCCTCTTTTTTTCTCTCGTTTTCCCCCCTAGCAACAATCCATTTTCACATCTACTTAAAAGGAAACGGTGGAATATTGGCTCTTTATTTTTTCTTTTTTTTAATCCACGAGCGTTTGAATTATATTCTATTAGTCGGCCGGCAGTCTGTGTCTGGTTCACTTTCATAAGCTGTTCTTCAAAGGAAAATATGAAAATATCTTCACCATGAGATCTTTCCCCCCCCCCACATCTCATATCCAAGTGATTTGCTTTGACCCCTTATTCAACATCGGGGGGCAAACTTCCCCTTTAAGTCCTCTGGACTGTATTTGACACGAGTTAAAACGCCGATATCGCTGCATAGCTGGTCTTCAAAGGCTGTTCGCGTGATGTCAAGGAAAGTCTGACGGACGAGAGGGACGGACGGACGGATGCGTCACTCCAGCCTGCCTGGCGACCTGTGACCTCCGACCCCTTGCCGCTGGGCATGCTGGGAGAGATGAAAGACATGGCCGACGTGGTCAACGTCTGCTTATTCATCTCACTCCCATCTCCAGACCTGTGTGTGGAGTGGAGGGGAGAGTGTGTGTGTGTGTGTGTGTGTTGTGCTGGTGTGTGTGGGTGCATGTGTGTAGGGGTGGCGAGGGGGGGGTTGAGATGGGGTTGGGGGGACGGAGGGGTGAGTGAGTGGGGTTGGTGTAGCGACAGCTGGAGTCAGACCGTGGTTCACACGCTTCTGGACCTGGGTACCCACCTGTCAGTGCACACACACACACACACACACACACACATACACACACATACCACCCCTCTTATAGCCTGCTGGCTAACGCTACTATGACATCTGCAAGGGCCACCAGCTGTGGACATAGGCCAATAACACACACACACACACACACACACATACATTGTACATTCAGTTCAAGAAGGATGGAATGATTTCCTGTGAGCTCATTCACACACCAATTTCATCATACTAGTGACAGGAGACCAAAAGCAACATTTCATAATAGAAGATATATATTAATATTGTTGCAGTACTTGGACTGACTTTTCTCCTATGGATCTGGGAATTGCTATCCTATAAAATCCGTCAATGTTGTGGAGTTTTAGAAAGGCACTTTAAAATCTTACCTGGTCCATATACCCTGGGAGGCGCGCATCATCACCCCACTAGTCTCACGATGCCCGACTGAAAATATCCTCCGCCTCCGAAATTCTGGAGACATCTCCATTGGAAATTGTTGCTAGAATAGCGCCTAAAATGGACGCTACCAATCAGAGCCACTGCCTACATCTCCAATAGGGTGAAGGGTCCGTTGTTAGCATTAGCATTGGCTGCTCTGTGCATTTAAATTATCTGTTGAAAAACACTTTGAGCTGCATTTATTTGTATGAAAGGTGCTATACAAAGAAAGTTGTATTATTATTATTATTATTATTATTAATTTATTTATTTATTGTTGTATTTAAAAAAAAAAAGAAGTGTAATCTTATCGGAAAAAATGTGCTCCCTCTGTCTTCATCCCTAACTGGACTGGAGAATCAAAACAAAACATTCACCGCCCCCTTAGGAAGAACCACCCTAAACACGTCGGATTGGTTCTGCAATGCGCTTTTTTTTTCTTCCTCCAATATCTCTAATTGTTTCCACACGCTTTTAGTAATGAAACCTGGACGAATGTCTTCAGTCTGTAGTTGAGCACATCGTTTAGAGACTGACCTGTGAGGCTAACACCACATACAGTACTTGGCAAAACGCTGAAGCAATATGATCACTGAATGTATTCAGTTTGTCTGACATCATGTCAGGATCCAGCTGAAATAAATCCACTTCAAGTGCTGACATTTACTTGCAAGCATGTTTTTTTGGGGGGGGGGGTTATCAAACGATCTAAACTATGTGCGAGACGATGGCCAATGTAGTTGTTTGCACGCACGACTCCACACAGACTTAACTCAGACTTAACTCAGACTTAACTCAGACTTAACTCCGTGACGACTTGGTCGTTGCTCGTATAAAACGTTGAATTGAGAAAATCAGCTCCGTCAGTCCCTGCCTGTGCCAGTGATCAATGCCCACCATGTGTCGTTTCAGATGGACTGGTGGAGTCAGTCAGACAGACAGACAGACAGACAGACAGACAGACAGACAGATGACAGACAGACAGACAGACAGACAGACAGACAGACAGACAGACAGACAGACAGACAGACAGATGACAGACAGACAGACGGTAGACGGACGGACAGACAGAAGACAGATGACAGACAGACAGACAGACAGACAGACAGACAGACAGACAGACAGACAGACAGACAGATGACAGACAGACAGACGGAAGACGGACGGACAGACAGAAGACAGACGACATACAGACAGACAGACAGACAGACAGACAGACAGACAGATGACAGACAGACAGACGGTAGACGGACGGACAGACAGAAGACAGACGACAGACAGACAGACAGACAGACAGACAGACAGACAGACAGACAGACAGACAGACAGACAGACGGTAGACCGACGGACGGACAGAAGACAGATGACAGACAGAAAGACAGACAGACAGAGTTTCCTCCATTTATATTGTGGGATTGTAGGATTGATAATGTGGGATTGTGGGATGAATTAGGTCATGACAGGCCGTCTCAGTGACGGGCCTTGTTGGATAAAGTGCGCCGTCAGAATTAAAGTCGCTTTGGACGCTTAGAAGAGGAGGGAAGTTTTAGAGGTGCGACCAAGAACTGGTTAGCCAGTGAAAAGACAGAGTAGCCACACATGTGTGTTTGTAATGTTCTGTTTTATGTGAATGTCTGTTTTATGTGAATGTCTGTCCTGTTCTCAAATCAGGGACCATGATAGAAATAAGCGCTTGCGCTTTATCATGTATTTTATCCCTTGGATGCTGTCTTTTTTATTCCACAATAAAGCAAAATGGACAGGTTTTGTAGGTTGTCCAATCGCCTGCCGCTTCAAACCACAGACTAGACGTGATGTTCCTCTGTAGACACGTTTGGAGCTGAGATCCTCGCTGTCCCACTGGTGGAGAGACACCTACGGATAGAGAGACACCTACGGATAGAGAGACACCTACATATAAAGAGACACCTACAGATAGAGAGACCCTGGATAGAAAGACACCTACGGATTGGGAGACACCTACGGATAGAGAGAGACCTATGGATAGAGAGACACTTACAGATAGAGAGAGACCTATGGATAGAGAGACACTTACAGATAGAGAGATAACTATGGATAAAGAGAGATGTTGTGAGGCTCATCTCTTACCTCTTACCTGGTGATAGGCCTACACACACACACACACACACACACACACACACACACACACACACACACACACACTCTCTCTCTCTCTCTCTCTCTGTCTCTTTCACAAACACTTTCTCTCTCTCTCTCTCTCTCTCTCTCACACACACACACACACACACACACACACACACACACACACACACACACACACAGGCACACACTCTCTCTTCATGGAACACACAGATAAACAAACACTCACACAAGCAAACACACACACACACACACCCTGTGTCGTCGTGCCCATCCTCTTTGACAGGAGTCTTAATAAAGCCTAATCCCCGTCGCGTGTCCTCTCTCTGTTCCCCTCACTCCCGCTGGCCGCCTGTCTCCGGCGCCGTAATTTACGACAGAAAGCCCTCAAACTAGCGGACGCCGCGCGCCGGGGAGGACGGTACGCAGCGCGCGCCGTCGAACGCCGTCAACCCCCCCCACGCCCGCCACCCCGCCTCAGAAACAAGACGGGGGGAAAAAACAGTCCTCAGAACTAACAGGGAAGAGAGAGAGAGAGGCACTCCCTTCCCCTCAGACGCCCACGCAAACAGCAGCTTGCCCGGCTTTGTTTTTTTTTTGTTTTCTTTTGTTTTCTTTCTCCGTGAGGAAGAGCGCGAGGGGGGGGGGGGCTACGCGGTTGTCAGCGGTTGAAGCCGCAGCCGCACCTGGCGTTGCTCGACTCCTCTTTGATCACCTGTCGAGCGAAATTCCACCGCCGGATTAAAGTGAGGGAGGGTGGTGGTGGGGGGGGAGGGGGGGGGGGGGGATAGGAGGAAGGGAGGGACAAGCGGAGAGAGAGAAGAGAGGGAGGGAGCTTGTCTGAAGAGGTAGTCCCCCCCCCCCCCCCGTGCGCGCGCCTTCCTGCTTTCCATGCCGCGAGTAGGCCTCCCGCCCGGGTCTGGTTTATTACAATCGACGTGAGTTGCTGATTTGTTTGCGGCTCGCCCCGTAGAACGACGTCTCGTGACCCTGCCGTTCGCAGGGGGGAGGGCTTATACGAACGAGGCCGCGAATGCTAATGGCCGTTAGCTTCCCCGGGCGCCGCAGCTACGCCAATGGCCATCAAAAGGTCGGAGTGTAACCATCGTGTCGCCGGGCTCTCCCCCGATTCTCCGTCAAGTGCTGGGTTTCCGGTCCGGAACCCTCTGGGATTCTGTCGTGCGAATGTCTAGTCTCGCTGGTCGCTAGAATAAAACATGGACACGCTGTACCGAACGAGCTAGCCTATTCCGGAACACTTGCCGCATTGCATCGTAGGTTCATGGCTTGGCCCGTTTTTGGACAGGGGGCGTGGGGGGGGGGCCCCGGGGCGGTCGGCGGGCGCTAGCTCTGGGAGACTGAGAGATCTGGAGGACGGTACTGGACAGCACTGCGGTCCGGTCGTTCAACTCTACCTCAGTTCTCTCCTTCTCCGCCACAGTTAAACTTTCACTCAACCCTCACCTACAAACACACACACACACACGCACACACACACACACACACACACACACACACACACACACACAAACACACACACACACACACACACTTGTGCAGAAATAGTGCAGCAGACATTCTTACTGGAGGTAGGCTGTAGTAGACAGAGAGAGAGAGAGAGAGAAAGGGGCTGTGAAAGACATGGGGAGATAGGGAAGGAGAGAG